>NW_011888787.1:9667200-9685790 GCF_000151845.1 Pteropus vampyrus | reverse complement strand
CGCTCCCCACAGTGAAGAAGCAGGTAATGCACGGAGGGGGGGCGGGTGGAATGAAACGTGTCGGAGACAGCAGTGCCCGCCGAACAGGGCACAAGTTCACTACCACGTCCAGCTCCCCTTGTAAGTAAGCTGAGATCCAACCAGGGGACCATGATAAAACAAAACGGCATTGCTCACTTCCAGGCCACGGGTCTTAGGCACAGCCACTCTGGAGACCATGTGCTGAAATGGCAGAGTCACGGGATGGAACCAGCTTGGATCCCCAAGCCATGACTTAGAAGGGACCCGGGAGGGCCAAGGCCCCACAGCAGTGTGTGAGAAGTAAACTTTTATTTGTCAAAGCCACTGAGATTTGGGAGTTCTTAGTGACCACGACGCAGCCTAACCTCGGCAAATACAGAAGACCTACACAAAAATAAATGAGAGAACACTTTAAATCGGACCGCCACTGGGCGATCGAGGTGAGAGTACGTGACTGGCGGAGAGCTCGGAGAGGCCGTAAACGAAGAGTGGGATCTCAAAGTGCAGGCACGAAAGGGAGCGTACGTCAAGAAAAGGAAACGGCAAGAGCCAAGCAAGAATTCTAAAGATGGGATTGACTGGATCGGGGAGCAGTTTTCTCCAGAAACAGAGGTCTTTTTGTCATTAGGTGTTCTGTGAGTTGGTTCAATTTCTTGCTACTTATTAACCTAACCTAGGGGTCCCTTGTGAAAGGCCTGACGGTCAGTCGATGACCAGGGCATGAGCCTTTCCTTGCATAAATACTGGATAGGAATGCAAAAGGCCTACCCAGTTTTCTCCCTTTCATTCTTAAAATGCAAGCCAGGGATTCAGTTAAGGCTTCTATTCCACTTATCCTACATCCGGTCAAGCTCTAGTCTCTCAAGGGTAGAACCAACATCTGTACCATCTCCCACAGCCTCCTGCTGCTGGTTCTAAGACTGTCGTAATCTTCAGGGCCCAGAAACCCTGGTGCACTACAGTTACTCATTAACCTGTCCATCTACCTGTCAGTCTATCCACTCCCTCATCCATCTGCCGTGGCTTCCCAGAGGTCAGAACATCAATTAAGCTTGGTTCTTATCAGTGAGAGGCTCATAGTCTCATTGACATTAGGACATTATTCTATAAGGACTGGAAGGTATAAAGAACAAAAGAGTGATACATGAGACTTAATTTTAATAAAGATCATGTATACAAAAAGTAAGAATAACAGTCGAAAGTTAGGAGACTTCTGTAGTTGTCCAAACAAGAGACAATGAGTTTTTTTGTTTTTTTGTTTTTTTGTTTTGTTTTTTTTTATCTATAGCAATACCAAATTGGTGGATTCTAGAACTCAGGAGGAGAAAGAAGAACAGGTAAGTGAATGGAGATGAGGGAGGGGATTAAGTCAAGGCTGACACTCAGGTTTGGGTGAGTATATGGATGGTGGACCTTTAACTAAGACAGGAAATAGGAGGAGGAAGTTTGTAGATATATGATATGTGAAGTCACTACAGGAAACCTGGGAAGGGATATGTGAGGAAAAGATGGAAATTTTGAATCCAAAGTTCAGGAGAAAAGCTTATGCGGAAATGGAGCCTATCTTCCTGGGGTGTAGGTTATGGCTAATGCCAGAGAAATTTATCGGATACCCAGAGGATGGCATGGGGAGGCGGGCAATGTGGTAGGATGTGAAGGACGGCGTCAAGGAGAATGGTTAATAGTACCAAGTGATAAAGGTCAAGCAAGGCCTGAAAGGAATGGCCAGTGGGTGTGGCAGTTACGAGGTAGAGTGGCGGATACTTTAACCTTCATTCAGCCTCTGGGCTGCCGTGTCATTTTGAACAATGAGTGCCTCTTCTCTAACTGACCACTCATGTGTTTATAAACACGTCCAACGCAGAGTGAAAATGCTCCATTTTTTTGGACTTGCTTTCCACCCCCATCCAACATTCATGACAACTTCACCTGACGAGCCACCGCTTTCTGGACCAAGAATGAACTCCCGACTCACACTGAGCCAATCGGAGTCTCTGTCTCTTGAGAAAACAGTTCGACTGTGCTGAGCAACAAAGTTATAAAATTCTGTACAGTTAGGGTCAATCACCTCAAATCACCTATGACTTAATTTTATTGGAAAGCTCTATGATATAAGCGTTTGCATTTGCCTTAAATCAATACTATTCGCTTGCTTTAAAGTTTAAACAAATTTAGCCCAAGGTTTAAACACCCTCTTTCTTGCTTTATAATGAATTAGATAAAAAGTTTAGAGAATGACGCTATCTTTTAATGACTGCTATCTACATAAGGAAGCATGATCTATAATCTGCAAGGCACCAATAGTCTTATTCCTAGTTATCTTATTTTCATATTTGTATGACTCGGTTTCTTCGTCTCAAAAGAAGAGGCTCTAAAACTGAAGATATCTAAATCCTCCAGCTCTGACAGAGGCATGATCCCCAGAGATGCCAGAATTTCTCACACTTCAGAATATTTAAACCTAAACACATTTGGTAGTTAACTGATTTAACTAAATTCAAAAGTGTTGTTGCTAAGAACAAACAAACAAACAAACGAAAAACTATTAGAAGATCTCTCTCTTTCCTGGAGAAAATCGAGCACACGATTTTACTAGGGTTAGGTACTGTGCACTTAACACACATGGCGTAGGCCACCGCCGCTAATTCACAGCCCGGGAGCATAGCCTTTGGGTTAAGGACGAACAAGAGCTGGACCACCTGGAGTTGAATCTTCACTCTACTGATTAGCAACTTAGACAACTCGATTTATTTCTCTGGGCTTTAGTTTCGCATCTGTACGATAAGGAAAGCAATAATACCAGCTTCACAGAACTTTCATAGGGCTAAATGAGTTAACAGAGGTAAAGGACTGAGAACACCATCTGGCACTTTCTACGCACTAAAAAAAAAAAATACGTTTGAAGGCTAGGTGCTATTACTTATCCCTATTTCAGAAGGGAAGGAGCTAAGACTTACAAAGGTTAAGGAACTGGGTCCGAAGTCACCCTGCGAGTAAGTTGTGGAGCCAGATTCAAACCAGACAAGACTCCAGAGCTGCTTAGCTTTACCGCCATCTCCTTCTGTCTCCCCAGGCACAGCTACTCATCGAAGGACACTGTACACCGAAGCAATGACCTAGGCACAGATGCCGGGAATATCCCACTCTTGTATCTGGCTATGCAGAATTCCCAACTGTTTCCTGTTGACTTTTTTTTTTTTACATAAAAGTTAAAAATGTAAAGTCCTTTTAGGGTCATTCTTGTTTATCACTTCAAAGTCTATTGCTCACTAATTTTTCTGTCCATATTTGCTCCACATGACAAAAACAACAAAAATACAGATTAAGTCCATCCTTTAAAAAAACAGACTTTCATCATAACGCCCTGGATTCAAGTACTGAG
Organism: Pteropus vampyrus; assembly: GCF_000151845.1. NCBI lineage: Eukaryota > Metazoa > Chordata > Mammalia > Chiroptera > Pteropodidae > Pteropus > Pteropus vampyrus. The sequence goes on along the minus strand of NW_011888787.1, from coordinate 9,682,387 downwards.
TTCCTATTTTGCCAGGCACTATGCTAAGCATCCACATTAGTTCATCGGATCCTCACAAGAATCCTTAATTTCTGTTTTACAGGTGAATAAATGGAAGCTCGGGATGTCTGGGCGACTTCCCAAGCTCACATAACCAGCAAGTGGAAGAGTGAGATTTTCAACCATCACTGCTTGACTCTCAACTACTCTCCTGCTCTGCTCTCCTTAGAGTGGAAGAACCAGGAAGAACCAGGCCCACGATGGGACCACTTCCTATTCCTCACAGGCGAAAACTCATAAAACTGGGCTGTGGAGTTTATAAAACTACATTAGCCTACCATGAGCAAATGACGTTAACTGTCCTCAAAGACATTACAGGATGGGGCACATAAAGATGAAACAATAAAAATTTAAGTGATCAACTGTACGAGGTAGATGAAAACAATACTATATAACATTTCTTTTATATTTTACAACTTTGTCGGCTGCTTCTGACCTTCAGAGACATTCGTGGGTGATAGTCTTGACCCTTTACTGAACGGCCCTGGAGCGAGCTGCATACGCACACTGAACCCCATAAGAATGGAAGGGTCCCTGCATATGCACGCTGCTCTAAGAATGCAAGGGTCCCTGCAGGAAGTGCCCAGCAGAGGCCCAGGGAGGGCAGGCACAGTGCAGATGCTCAACTAACGCCGGGGTCTTTTTCCTTGCAGCTGCCCATTCCTGGCATAGAGAACGGCTCACGGGGCCCTTAAAAAAACATCTCCTGAAGGAGCAAAATGAGAGGATTGTGCTCTGATCTCAGTCCTGACAGGATTCACACCTCTTCTAAAATTGTCTGTTTTTTCTGAAGTCACCTCTGAAAAGAGCTATTATTCTCTGGCTCTCTCTCTTCTTCATATTATCCAAAATAATTCAATGTCCACCTTTTCCTTTGGGAAAATCAAAGGTTGACATGGCTACCTTTTGAACTTGAGCTGTTAAAGATCCCTTTCTTCTGTTCAAAAAGTTTTACTGATTTTGAAAGGTCTTATTGATAAAAGACAGAGAAACTCGGGGGAAAAGGACAAAGAGAAAGAAGAAGAAAGAGAAAGAATAAAGAGGCCAGAAAAGAAAGAGAGGGAAGAGGACCCAAGAGGAACAGAGAGAGGCAGGAGGCTACTGCATACGTAATGGCCAGTGGCCTTGGGCCCTGGCTCCTGTTAACAGTCATGGAGCATCGTTTTTAAAAACCAAGGGGGAAAATAGTTACACAATGTCCAAAGGACACATGCTCTTTGTTAAATGCTGGAAAATGACAATGTATTCAATTCTTTAATTCATGAATTAGTCTATGTGATGTTTACTTCTGGTATCTTTAGCATTTGTGAGCTGAACGTTTAAGAGAATTATGGGGAAAATTTATGAACAAAAGATAGAAATGAAGAATAATTTTTTTCTTTTTTTTTTTTTTTTTGTCACTCTGTTTGGCTGTATTTGTACGGTATTGGTGAGACTTAGGAGTAAAACGGGTGACATGAAACCTTCTGAGCCCCTCTTGAAGCCCCTTCTGAGCCCCTGCCTGGTATGTAGAAAAGTCACATGAATTTCAAACAATTTTCTAACAGTACTTATAAATGATAGTTCCAAAAGCAGAGATGTTACGATAAACACATATTAAGAGTAAATTAGACCTTCATTATGGTTAGCAAGTTTGATGTCCTAATTAAAAGCAGAATCACAACAATAAACATGACTTACCAGCAGAAGTAGCTCTGCCACAATTGTCTACTCTTCCCAAACATTCCTTGTGTGCTCTTGCGCCACACTTAAAACATAAATAGCCTTGATAAAACGTTCCTCTGAAAGGCAAAATTAGAGGGAGATCTGTTAAAAGGTGCAGAATTCTGCCCGTATGAAATCATCGGTGTGAGCAGGGAGAAGGAGGGAACAGAGAGCCATCATGCAGCGTCCTCTTAGCCGAGGGACAGGACCTCCCTGAGTGTTCTGGAGAAACTGTCCGGGTCCAAGGCCAAGGAGACCTCTGTGGGATTCAAACTATTCAAGCGCTATCTACACTTAATCACATTTTGGCTGGGATAGTAGAAAAATCTGAGCCATGTAGCAATTACACCAACTCCCTAACTGAAAAACGGGCCCAAGCAGGCTTACCTCAGGAGCATCTGGCAGACTCTGCAGGATGTAACCCGGCTGAAGGTGTGCATCTTGAACTCATGGAAGTTGGAGTCCGCATAGTCTGGCCTTATGTTAGATCTATAAAAAGGGGAGACGTAACTTCCTAAAGAAAGTTGCACAGCAAAGTAGCCAGTCTAGTTGTCTGAAACCTAAATGCATCAGCATTTAGAGATCTGATTCAACAAAAGGGCTATTCAATATGCAATGTTTTCTCAAAGCCAAAGGTGTGCCTTGCATTAAAATAGGCACCGAAATCTGGGTATGTCAGAGCCAGCAATGCATAAGGATTGAAGGAACCTGATCCTCCTCAAAATGAAGTGTTCCCAGAGAACTGTACAAAATGGCCAAGGAGGTCGACCTGTCAGGAAAAACACTAAACCTGCTGGATATTCACGCTGCGTGATAATTTCTTTTCTCCAGCCACATTGCTGAAATATAAACTAGCTGGAGCGGGCGGGAGGGAGGGGAAGAGGGTGCTGCATCTCCCCAGAGTCCACCTCTAAACAGGTACATGGATGATGTCATGATCTACAAAAGCGGATAACAATTTTATGAACAATTTCGAAATGAAGCATCGGTCTGATCATTAAAAACTTCTTCCTTAACAATTTACTTTCCTTGCAATCAGATAAAAACTAGATTATTTTATCATTTACGTTTTATATTTTATTTATGCTATACACATATACAAAAAATCACGAAGCGTACTGCAAGCCAACATTCACAGTGCATTCACTCTGTGCCAACACTGTGACAAGCACATGTTGTTCATTATCTCGTTTAACCTTCACACCAGTCCTAACTTTGAGGCACTAACAACGTCACTAGTTTACAAACTGGGAAACTGAGGCGTACTTTAAAGTAAAGGAAATGGGAGAGTCAATGGCTCCAACCCAGGTCTGTTCTTCGCCACCGAAGCCGTCACCTTAATACCATCCAATTTTTGTGTCTAGTAGGTATGTTGGAAATAGCTAAGTTTAGCCATTTCGAAAGCTTTTTAAATATTATTCACAATGTATCCATGTCACAGAAGAACGCATAAAAATTAGAAAAGGAAAGTTGAAAACAGTTACAAGTCAGAGGTGCACCTAGAAAGCTAAGATGATGCTCTTTGAGACATAACAAGCGATTTGAGAGATTGTAGGAAAAGTTTGAGATACTGATGAGCCAGGATTTCCCCTTTTTTAGAATACGGCAACTCTCAACCACACGGAGCCTTCGGGTAATGAAGCATAACACGGGTGGGTGACCAGGCATCAATCTCTGAGGGACCAGGAGAAGCCTTATGAAAAAACATTCACAAAGGCAATTGGAATAGCAGGCAGTGATGCAGAAGTGTCAGGGAGGTCAGCCTTCCAATCCATCTGCTGAATATGAGAATGCTAAAAATGAAATCAAATATTAGTGCCATCTGGGATTTCTCTGCTCCGTGCTTCTGGTGACCTCACTTTTTAGGGAAACATTCCCGTGCATGCTGAAAAGCACGCCATTTCCAAAGGAGCATATCTGTGCTGCTGATTAAAAAATGCAGAGTTCTTCAAGAAGGGAGGAGTAGAGAAAAGACAAAGGTCTATAAACAAAACTCTCTTCACATTGTTCAGAAAACTTTTGATTCTTGAGTCCATAAAACCGAGCATTGAAAAGATCGCTGAACCCCATTTCCTTAGCCAGGAAGGGTCGTTCATTTTTCTGTGAGCGTCAGGGTAATAGAGTCACAGATAAACTGTCAAATAATAGCTCCAGTACCAGGAACTTGAAGAATTCATCAGCCTGGAGTTTTGGAATATAAGTAGGTCTCTTTCTGGCAGAAATCCATGTAAACGGGTCACATGGTAAGAATTTAATAATTTTAGAAGCCTGCCTGGGACACAGGTGGAACGCCTTTCTCTTAGGGTCAGCTTGAGTTGTACACATCAAAGTTGCCATTGGATCATCTGTGCTTAACATTTTTACCAACTAACTGGGAATAAACTGACTTTTCAGAAGACAGAAAGCTGAAAGGAGAGTCACGCTAAGAGGCTGAAAGTATTAAAAGAAAGAAAATAATTCGGAAAATATTGTTAGCAGTAGTTGCCATAAGGGAAATGAGACTTGAAGTAGTAGGGTAGCCTGGTAGGGAGGAACTGTTGAAATTTTTTAAAACTATAACTGCACATTATTTTTAAACTTTAAAATCAAATACTAAAAAATGAAAGTTAGTTATATGACCTGGGAACTGCTACTGGGGCACTGCAGAATATAAAAGCATAGCTGATGGCAGGAATCTGAAATTCTACCTGGGCTTCAATACTAACTTGCAAATCACTAGCAGCATGACCCCAGGCAAGTCAGTAAGTATAAACCAGGAATACTAATAAAATCAAACTCACAACGTGAGGGAAAGTGCTTAGGACTTTGCCTGGCCCAGAGCTGGCGGTCAACAAGTACTGGCTCTCATTTATGAATTGCTAATTCCAAATCCACATATGATCCACTAATGATGTGATCAAGACGGTGCCTTATGAGTGGAAAGGGTCCCCAGGGACCAAGTCCCAAGAGGATTCCCTTTCTCCTGGGAATTTCATGCAGGAAGGTTATTATATGCTCAGTATCCTTGGGACTGAATCCATATATAATTACTTAAGCACAATAAGAAGGAGGGTTTTTCAGGAGAGGACACATGGAAAAGTCCAGGCAATCAGAAGAAGTCATATCAAGTACCAACTGAAGAGAGATGTCAGCACACCCAGTCTTTAGCCTGTGGGGGTTGCAAAAACCAAAGGCAGTAAGTTTGCTAGTTGGGAAGAGTTAGAAAGGCAGATGGGAGAAAAAGAGGAGAGAGAAATAACAGAATTATTGACTGGATAACACAATGACAAAAATGATCACAAGTAGCATTTATTGCATGCCCCTAATGTACCAGGCACATTAATAGGCTCTTCATATACTTTTTCACATTTACCTCTCACAACAAACCTAGAAGGCAGAGTCATTCATTCATTTCATATTTATGTAATACATACCTACAATATACACAGGACCTAAGGCAGAAACAGAAAGAAAGATCTTTTGGCTGAAAGCCAATGAACAGAGAGAGGAGATGTAAGAGACGAGGTCAGAGAGGTTGGCAGGAGCCAAGGAAACAGATGAGATCTTATACAGGGATTGACATCATATTTAGTTGACCAAAAAAAAAAAAAAAATGAAGTCCGCTGTGGCAATTATGTAGAGAATTTCTTGTAGTGAAGCAAGAGCAGATATATTGAGACCAATTATGGGGTCGGGTTTTCCATAGATGAGAACTGAGGATCAAATGTACGTTAGCCCACTCGTTCGGTCATGCAATTATACATAAAGGATTCCATATTAGCAACGTGCTTTGGTACGTGACAAGCTACCTATGAGAATTTGAATGGAATTTTGTAGATTTCTCAATAAAATGTTCCCATTTTGTTTGCTTCTTTGGCCCATTGTCAATGCAAGTAGTCAGTCAATCAAGTATTTACAAGGCAAGGTATGTTGAACACTCTCAGAGCTCCTTATAACTTTATGTGTTCTCCTCAGATTATCCCCTCTTCTCATCTGGCTCAATGGCTGGAGCTAAGCTGAGGACCACACATCTTCCCCTTGCCTGGGCATCTCCTCCATTCTCCAGGTCTGTATTGCCAGCTGCTCCTCAAGTGTGGCACATGCAAAACTCAACTTCGTACCTTCATTAATGTATCTGATCCTAATCAAATTCTCATTTCGATCCATCACTATTCACTCCGTCTTCCAACCTAGAAACTTGAGAATCGCAATGAATTTTTCCCTCTCCCGGATCCCCTCTACATATTCATTTTCTCTTAACGTCTCCTCTGCTCCAACTTGTCCTTCCCTGAAACCATGACCAATGTTGGTTGATTCAACCTTGAAAACACGTCATCAAAAATTCGGCTTTCATTTTCTCTTCTCACTGCCTAATCCAAGCCCTCAATATCTCTCAACTAAATTGTCACAATGACCTTCTTAATTATTCCATCTCCTACTTTCTCTCCCTATTTAAGGCTGTCTTCCATACTAGTCCCAGAATTACCTTCAACAAGTAAAAATATGATTATATCACTCCCTCCTCTTGAAGAATTCTGCTGCTTCCTATTGGTTATGGGATAAAGTTAAAACTTCTAGCAATGGCATACGAAGTGTTTTAAACTCTAGCTTTAGCCACCTTCCACATAGCTCTTCTTTCCCAAGCACTCATAAGCCATACACTATAGATATAAAACCTCACTTTTCCCAGCATATTCTCCTCTCCCATAATTCTGTGCTTTTGTAGTCCGTTCACTCTGCCTAAAATTCTTACCTTAACCTGCAACTGCTAATGTACCTGGCTACTCCCTTAGGACCAGATAAAAACATGCTGGTCACACAGGAACTCTGTCATCAAGATCAGCCGCAATCGTTAAACACTCCCAGAAGGGAAGTGGGTGCTCACCATAAATCACATGGTTAAAAAAAAAAAAGTCTAGGCAGGCTGGCACAATGAAATTCAGTATGCTTAGCACACCAAATAATCTTAACACTTAGCATCACAGGGAACATTTCAAAACCCGAGTTCCCAGAAGCCAGCCAAGGGCCAACCCTGCAAGCAGACTCTTTTAAAGTCAGCAAACTCAAGCCTTCCAAGTTCTCTTTCCTGCACAAAAATGTCTAAGAAAAATCATACCACGAAATATTCAGGTTCCATATTAACAAAATTTAAAAATTAACTGAGGAAAATAAAAAGTATTCAACTAAATAGAAGCTTAATCAAATTCTTGAATAAGAAGCTTGCATTATTATAAATATGCAATCTCTCAAGTTATGTATGCTTTTTTTGCTTAAAAAAACCCTTCCCCCTAAACCAACACACCCCCCACATACACACATATACACAATGAGATTTTTTCTTAACTTGATAAATGATTATAAAATTCAACTGGAAGAATAAAATTTTTAAGAATAGTTGGACAAAATTTTAAACGAAAGCAAATTAATGTAGGGAGTATATGGAAGCCATCATAACCTAAGAGATACTGAAATGTTTTTTAAAGATACCATTGTTAAATCTGCATAGGACTAACGACAAAACAGAGAGATCAATAATACAGAAGATAAAGTCTTGAAGGGGACCAAGCATGTGCAAAAAGTCGATATGTGAGTTTTGTGGCAATATGTTCATTTATTCAATTGTCCATTCAAGAAATTAAAAACTTATTAAATATCTAATATGTGCTAGTCAGTACAATACAATGATGATCAAAAAGAAGTAATGTCTATGGCTTGGTTTTTTGCTAGTAGGGAAAATAAACATCTAAATAGTTCCACAAACAATTGTGAAACTATAGGTTTAAGTGCCACAAAGAAAGATAGTGTTAGAAAAACTTACAATTTGGAATGTGACTCTGTCAATAAATTATCATGAAAGGCTTTCCTACAGAAACAATGCTTGAGCTGAAATAGAAAGATGATCAAGGAAAACTGAAGAATGTTCCAGACAGAGGGAAAATAACAGATTATGAATATATCTTAGAAAATACATTTCCAGCTTTTTGAAAATGTTAAGGAAGCAACATTTCTACCACTCATTTTATGACAATATAAAGTTTAGATAATTAAAGACCTACATATTATTTATTTGGTACATATGTATTACATGCCGATGACGTGTCATGAATACAGCCAGCAATAAGGACTCAGAGGGACAAAAATGCTGCCCTCACGGAGCTCATGGTCTATATTTAAATGTAACATTTAGATAGAAACCAGAAATTTGTCTTAAGTAAAAAAGCAAAAACATAAAATTACTTGAAGAAAATATTGATAACTACTTATATAATCTGTAAAGGTAAAAAAATAAAGATGGCTGGATTTATTTATTTTTTAAAAACCTCAAATTTTCCCTGAATCAAAAACAGTAAAAAAAAAAAAGAGAGAAAGCAGGAAGCTATCTAATATGTATGACAGAAAATTAATGTTCTTTTTATGATTTATTTATTTATTTATTTATTTTTAGGTGAGGCAACCCTTGATTGACCTCACACATTGCAAGGACCTTGTCAGTTTATAATCCCTTATTTTTTATTTTTTATGCCTACAGCACCTGGTCTTCCTAGGTGGCCTCCCATCCAAGTACTAACCAGGCCCGACCCTACTTAGCTTCCGAGATCAGACGGGATCAGGCTTGTTCAGAGTAGCATGGCCGTAGACTGAAATTAACGTTCTTGTAATCTCTAAGTGCTCTTGAAAATTTGTAAGAAAAAAATGAGCACCCCAACTGAAAAGCTAGCAAAGAAATTAACAGGGCAATTTATTATAAAAAAAGAAATAAAAGCAATCAATAAGACATGAAACATGTATAAGTTACTAGTAACCAAAAGAAATGCAAATTTAAATAAGATATTTCACATATCCAACTGGGGGAAGAAAAAAAAACAGATAAAACAGATAATATGTAGTGTGAGTGAAGCTATACAAATATCCAAAACCTTAAAGATGTACTAACCCTCTGACATTAAAATTGTGCTTATTGGAAGTAATCATGAAGGATTCATTACATAATTAAAAACTGGAATTGATTTAAAGATAAGGAAATAGATAAATTATAGTATATTTATGCATGGAATACTATACGAAAATTAGAAATGATAAAGTAAACATATATATTAACCAAGAACGATATTTATATTATAGGAGAACAACTTGGTACTAAACTGTATCCATAGCTGTGATGAGTATAACACATAACTGCTTGCTATCATCCATATGTGGAAATGTGAACAGGTAGAGGCATTATATATGATTTTTTTTTTTAATTCTAGAGTTATCTGTTTTTTTCTAACGTTTCTACAGTGAACATGCATTATTCAGTTTATTCCTCACATCTGCACTGCTTAGAGACAAAAAGAATAACAGGAACAATCACGACAACATATACGAGCGTTAAAGAGGTTAAGCAACTTGACTAAAATACACAGGTAACAAGTCACTGAATAGGATCTGAGGCAAAGATGCATCTCCAGGCCCATGATCTTAATCACTATGCTAAAAATACCACAAGGCAATTAAAAAGCAAAGACAAACCAAATTAAGTGTTTGCAACACATGTGAAAATACTGTTGATGTAAAAGGAATCATCGCAAATCAATGATAGTACAATGATAAATGTGACCCATGGAAAACTTGGCAAAAGCTATGAACAAGAAATTCATAAAGAAAAACACCTGGCTGACAAGCCTGTAATAAACCATTCAGCCTCATTAGTAGAGATATGAATGTTCCAGAACATTATTTGGAAATAGTCATTCCTGGACACTGCTTTGTTCTCTTCCCCCCAATACGGATATGCTTTGTGTTGCTACATTTAGTCTAAGAACCAAAAAGCTCATCATTGGTAAATATTTCCTTAAATAGAAACACACTGACTGTAAGTGCTTCAGAATAGGAGGCTCGCCTCAAGTATCAAAGCGTAGTGCTGCAGCATGAATGGAATTTTCTAGAATAGGCAAGATGCTGCCCCATGTAGACAGAGTGACTGCCAGTTGTGGGTCCAAGAAGAGGTAGTTGAGCCATGCTGCTTTTGTTCCTGCTTATCTGTTATCAATAAGATCTTCCATCCTTGACTAGTTAAAAAGGATGCTAACAAAACCTCTCAAGTGTTGGGGGTAAGAGGTGTTGTGGGGTTTTTTTGCTTTTGTTTTTGCTAATACACAGCCCACTAAAAAATCCTGGATTTCAAAGAAATGAAAATTAAAACAATATTTTGTGGTTTACGGTAATGAAAATTTATTTAAAAAGCTCAATGTCCAGTGATAATGTATTAGGCAAATACATTGTGGTACTTCCATGTAAGGGAAAAATAATCATCCATTTAATTCTATTTGAGAAGGGTTTTTATAAGAAAATATAAGTATAAACATATACTATAAGCAATATAGATTTACATACATGTATATGTGTGTATCTCTGTATGTATGCACCTCTGTTACTATAAAGAACATAATACGTAAAGAAGGAGGAATTAGGACCATTACTGAAGCTCACAGCATCATATAATGTTCTTTCACTGTACATGTAACAGTTTCTCCTTTAACACTTATTTGGATGATTATCTGATTAACACTTATTTTCTCCAAAAAGATTGTAAGCTCCATAAGGCCTGGGCTGTCAGAGTATGTCGACAATGTGTCTCTAGCATCATACACAGTGCCTAGCATAAACAGGCATTCGACAAGTGTGTTGAAGTTTAATGGAGTATCAAAAGGAGATTAAAGATATGAGTAAAATAAAGTTCGTATATAAAATATATCCCAAATTATAATCGATTAAGTTAAATATATGTTACAGATTTAGTGCTCTACTTCCTAGCAGCCAAAGCAAAGAAGAAAATAGGATTGCTTCGAAGATAATTGCATAAATTTTCTGGCACCATAGTATAAGAAACATTGCTCTGATGGGTTTTCATAAAAGGGACATGGCATGTGATACCCAGCCAATGTCTTCAACGACATCATTATAATTACAACTGTCACCTACCCCTTCCATCCCTTCTTTGATATGAGCCCAAGACGAAATGCTGAAGCACCACTCAGCAAAAGCAGTTCAATGAGCGGCGGGGGATGGTGGGGTGGCTTTCAGGACCTCTTCCATCTACATCTCATCACTTAAACAACCACCATCTCCCCTAAAGCTAGATACCACACTTTGGCTAGTCAAATATCTTTCAAATGTAAAATTAATAATTCCAAACAAACAAAAATTATCTATAGATAAGGCAAACATTTGTGCCAAATCTTCAAACAGTAGATCTAGAGGTAGCAGTCCTTTTAATTTAGAAGAAAGTTCTAAAACAAATAAAAGGCTGTTATTACCTTAATTGATAATAGCTTATATAAATCATTTCTCCATGAGGACTGAGGATAGATCAGATAAATACACAAATTCTGGAGCTCAAAAGAGATCTAAGGTTGTTTGAAACAGAGATGCCATTCCCCACGCAATCCCCAGCACGCAGGGCAGGTCACTGAGCTGGCTGCAAAACAGGTCTAACTTAGTAGAGTGTTTCGTACACTCTTAGGATTACCAACCAAACATTCAAGAATGTCACAGCAGTGTGCCCAGGTTGCTTTTGTCAAGCCTCGAGCACTTCCCAAGTCTCTAGTTCTGAAAAAGCATATTTAAACCAAGTAAAGTCTTAGCCAAAACTCCAAAGATCAATCATTTTATTCCTCAAGTTTAGACTTCCACGTAAGCTACAACTTTTAAGGATCTCATTAAATGGTCATTTTTGTTATTGTTTTTTTCCCCTTTCTTTTAAGATGAAAAATTCCAGAATAAAATCCAAATATTTATTTTTGAAATATCCTATATTGTGAAATTAAATCCACCAAGCAGGTGATAGATAAATACAAAAGATTTTATTCATACAATCTTTTGGCAAACTACCCTAGATCCTCACTTGTTTTTTCACAATTTGTGAAAAGTAATCTGACGAGCTTCATATGGATTTCTCCTTCAAAGTCTCTGATGATTATACATGATTATACAACATCGCCACATACTAATTACACTGTTGGCTATTTAAAAGGGCAAGAAAATGAAAAACAAAAGGCCCTTCAAAAACTAAGTTAGAAAATAGTCTCAGAAGGGACATCTTCACCTATGCCTAAGGATCTATAAAAGGAGTGAAAACAAAAAAGAGATTTATAAATCACATTCAAATTTCATTCTTTATATCCCAAATCATGCACAATCTTTTATCTAGGGAAATAAATAAATACTTTCAAAATACCAATAAAAATAAGATAATGCTTGGCTCTGAAAAATAGTATTTTCTTATCTATTATATATTACACTTTATTTCATTCGACGTTGACTTTATAGTAATTTTAAATATACATCCATCACCGAATTTCTGTGACATCTCAAAGGAATTATTGAATAAAATGTAAAGTTAGTTAAATCTATAATAAATTTAAAGTGGAAAAAATGTCAGACTACATGTAATTTGGGTCTTTATTTGTTACAAATTTGGCACATAATATATCTTTCTATTTTTGTCTCCTCGTCAATCAAAGAATTACATCTGTCATTTCGGCTATGGAAAGCCTGGTCCAGGAGTAGAAGAAGAAAGAAGAACATCATTTGTTGGTACCTGTTCTACCTATCACTCAGATTTGTTCTGAAAATAAAATAAAAACACATATATGTGCATCTTATTACATTTTATTTATTAAATGATGAAAAGCATTAGACAAGTGCTGGATGCTAATTCTACTATTATTATTGTTGTCATAAGTGACAAACATGTGGAAAACCCAGAGGTTTGTGGAAACCCAGAGGCCTCATAAAGATAGAACAAAATAAATGACAGCCCATCCATCACCATATCCCGAATCAATGGAAACAAAGCTTTTCTCGTATTAGACATTTAATAAGCATATTAAAACTTATTTAGTCATACATTCCACAAATTAACTGAGTGCCTATCATGTGATAGTCATTTTCTAACGCTGAGAAGACAATAGTGAATTTATCTACCCCCACCAAAGACAGATCTCCAGTTAATTTGTATTATCTTGCTTTACTGTGATTTTTCCATTAAAATAGATTATCCTTTTGATAGTGAGTGCGCAAGAAAGAATGGGAGAGAGGGAGAGATGTCTCCATGTTCGGGATTAAACAGCAAGACATCTCCCACTGTGTCAGCTATTCCATGGACCGGACGGGTTCGAGAGCAGAGGTTCCCAAACTCCGGGCTCTGCACCGGTACCAGTCTGTGGCCTGTTAGGAACTGGGCCACACAGCAGGAGGTGAGCGGTGGGCAAGCGAGTGAAGCTTCATCTGTATTTGCCACCACTCCCCAGCACCAGCATCACCGCCTCAGCTCCACCTCAGATCATCAGGCAATAGATTCTCATAGGGTCCCTCGTGCCAGAAAGGTGGGGACCGCTATTCTAGAGAATCTGGATTTTCTCATTCTCCAGTCCAAGAAATCTGTACCGTAATTCAAACATTCGAAATAACATGAATTAGAAATGCTGAGGTAGCATGGTGAATAGCACATTCCTGTAGCATATTTTAAATTATGTCTGAAAATACTGACATTTGCTGTTAAATTAATGTGTTTTAGAAGCACATGAAGATGGAGATGATGTTGCCACAAAGAAATATTCGGGAATAACAGAGGAAATCTGAAAGGTAATCTGACAAGCTTCATATGGATTTCTCCTTCAAAGTCTCTGATGATTATACATGAAAAAAAGAAAAAAATGTTTTAATCAACACTCCCTCCTTTACATATAAAGTCTCTGTCAAATACTAAACTTCACGTGCAAAAGTTCAGTATAAAATGAGCAGGGTTTCAGTATAAATTTGGTATGAATAGAGGCTGCTATCACTTATCAAAACCAAAAATTACTCCTAAAAAAAGCAAGAACTTTAAAATGTTGAACATATTTATTAAAGGAAAAGGCTTATCATTACTAACATTACTATGACAAAACAAACAGTTAATAAAGATTTTTTCAGTGGTTTGGTAATATTCTAGGCCTTATGGGACTTACAGGTTACGAGTTTGCCATAAAGTTAGAGACAAGACTCATGCACACTGACAATCTGTGAAGTGACAATCTGAGCAGGACCTGAAGAGCCATGTGGCAAGCAGTCACAGAACTGCTCTGGGACCAAACCACCAGAAATAAAGGTGAGAGGAGAGAAGGTATATGAAGAGAGGCGGTTTCTGAGAGTCCCCATGCCAGAGCTTATACAACTAAATCTTTCACTGAAGCAGGAGAGAAAGGATTGTTCACAGGAATATGCCGGGCAGAGTGAAGACTCATGCAGGTGAACAGCTTGAGAGCTGATGCCTAGAGCTCCAGGGCAGACAAGAGAACCATTTATGGGGTCATGCTTCTGGACCAAGTTTAGGCACAGGGCATAAGAAAACACGAAGGTACCAGGAAAATCAGTCTGGGGGTGGAGGTGAGGAGAGATCCATTCAGCAGATAATTAGACTAAGATGACTGATTCAGAGGTACAGGCTGCTAGTGTATGTCTGTCTGAATACAAAAGAACATCCCAGAGCAGATCAGGGGCTGCTACACGGCTGACAGATGAGACCACATGGCCAATGACCTTCACCAAGTTCTAGGGCCTCTGGGATGCTTTCGGCATTTGAGCTGGAAAGAATGGATACATAGCACTGAGAAGGCAAGGCAAGGCATGCATTCCAGGGTTAGGCATAAGTGGGGAAAAGGCTGGACAAGTGAGGAAAATTTAGGTTTCACGGGGCAGTAAACACACTTGACCTTCAAGGAGAGAAATGTAAGGAAAGCTGGTCTTTCACCCCGCAACAGATGAGTAGAAACAAACACAGGTGCATCTCTCTCTCTCCACAAAGGAAAACACAGCCCCTTTACCTTGGAGGAAGGAAAAAGCTGATGCTTCTGAAGTCTGTCTCTGAGCCAGAAGAAAATCTGAGGACGCCTTCACATGCACCTACACAAACTAAAGCAGGAATCTCAAGCGCAGTTGCCGCTCCCTCCAGGAACACAACTGCTGAGGGCCACTGTTCGCTCAACTTGTTGCTCTATATCTCCAAGTATTTAGATGACAATATTTCTGAAGAAAATGCACCTAAACCTGAGATGACTACCTGAGTGTCCAAAAGAACAGACAGCAAAGGCAGGTTTGAGACAGCCCACTTTTCTGTGGAGTCAGTAAGTCTCAGAATATGCAAAGCAGCATGAACACAGCCTCGGTCTCCACCGTGAAGTATTAGATTGATCCTCGATTCCTGCCTTTCAGCTGGATGTTGGGTTTCTGTCCCTTTAAAACTTATTATGTTAGAGAAGCTCAGAGTCAAATAGTGTACAAAGCACACTTCTCTCGATTCTTGCCAATGAACTTCGGACTGTCCTGTGATCTAGGAGTCTCTCTCCTACAGTATCTATCTATTTTGAAATCACTTAAACTTCCAAATGAGGTCAAAAACATAAAGAACGGCAAAACTCATGTGGCTCCTCCTAAAACAAAA
>NW_011888787.1:9658874-9666120 GCF_000151845.1 Pteropus vampyrus | reverse complement strand
CTAAGTGTCATGATTCAAATGTTGCCCACTGACTTCCAAAACTAATGCTTTCAAACTCTATTTTATATGATCTTAACTTTAATAAAGAAGAGAGAACTTTCGGGGCTCTCGGTTTGGGGGAATTTTCACCTGGCCAATCCCTAGAATAATAACCAGAAGAACAACTCAAGAGATTGTCCCACAGAGGGCGTGGTCCTCAGCTGAATCTGCGGTCACAGTAAACCCACTGAGTTCTGAAGTCCCACTGTGGGATGTCCTCGGGGTGATGTTTCCAGCTTGTGAGCCGAAGCCAAGTTACACTGCAGGCAGCACGCAGCTCCACCCCCAACTCAGCTGACCCACCCCTCCCTTGAACCCAAGGGTGCCCTGGCACAATTAAACACCGCTGTCGGTCAGCCTCCTTGTACAGAGAGCTTGTTTCTTCCCGACCTCCCGACAATCTGGAATCGCGTCTTCCATTTTTCCATATTTCTATTAGTGACGCCACCATTTTTCCAACGTTGTAAAGTAAGAACATAAACAATGTCCAATCAACATGGAGTCGACGTAAAGTTTAAATGAGCTAACACACATAAGGGGCCCTGCACTGTGCCTGACACATGGTAAATACAGAATCAATGGTAAATAGTATTATTTAAAATGTTACAACATACACTCTGAAGTAGATTTTGTGATTTCCTGATTGAAGCTCAGACAAGTTAAGTAACTCGCCCAAACGCATGAAGCTTTTCATGGGCTGAGCCCTGAACGACCCTTCACGACAACACAACACTAAGGCATTTGGAAATTATTATGTGGGTCACGAAGAGCAACAGAAACATTTTAAATAGGAAAATGGTATCTCCAACAGTAGCATCTCATCTTAAGCCCAACAGAGACCCATTCATTCGAGGCGCACTTAACAGGCGCACACCTGTCTCAGCTCCACATCATTTTTCCTCGTCATGAATATTCCTCCCCCTCTCCACAACTCCAAGTCCTGTTCATCCCTGTCGTTGAGGGCCCTGTCTTTTCTTTGAGCCTTTCCAGATCACTGTAGGCCACACGATTTGTCCTTTCTCTGAAATTATGTGGCACTTACGATCTGAACACTGTCTCATCACCCAGTGGTTCCAGTCAGTCTTCGATTCAATGAGTATGTGCTGTGTGTCGTGCCACGTGGGTACCAGACTAATCAGGGGGTCACTTTGTAAATTATGCTGTACACCTGAAACTAATACAAAATAATACTGAATGTCAACTGTAATTGAAAAATAAAAATAACTAAGAAAAAAACAAGCTGGAGGGGCAAAAGTATTTATTACATGCCTAATGTGTACCGAGCATTGCGCTGGGGAGAAAACACACACACACACACACTCATGCACACGCGCACACACACACACACACATATACACACACGGGCCTTGGCCTTAAGGTCCTTTCAATCTAGGATAAAGATGAAAATGAAGACTTTAAGGAAGTAAATCTAATAAAGTGTCCCCAGATGTGTGAAATACGGTGGAGAATCAAGATTGATCGATCCCACAGGATAGGTAGGTGGGGGCCGGGAGGACGTGAAGAGAACAATTGCCTTCGATCTGAGACATGAAAGGTGAAAAGGTGTTTCTCATAGCTGTCAGGAGAGCACAGATCCCAGGCCAGTGAAGAACACTGTCATCAAAGGCCCAGAGGAAGAGAGGGGCCTAGAATGTGCTGGCAGCCCCGGGGATATCAGCCTGGTTTCTGATAAAAACTGAGGAGGAAGCTGGGCTGACTCCAGCTGCCATTTGGACATCCTCGTGGAATGTGACCTTGTTCTGCGAGCAATGAGTGACCACTAAAGACGGCGTGCAGATAACCAGATACGTCCGCATGTTAGAAAGAAAAGTCTGGTGGCCACGCTGTGGAGGGAATGAGCCCAGAGACAGGGAGACAGCTGCAGAGACACCGTAACGGAAGAGTGTGATGATCTAAACTAAGACAGGGACACTGGGAGTGAAAAAGGAAGACAAAATTAAAGAGAAAACTAACAAGAGAGCAGCATGCCCGCTTAGAGGTAGGCAATTCAGAAGTGTCATTTGCGCAAGTCGGGTGCGGACTCGCAGGCGACGGCACTGGCGGCAGGGAGGCCAGGTGAGAGGCTAACGGTAGCCCCAAAAGAAATGATAAAGACTTCTCCATATTCTGTCCTCTTGATTCTGCATGGCTGGTGTCATCATGGGGCAGGGTCTTAATCTCACCAGCGGTCCCCTGGACCAAAAGCCTCTGGTCCCTGAACGGAGCCTTCCGTAAAGACGGTGAGAAGTAATGGAAGTCTGCAACATCAGGGAAAAGAGTGTGCACGAGGTTCACTGGGGAAGGGAGACACGATGCTCAGGGTTACTGAGTCCCGATCGAACTTTCGCAATGCCGGCCACGCTGGACAAATGTCCATAGCTAATCATTGCCCGTTTTTTGGGTTTCCTGGGGAAGTATTTGGCTGTCGTGCAGGCGTTATTTTCATTCAATGGCGATTTTATTGACGTGCCATGCCGTTTACCTTAATAGCAACAAAGTAATCATATTGTCCTGGGAAGTATGTACTTTTAAATAGCAATTCTAAATAGGTGAAGGCAAACATAAACCTCCTTTGAATTTAGGTTCAAAAAAAAAAAATTCTCTAATGAAAGATTTTAATATTATGCTATCAATATCTCTATCTCAGAAATAAATGATGATGTGTGATAGCCTACCTCCAGGACCGTTGGAAAAAAATCAATGATCTTTTAAAAACTCGAGCTCTGATATGTGCAAAGTGCTTCGGTTTAGATGAGGAAAGCACTAGAGGAATACACAAACGAATAAATAAATAAATCTATTTAAAAAAAAGAAAAAAGAAAAAAGAAATTGCTCACGGAAGATAAACAAATCACTCCAAAGCAGAATTTCATTAAACTCTACTTAGGTCTGATTATCACAGAAGCTATAAGAATTTTCCCAGCGTCCCCCTGTGCTCCGGCGGCAGGGGCTCCGTGGGCAATTTTCATGGTGCCGTGCTGACCACTAACAGCCAGTGGGCTCATTTCAGTGGCCCCAGTCTTGTCTCACAACTGTCTTTGAAGAAGTCATTGATTAATCGATCCATGTTCTGCATAATCATGCTCTGGTTTCTTCTGTGTTTAATACCAAAAATCCTTCCTCACTGAGAAGCAGTCGTAATCAAGTCTCCTGGACCACACGCTCTCTGCTTTTTCATCACAGGTTCACAGCTCATTTCTTTGGCTTTGCAAGATGATGCGTTCTGCTGAATCGGCATAGGCTATCAATCTTATTTTCATTACGATTTGGAATGTAAGTAATGCCTTCACTTATAAGAAACCTAATTAAACTAATTTTCGGTATTATTTTATCATCATTATATTTCCACAGATGGAATAAGGCCTGCTTATTAAATTTTCCTGACGGTTTACAGAATAGGTACATAGAATTTAAAGCATATCATCACCTTTAGGACATGAAAGCCTTAATCTTCCCAAAGAGACCACACTATCATTGTCTGGTACGTACACACACACACACACACACACACACATACACACACACACACACCTGAGCAATAACTGGCTAGTGTATTTTTGAAAACCAAAGGAGAATAAGCACAAGAGGAAAATGTCATAACTGTTGGGTAGGAATAAAAGAGGATGAGCTCACACTATTCTTTTTATTTCACAATCAGCTCCCACACTTCCCTCTACCTTCTTTTGTCGGCCACAATCCTTCGACATATTCAAGAGAGGGGCCACACAGAGTCAAACATAAGAGCCAAATTCCTCAGGCTACAAGAAAAAAGTAGATCACAAATATCTCCCAAGCCCTCCATTTACCCGATAAATGAATTAAATGCCAGAGAAAGAGCAGAGGCTTTGCCGGGTCACCCGGACAAGGCCATGGTAGGACTCGGGTTTTTCCTCACGTTTTTTTCTCCTTGCCCAGCACTCTTGGAACGTCACTAAAATGTCTTTGATGTTTGGTTTCCTATTCTGTTTTGAGGATGATGAATAAGATCTTCACAATTAAATCTCAGAATCTTTAAGCCTTCATTCCTATTTGATATTGACATTATTCTCAGCGGCCTTACTTTTCCTCCAAGTTATTAAAAATATTACAAAAGCATAAATTAGTCATTAGGCATTTAACCTCTAAACACCTTTATGAAACAAGGTTTATTGGCGATTTTTCATAAACGTGAATTCTCACTTTCCAAATGAATTTAAAAACCAATTGTAAACAGTCTGCTAATAACCATTTAAAATTAATATTTGACTATTTCCCCAACCAGTCAGATATTCAGATTACCAACCCATCTGGTGTATTCGAAATGGCCAACTAGCTATATTTTACATTAAACATAAGCCCTTGAGATTTAGCCTTTGTGGGCTTTGCACATTTAGACTTGTGTCAATATCAAGAGTCAATACGAACCTAATACTAAAACACTCAATCTCTTACATTGAAATTTTATAAAACCAAGGATTCTCTCAAAGCATCAATACCTTTTCAGAGTCGTTTTTAAACTCCCAAATAAACTCAATCTGAGGGGAGTTTTGTTATAATTGAATATGGAATTGCAAGTTGGACTATGCAACACATTAAACAATTAAACAAGCAAAAAGTTTAATTAAATTTCTAATTCGCTTTGGATTTCATTCTATCCTGCAATTATAAGGTCTCATGCTAGTATCAAGTATTCAGGAGTCAGGACTGTCCTGCTGAAAATAAATCTATAATGTCAATAGTGAGCCATCTGTTAATGTCAGATAGATGGAGGGATAACGGTCCTATTGTTAATAATTCCTGGAGGAGGCTGGTTGAGTCCTCCTCTACTAGCCAAAATCTGCTGGTCCCTAGACAAGGTACTGGCACCTTTTCATGGCAGGGATATTAGAGAGAAAAGGTAGATTCCCCCATTATGGGAAAGGAAACCACTAATAAAGGGTGTGCCTCGAAAGAAAAGGAATCACCAGGAATTAAGAGACCTGGGGTCTAGTCTCACTACTTGTTACTCTGTGGCTCTGGGCAAATTCCTCTGGACAAAGCTACCCTGGGTCCACCTGGATACAAAGTCTGAGATCAGCCCCTCTGCAGGCATTGAAGGAGAAAAACACAGTCTGGTACGTGATCTGTCTGTGAACTGGCTGAGGTTAGAGGGGGTGGGTATCATTCCTCTGTGGTTCCGAACATAGGGCTCTTTGCTAGACCGCCCTAAAGAAAAGCCTTCATGAGGAGAGTCTCGTGCATATGCATGTTTAATAAATATGTATGTGCAGAAATGCTTGACTGTGTCTAACACAGGATGTCTCCAAATCAGCGACACCGAGGAGAAGGCTTAGCCCAGACTACTTATCAACTTGCACAAATCTAAGGCCACACGCAAAAAGGATGCTTAGCTATAAAACCAGATTAAAAAGTGTTTGCGAGACAAGACGCAATAACACAAGCCTGGGGCTCAACACACAATCATTACTGTCACCAAGCACCATTTGAATCTTGATATGTCCAATCCTGAAGAACTCGCAATAGTTTCTAATTCATTATTCCTAATCTCTATGGTATGTAGAAAATCCATTAAGTTCCTCTATGGTGTTTCTTCTAATAAATCAAAGTCTTACCCAATATTGTTTGTTCTGACAAAATGGTTTAGTTTTTTTCTCAATCTGAAAGATGTTTAGGTCATCGTGAACATTGGAAAATGCAACTCCAACTCCTACCACAATTGAACAAGCCAGGAAGAGCTTGGCCTTAGGAAAGTAAGACCTCAGATCTATTTTGCTATGGACAAAACTCCATTTCCAAGCTCTCTAGTGTTTAAAATGCACTGACAGCAACAGCTTTAATTTAAAATGCCAGTGTTCTATATGTCAAAGCTCAAATATTCTCTGAGAAGGAGCTTTAATGCGTATATATTATTAATGCACTATCAAAGAACGGATCCCTGAGTTGACTCTGACCAATGAGTCATTAGTCAAAGACTACATAAAGCAAATCTGGTGTAGGATAACAGACAAGAGAATTTTATTTCTGGTTGCTCTAGCTATCCTGGGGAGAGAGAAAAAAAAAAATACAGGAAGTCTGCAGTTTCAGGTTGGGAGAGAGAAAAACTGGGTTTAATAAAACATCAGTTTTATTCCTTACTAGCCATTTGGGAGAGAAAGTTTTGAGAGAAAAGAGTGGAAAAGTATGTCTTACAAAATGGTCTGCTGAAGGGGACAAGGGAGAAACCTCAGCTCCATCACAGGCTGTGTGGCTCAGGCAGGTCCTTAGTTTTCCTATTTGTAAAATCAGAGCTCACTGTCCCCAAGGCTTATGAAGGTTTATTTAATGAGACAAATATAAAGAGTGTGGCATTGAGCTTGGAATATAATGTTAATGTCAGCAAATGTCAGTTCTCTTAAAGGACCGAGGCAAAGAAATATCTGAAGAATCATAAATACAAAAGGTGGGGGTTTTGTTTATGATAACAAACTAAGAGTATTTTTTATAATTTTTTTATTTATAGAGCCCATTAATTTAGGGCATTTGTGACTTCTGAAATTACCTCCCTTTTTTCAAAGGGCTGGCTGCTTTGTGCAGACGATGATGTTGCAAATATAGAGATGCAGATAGGACTAAATAATTAAGAACCACTGACCACTGGAATAGTCTCATCACTGTTAAGCCAGATCATCTCAGCTCCTAAACTTCACTGTTTTCTTAGAGAAAGATGCTTAGAAGAAAGTCTGCTATTCTAATAAGTGACAGGCAGGTCAAAGACACGGTTCAGAAAACCACTTCAAATCTGGCTCTCCCCAGGAAGCAGAAGCTGTTCGATGTTAGTGCAAAGTCTATCATGAAGGAGAAAAATGACATCTTCTCACACTGTGCTCATACCTCCAGTGACTTATGTAATAAATACTCAATGTTACCAAAGTACTGGATGAAAACAAACATACATATTTATTTAGAACTCATCTTAATCCACCCTGACAACTGGCCAGGGCTTAGTCTTAGACTATGAGGCTTTTCCTCCCCAATTCCTTTACTGCTAAAAAGAGAATTTAAACTCCCAGGCTAAAATTACATTATTGAGAAAACCAGAAGAAGAAAACAATATCAAATCAAATCAAATTGAAACTGGGCATAAATCACATTAGGCTTAATCCTGTGACAAGATGACCAAAAAATCTTGCTATAAATTAACTTATAAATTAAGACCTAATGTATTTTACTTTCAGGAAATCCTTTGAAG
>NW_011888787.1:9655344-9657364 GCF_000151845.1 Pteropus vampyrus | reverse complement strand
GGATCATGTCTTAGTCATCATTTATCCCTAGTGCTTAGAAAAGTTCCTAGGCATGTAGGGGACACTCAATATACTCACGAAAATTTGAATGAATACGGATATATAACTTTCAATCTCACTCAATAATCATTTCAGTGTCATCTCTCCAATGAGACTTACTGTCTCATGAAGAGGAAAAACGAAGTCCGTCCCCCATTTCCACTGATGGCCACGCTTCAACTACAGCTTATTTTAGCACAAAGCAATAGTTCCTATGATCTAATAATTTGTTATCAAGAAACGCCCTAAAAGTAGTACATGTGACATTACCTATTAGGCTTAGACGTATAAATCAAAGCTTGCCCACTAGCACAGAATTCATGGATTATGTCATTTTCTTAGAGGAAACTAGATTCATAGTCAACTCACTGTAACAAATGATTCTAAAACAATCTTACTCTTTGTGCTAATCTCTGTGTCACCTGGACAAGCTGGAGACCGCCCACCACGGCCAGGTTAAACCCTCCTGGCTGCACTGTTACTCATACAAGAAGAAGAAACACAATAGATCCAAAGTTCAGTTATAAAAGCTCGGGGGAAACCAGCACGACTTCAGCTTAATCACTGTATTTGCATTTGGTTTTAACCAGAGTAAAGGTAAATTTTGATGGAAATTTTGATGTGTCTCCTTCATTCTTGCTTCTATGACTTCTGCTTCCTTTATAAGCTTGCTCAGGAATGCCAGAAAAACATCAAATAAGTATTAAATATAACCAGAGAGAAAAGAGAGAGGTTGATACCCACCAATAATAGAACAAGAATAATATTTAATATTTATCAATGTTTTGCCATGCATGAAGTGCTGTCGCATGTTTCTGGATCAAACGAACTCCTCAAAAACTCCATCGTATGACAGCTGTGATTTTTCTGAGTACTGTCCCATGTCCTACTTCCCTTTATTGCTACCAGGAAACTGCAGTTCACCTGCCTATACTGACTTAACTGCCAATTTTGAAAGGTTATAGACAACACATTAGATGCAGGGAGAGTCAAGCTGGCTTCAACTTGGGAGATTAATATGAAGAGGTCAGTTCCATGAGATTCGGCACAGCCCAGGGTCATGTCAGCATGGTTTTCATGTTCGCAAACAAACTCTTCAGGTTAAAAACTGGTAATTAAAATCTTTTAAGGAAAAAAAAATAAAAGATTGTTTTTAGAGAAGACAATTTCTCCAAAAAAAAACAAAAATGCACATAGGCAAACCAACACAGAGATGCTTTGTGGATGATGCCTTGGTAGTTATGGCTGAGAGGCTGCTCGTTTCCAGACAGACACTGACAGGCTTTTGACACCCAGAAAGGGCGAAAGCAGAAGCCACCACAGTCGAAATGTCACTCTCCACATACAACCCATCCAGGAAGGTTCAGCCTTGGGCCAACTCTCGGCACGACCGTGTCTTCCTTTGCCTTTCCTAGTTTTCCTTGGTGTGCCTGCTCTCCAGGAAGGAAATTTCAGAATAATAACAGGCACAAATGTCATTACTGCTGGGAAGAAAATGCTTCCAGGGCACAAAGCCATCACTACTACACAACTATCCTTGTTGATGTCGCTGACTACTGAGTACAGGAAAGCTGACCGTGGTGTCGTCACTGGTCTGGATTCTGTGGGCCTCATGGTCCTTCCCAATAAACCATGTAACAAAACTCAATGAAACCAGATACCTGAATAGATGCAGTCTACTCTTTGAGCAGATATTTTTGATATCCGATTGGACAGTATAAAATAATGCCAAATACAGATAATTCATCCAGGTGTTTTGGTTTTGGTGGCAGAGAGAATATTTTATAGCTAAATCTTCGCAATGACCTGAACAGGAATTAGTGCTACTAAAAAAATAAAAAATCAATCAATCAATTAATCAATCAATCACACTTCTACAAAAGGCCACACTGTGGTTGCATTATAGCTGGAATCATTTAGTTGCAACATATACTCACTTCATTCCCTAGGCCTAAATCAGCATCCTTGTGCTGTAAAACAG
>NW_011888787.1:9652230-9654619 GCF_000151845.1 Pteropus vampyrus | reverse complement strand
AGATGGTCACACTCCAGGGTGCTACTGAGCATGTCAAGGAGACCAGCAAAGTGGCAGGGGGAACAGGTACATGAAACGAGCCTCCCGTGATATCCATTAGAACCACAAAATGTAGACCGTGACTAGATTTCAGGTGGAAAACGGGGAAGGAGTGGGTCTTTCTTCTGGGTCTGATGGGGGGAATAAAACGAGGGGCCACAAGGAATCAGGAGTGTGGGCAGAGAGAAACGTGAGGATGCAGGGGGCTTCGGACACCTGAGACCTTAGAATTGGCATTTGGGCCAAGCTCTGCATACATCTCATAGAGGCAAGGAGGCCCCAAATAGCATATGAGTTGCAAATTGTTCCGCAGGTTTTAGCATAAGTATAGATTAGAGCAGCGTTATCTGAAAGTCTAGGTAATGTGACGATTACACATCCTGCCT
Source organism: Pteropus vampyrus (assembly GCF_000151845.1). Classification (NCBI taxonomy): domain Eukaryota; kingdom Metazoa; phylum Chordata; class Mammalia; order Chiroptera; family Pteropodidae; genus Pteropus; species Pteropus vampyrus. Next base: position 9,654,194 of record NW_011888787.1, on the reverse strand, counting down.
GGTTATGAAAGTCCATCCAAGCACTAGGTCAGACTGCCAAAAAGAAACCTATCTGAAAGGACAAAAAAAAAAAAAAAAAAATCTGGAAGCGTCGGGTTAGGTGTCTATAAAAATGCCTATAAAAAAACTGCAATCTCATTTTTGAAGGCTAACTTAAGACAAAAATAATGATATATGATATCAACTTCTAGAACTTCAAAAAACCTCATGCTGCTGGTATAGAACATATGTTTTTCAGTGCCTCCTACCTAAGGATCCGCTTTATAAAACCTATATCTTATCATACTAGAAAAAGTTCCTTTTCTTCAGAGCTGTTGCAATGTCTTGTAAAACAGTAAGAATTTCCTAAGTCGTCAAGTCTTTCTTTTATTGTCCTAGTCGAAAACTAAAAGGGTAAAATTTCAGGTTTACAATAAAGTTATGATCATTCCCTGTGTTCCGGGCACGGAGCTAGCACTGATCACACACATGGACACTTGCCCTCTTGGTGTTTTTAGTCTGGTGAGACAAGCGGCCACGAAATAGACAGCTAGGTCTAATGGCAATCCCATCACCCAGGGGCCCAGCCTCAGGCATTAAAGGTGCCATACGGCAACCCAAAGGCGATTTATTTCATTCTTTATTTAGCATTTTAAAGAACAGAAAGGGAAATATAATTCAGGGTCCACAGAAATGCATTTCTAAAGGCCCTTTTCCCCTTTCCAAATCCTTCAGACTCCATACCTCTCCCAGAGCCTCGCTCAACCAAAACCCAAAACTTCCTTTGCATTCCCAGATCCCAAAAGCTTTCTTTTTCTCTTTCTCCCAGTATCGACCCTGCAGTTCAATTTTGCTTCTCTCCTAATAAACAAGAAAGAACCTCTGTTCTTTAGGAGAAGACAAGAAAGGCAAAATTGAGCAGGCAAGTAAGGGCTTCTCTTTAACAAGCAGGGAGTGGTGAGGTGAGGGAAGGCTATAAACGCTACGCTTGGCTAGTTTTCGTCCAGCCACATAATCACGACTGAGAGAGAAAACTGGGGAGGGGAGGTTCCTAATTCAGCATAGTGGTCAGGAGAGCTTCTCTCGCAAGGTGACATTTAAAGGCAAGATCTGCAGGATGAAGAGACGGCTACCCAAAGGGTGGGAGGCAAGACGCTGCTAGGTAGGAAAATTGGGGTGCATGCCTGAGGCTTGTGCATTCTCCGGGAACTGAAATACACTCAATCTGACTGGCAAAAGGAGCAGGGGTAAAATTCATGTGAGATGTCTCTGGAAAGATGAGCAGCATAAAATCATGGAGGGCCTTCTTAGATCCCAGTATGAATTTTGATATTATGCCAAATGCAATCAGTAGCCAACGGAAGGTCTTAAGTAGGGCAGGTCACAATCGGATTACTGTGGATGCTTCCAGAAGAATGGACTGGTAGGGAGGGAATAGGGTATGAAGACATTAATTAGAGATTCGGAAGGAAGGTGAGGACGAAGATTACAAACAGGGGTCAGATTTAATCTGCAGAGACCGACGAGAAATCAATGATTACACGCGGAGGGAGGAGGGCAATTTTGGGCTTCCATCTATTTATAACTGAGTCGGATTGGGAGGAAGAGATTATTTTAATAGAAATATCAAGAATTCGGTCTCAAAATTCAATCTAGTATATATTAACTAAAAATTATCATACTTAGAAGTTACAGTATTCAAATTCAATTACAGTAGCTCCCTCATTGTTAGATGCCCGGGGCTTCCAACAGTGTCTGGCGACAAAGCAAGTGCTCAATAAATATTTGTAGCATGAACACAATTTCCTCTGGTAATTATCTCTCTGGTATTCAGACTATCAGAGCAATAACGTTAGATTAAAACAAATTATGTTTGATGAAATATCATTTTAAATTTAAAATGTGAAAAACATTCTCATTGCTTTTATAATACAAACCAAGGAAGGTAAATTTCAAGAACACGTTCATGTCTAGTGGAGCCTGAG
>NW_011888787.1:9635599-9652180 GCF_000151845.1 Pteropus vampyrus | reverse complement strand
GCAACCCAAAGGCGATTTATTTCATTCTTTATTTAGCATTTTAAAGAACAGAAAGGGAAATATAATTCAGGGTCCACAGAAATGCATTTCTAAAGGCCCTTTTCCCCTTTCCAAATCCTTCAGACTCCATACCTCTCCCAGAGCCTCGCTCAACCAAAACCCAAAACTTCCTTTGCATTCCCAGATCCCAAAAGCTTTCTTTTTCTCTTTCTCCCAGTATCGACCCTGCAGTTCAATTTTGCTTCTCTCCTAATAAACAAGAAAGAACCTCTGTTCTTTAGGAGAAGACAAGAAAGGCAAAATTGAGCAGGCAAGTAAGGGCTTCTCTTTAACAAGCAGGGAGTGGTGAGGTGAGGGAAGGCTATAAACGCTACGCTTGGCTAGTTTTCGTCCAGCCACATAATCACGACTGAGAGAGAAAACTGGGGAGGGGAGGTTCCTAATTCAGCATAGTGGTCAGGAGAGCTTCTCTCACAAGGTGACATTTAAAGGCAAGATCTGCAGGATGAAGAGACGGCTACCCAAAGGGCGGGAGGCAAGACGCTGCTAGGTAGGAAAATTGGGGTGCATGCCTGAGGCTTGTGCATTCTCCGGGAACTGAAATACACTCAATCTGACTGGCAAAAGGAGCAGGGGTAAAATTCATGTGAGATGTCTCTGGAAAGATGAGCAGCATAAAATCATGGAGGGCCTTCTTAGATCCCAGTATGAATTTTGATATTATGCCAAATGCAATCAGTAGCCAACGGAAGGTCTTAAGTAGGGCAGGTCACAATCGGATTACTGTGGATGCTTCCAGAAGAATGGACTGGTAGGGAGGGAATAGGGTATGAAGACATTAATTAGAGATTCGGAAGGAAGGTGAGGACGAAGATTACAAACAGGGGTCAGATTTAATCTGCAGAGACCGACGAGAAATCAATGATTACACGCGGAGGGAGGAGGGCAATTTTGGGCTTCCATCTATTTATAACTGAGTCGGATTGGGAGGAAGAGATTATTTTAATAGAAATATCAAGAATTCGGTCTCAAAATTCAATCTAGTATATATTAACTAAAAATTATCATACTTAGAAGTTACAGTATTCAAATTCAATTACAGTAGCTCCCTCATTGTTAGATGCCCGGGGCTTCCAACAGTGTCTGGCGACAAAGCAAGTGCTCAATAAATATTTGTAGCATGAACACAATTTCCTCTGGTAATTATCTCTCTGGTATTCAGACTATCAGAGCAATAACGTTAGATTAAAACAAATTATGTTTGATGAAATATCATTTTAAATTTAAAATGTGAAAAACATTCTCATTGCTTTTATAATACAAACCAAGGAAGGTAAATTTCAAGAACACGTTCATGTCTAGTGGAGCCTGAGTGTGAGGAAAAGGCTTTGAAACATTGTTCTGTCTGACCTCTGATTATTTAAATTTTTCTTTTTAATTCTGTGGCATGTGTGCTTTTTATAGTGAGTGACCTGCAATGCCTTCTGGAAGTACAAGGGGAATAAATTTAAAAAGAAACACTGTGGCTTGGATTAAATGTGACTTGTGGAGTTTAATGGCCAGGAGCCCGCCCCCTGGCCCTCTCCGCCTGTGCACTGCTTCTTTTTCAGTGGTTCATCTTGGGAAAGAGCTCAGGGGCTGCCCCTCCCTCCGGTACCGGACAGGACAGGACCGGGCAGCCTGGTCCCAGAGCCACCCCTCCCCATCCCGACTCCAGTTCTAGAATTTCATTCCCTCTCCCCTTCCACAAACACTACGAAGGCTGGTTCAGAACCTACCGCTTTCTACCATAAGCAAAACTTTTTTTTTTTCCTATTTAACTTTTTCTTTCTCCAACTCGTCCATTAAAAAGCCTTCTCATTCTATTATCCAGTTTCTTTATTTCATATTTTACCCAACTTTGACTTATTTCTGGAATAGTTGAAGAAGCTGTCTGATCTTCTAGGTCCTGGTCACCGTGAAAAGAAAAAAGAAATCTGACTCCAGCTTCAGATAAAAGGATTTGAGTCCAGTTGCTTATTTTAGTGCCTTTCTGGGCTCTACTATAAATAATGTAGCACTGAACTTGCACAAATTCGCAGAAATGCTTCTGTGGTTGCTAGTTTCCTAAGCTATAAAATGGGTATGACAATGTTTACTAATTTAAATCTAACGAAATTCATAAAAACACACTGGATACAAGCTTATATCCACAGCTTCCTAATAATATTTTGAACATTGCTATCTGCACTCATATGCACATTTTCTAAAATCATATGGAAACTAGCTTCAGCTCATTAAAATATCTGCCATCCTATTTCACAGATAATTAAATAGAACTGTAAGAGACAGTGACAGAAAAGCCCTGTTGGAAAGAAATAAGAATACGCGACACCTAGCATTCAGTCTCTTAAAGATTTAAACATATTCTACATATTAAAGATATACTACAGCTCTTGAACATTACTCAGCTCGATAACTGCTCCAACGACCTCAAGAGCAATCAGTCCTGCTACCACTTCCTCTCCCAGGAAAAAAAAAATCCTTCTTCCTGCCCTATTCAAGTGGGTCACTGCGCTCTGCCCTTTGTTCAGCCTTTCCTGGGGAGGTTGGCCACATTCTGACACGGTTCACTGCATATTTGAACTGCTGGAAGTGGTTATGGCCAAAGGAGGTCAGAGAACACGGCTAGCGAGCAGGGATGGGATGCGCTCAGGGAAGGCAGAGGCTGAGATTTAGGTCGCCTCTAGGGAGACGATCTGCATTCCTGGATACCTACTCCAGTGGTATTCCTGCTTTCCCTATGGTCTTTTTTTAACGTTCTAAACAAAGAACAGTGTTTTAAATGCCTTAAAGGTGATTTGCAAATTTTTTTAATAAAAATGATCCAATCATCCTATATATAGCAGAACTGCCATCTTCCGTAAATAGAACTGGCAAGTATTTCATCAGTCTTAAAATATCGTCTCCCTTAATTTCCCACCAGCCTCCCACCAATGCTTCTCTTTCGATTTCAGGGTTCCTTAAAGCCACACCCTAGAATGCTCTGGGATGACGTGAAGGACCCACGTTAAAGGGACTGGAAGATGCCTGCCTATGGAGACACACAAGGCTTATTGTTTTCCATGTTCTGTCATAATGATGCAGGATTTCTTAGTTTTCTTTTATTCTCCATGGCTTAAAGAATAAGAGTCCTAGAACTTTAGATAATGGATTAAAATAGCAAATTTGAACCATAGGTAAAGTCTTAAGCTTTAGGACTTAGCTAGCTTATTCTACTTTCCTAAGCACAAGACAAGCGAGGGCTATCTCACAAAGCTGCAAACTGGGCTTTCTCGCATAATGAGCTTCAAAAAAGAGGGGAAGAAATAAAATCATGGGGTATTCTGATGCTTGAATAAAATTCTGACTAATTTTATTTTGCCATAAATGGCAAAATCCCTGCATACAAAAACCCTCAACTTCACCTCTGAGTGATCCTAAAAAAAAAAAAAAAAGATATTGCCACCCTCTCACCATCTGCAACGGCAGTCCATGGAACTCTGAAATACAAACAGCCATTTCCATGGATGTTTAATTATATTGTTGACGTGTTTGGAAAATGCTCACAGATTAAAAAAAAAAAAATCTAGTTTCCCTGTGTGTGAAACTATATTTTAATTTTTTTTTAATTTTTCAATTACAGTTGACATTCAATATTATTTTATATTAGTTTCAGGCATATGGCATACTGGTTGGACATTTATATAATTTATGAAGTGATCCCCCCATAAGTTTAGTACCCACCTGGCACTATACATAGTTACTACAATATTGTAGACAGTATTCCCTATGCTGTACTTTACATCCCTGTGACTATTTTGTAACTACCGATTTTGTATTTCTTAATCCCTTCGCCTTTTTCACCCAGCCTCCAAACCCCTCCCATCTGGCAGCCATCAGTTTGTTCTCTGTATCTATGAATTGGTTTTGTTTATTTTGTTCTTTAGATTCCACATATCAGTAAGATCACATGTCATTTGTCTTTCTCTGTTTGACTTATTTCACTTAGCATAAGACCCTCTAGGTCTATCCACATTGTCACAAATGGTAAGATTTCATTCTTTTCTGTGGCCAAATAACATTCCATTGTATATATGTACCACTTCTTCTTCATCCAACTGTCTATCAATGGGCACTTAGGTTGCTTCCATATCTTGGCTATTGTAAATAATGCCGCAATGAACATAGGGATGCATATATCTTTTCTAATTAATGTTTTGAATTTCTTTGGATGCATACCCAGAAGTAGAACTGCTGGGTCATAAGGTAGTTCTATTTTTAATTTTTTGAGGAACCTCCATACTGTCTTCCACAGTGGCTGCACCAATTTGCAATCTCACTAAATAGTGCACAAGGGTTCCCTTTTCCCTACATCCTTGCCAACTACACTTGTTTGTTGATTTATTGATTATAGTCATTCTGACAGGTGTGAGGTGATATCTCACTGTGGTTTTAATTTGTAATTTTCTGATGATTAGTGACCTTGAGCATCTTTTCATATTTCTGTTGACCATCTGTATGTCTTTGGAGAATGTCCGTTCAGCTCCTCTGACCATTTTTTAATTGTGTTGTTCGTTTTTTTGGTGTTGAGTTGTATGAGTCTCTATGCATTTTGGATATTAACCCCTTATCGGACGTATCATTGGCAAACATCTTCTGCTATTCAGGATGTTGTCTTTTTGTTTTGTTAATGGTTTCCTTTGTTGTGCAATAACTTTTTAGTTTGATGTGGTCCCATTTATTTTTTCTTTTGTTTCCCTCACCTGAGGAAGTATATTAGAAAAAATATATATATTACTAAGAACAATGTCAGAGAGTTTACTACCTACATTTTCTTTAAGGAATTTTATGGTCTGGGTTTTACATCTAAGTCTTTAATCCATTTTGGCTTCATTCTTGTATATTGTGTAAGAAGATGGTCCAGTTTCATTTTTTGCATGTATCTGTCCAGTTTTCTCAACATCATTTGTTGAAGAGACTGTCTTTACCCCCATTGTATATTCTTGCCTCTTTTGTCATAGATTAATTGACCACATAGAGGTGTTTTTCTTCTGGGCTCGTGATTCTGTTTTGTGGTGGAACAATTTAAATTCATCCATATTCCTACATGTACGTGTCTGTAACGCAGTAACTGATAGTGGCCTACAACTACCCATTTCTCATTTCTTTCACAGTAAGAGAGTCTCAATTCTTAGCCAAACACAATCCTGCCTGGAATAGAGATTGTATTTTCTAGGCTCCCTTGTCAGACGTGGCCACATGACTAAGTTCTGGTCAGTATTATATAACAAAAGTTTGTGGCATTTCTGCAAAGGATCCTTAAAAGGGAAGGAACACCTGCTGCTGCCTGAAATGTAGATCCTTTAGCTGGAACTCCAGCAGCCATCTTAAATGCCGAGGTGACCAACCTTGAGGAGAGAAGCCAAATGCTGATAATGACACAGTGGGAAGATCTGAGCCTGGGTCCCTGCCGATACCCCAGCGAGCCACCACCCCACCCCTTGTCTACCTATCCTAGATTCCACATGACAGAGACACAACCGTCCATCTTAACGAGTCTTGTATCCAGCATTTAGCTGCTTGATTTATGGCAAGTGAACAAAATATTAACCTATATGCCTATCATACAGCCCAAGTCCATGTGCTTGCTCTGGACAAGAAATTTAACTTACCTCCTCTGCAAACATTCCTTCACTCATCTCATGATTACACAGCTGAACAGAACCCATAAGAAAATACTAGCCCAGCATTTTTCCTTGAGATCAACTCTGCCTTTGAATATTATCACCAAGCATCTTGTCACTCCAACCCTAACTGCTCAACTCCAAGTGGTGTCTAGCACTTGAAACCTCATTAACATAGCACACTAGGTTTATAATGCAGCGTACTGGGTGGAGGTCACCAACTTCATCACTTGTACCCAAAACCAAAGGGGTCCCTGTGGTATAGCCATTGCATTAATGCGCACAACTACTGACTTCTTTTGTTTAATTATTGTAATCAATAGCAGTAAACTGCAAGAACTAAGATAGTATACTGGAAGATGCCCTACAGCCATAGGTGTAGGACTAGGATTCCAAATACAAAACGTTAATAATAGTGATAATAACTGACATCACTATTCTTTAATATCAAATGATTGTTGTACTATTTGGCTAGCACTCTGCTTGATACATATTATCTAGAATTCGAAATATTGTTATCCGTATTTTACAGAGGAGGAAACTGAGGTTCTGAGAGGTTACAGAACTTGGCTAAAACAAGCAGCCAGCTCATGGCAGTGATTATCACTGGATCTAGAGTTGTCTATAATCTTAAAAATATCTTAACTACAGAAACTTATCTCTCAAAATATTAGATAAAATATTCATAATAAAATCTCTATTTTTTCACTGTAGAACTAAAACAATCTAAACCTTCCTCCGTTTTATATCGCCATGAGCATTTCTTAAAACAAAGCAAAAGAAAAAAACAAACAAACAAAATCTGATAGAATTTGTCTGCAAATGGTAAATAATGCTAGAATACAAACGAAGCAAATCACGAAAGTATTTTTTTCTTAATTTTACCTTTTGTTAGCAGTTTCAATTTCAGGGTGACCTTTATGTTTCTATAACCAGGGTCATTATGCACCTTTTAATCCATAAACATGAAAACTAAAAAGAAATCCCTATAATGGCGTGTTCTTGTGTAATTACATCTCTTTATGCCATTCCTTTTGAAACAGGTCTGAATTATTTCCCACCTCTTTGTCAAGCTTTCACTTTAATAAAAAGAAAGAACACTGAAAGAAACCAAGCCCTTAAAGCATTCACTGAATACGTCAAGCAATTTATCCAGGAATCAAACAATAAATGAGTTAAAGACAAGGGTTGGGGAGAAATCAATCTTTCCATTAAAAGTATGTGCGTGTATGTATATGTGTATGTGTTTGGGGGTTATTTCTATTCATTTAAAGATATATATAAAACATGGTAATTACATTAAAAGTTTATGATTAGAATTAATATATTCATAGGCTGCTGTAAGCTAGAGAATTAAAATACACCCAATAAGAAGAAAGTCAAACAGAAGGTTAGAGCTCCCTCTTTCTTTTTCTTGCAGAAATTTACCAAAACCTCTCCTAGGAGACCACAGTTATCAAGCAGACAGCCTAGCAGCACTCGTGTTCCTGCAAAGTGCATCTGTACACATGCTGCAAGCATTAGCGCACACTCACTGGCAGTTCATTATTCATAAGACATCTAAGTAGTAGGGGAAAGAGCACTTTTAAAAGTAGAAATACTCACAAAGCCATTTCGAACTGTTCCAGCCATTTTTTCTTTAAATCTTTTGTTTTGCAATAAAATTCTAACCCATTTTGTCCTTGGGTATGGATGAGGTAGAAGCCATAAGACCACTGTTAAAATTAATATTCCTCAGGTTAATACGTATCATTCGTTAATAACATCATGTTTCCAAATTCACTAAAACACCACATAATCATCCACAAACCTCTCGTAATGTTACCCACATACAAACTGTGGCCAAGATCACTGTAGTTTACTTCGTATCTACGACAATTTCTATGCCAAATGCATATTACTGTCTTGATCATTAAGGCAGAAGGGATCATATCAGCTATGACTGTCCAATTATTTCTCAGACGCTTGCTCCTAATCAATTTTCGAAATACAAACACCTGAATCAATAAGCTACCTCTCACATGCATGTATTAGCACCCTTTCCTTGAATTTTCAAAGTTATGAGTCAACCAGAGTCATTAATTTCCAAGAATTCACCTTTTTATTTTCTTTATCAGTTGTAGGATTGTTGGCTATCTTGTACTGCTGAAGATCTATTATTTCCTTCATTTCATAGTTATCACCTTTCCTTTTACAGACAATCACTGCCAAATCAAATAAGAAGATATGCCTGAGAGAGAGAGAAAAGGAGAGAGATTGATTTAAAACAGTTTGGAAGCATGTGTGTTAGTTCTTCCCTGGTACAACTTAATTATACCAACCAAACATTTTTCCTTTGAGTTAAGACAAAGGCAGTGCTTGCTGCACACTGGGAATGAACTGGGTGTATCCTGACACTACCCTTTGCTAAACGAATGGCCTCACAGTACCTCGGTCTTCTCATTTAAAAAATAGGCAAAATTATAAGAACAATATGCACACTGCAGAGTTGCTTAAGAAGCAACTGATATGACATAAAGCCATGTTCTTAAGAAATTACTTTTTCCGTTTAACAGCTACACATTTACAGAATAACATTAATGAAAACAATAGCAGTCAAATTCTATTGACCTTACGAGGAGCTGGCCAGAATGCCTTGAGAAGTGTTCACCCCTTTCACAAAGATGACTCACTTAATTTAAGTCCCCAGAATCCTTTGCTGAGGTATTATCATCATCTTCATTTCATTGGGGCGGAAACTGACTTAGAGAACTTAGGTAATTTGCTTAGGGTCATCCTGCTAGTGAGGTGTGGGCAGGATTCAGACCCAGCTCTAACTGTGGGACCCGTGCTTGGACCCTGTATGTCGTCCCTCATGATTTAAAAGATGGCTGAAACACAAACTGAGTGGTGTATGACATGCCAAATGTAAATTAGAAAAATTATTAAATTTACATGTTGCTATTTCTCTTCTTTGTTATTAAAAACAATGTATTTGGGGAGAAGAACAAACCATATAATGCCATCATCCAATACCAATACTCGGATCTTTTTGAAAACTTTCAGTGATTCACAAGCAACATATTTTTTTTAAACAACGATAATGATACATTCGCACAGCTCTAATACTTGCATCACTTTCAAAGCTTATTTTCCTGGAGAGGCTGAAAGGTTATGCGTCTCCTGAGAGCTACCTGTAGCGTCTGGGTATCAAGGTGGAAGCAAGAGATGATGCTGCCCCCTACTGGCTGACTTTCTCATCTCCAAAGGTTCCAGAAAATTGCCACTTCAACTAAATGACAATTTGTGTGCGTGCGTGTGTGTAAAATTAGGGACATGAGGCCAAGCTTAATTTTCAAGGACTCCGCCTACGAATTCCACTCAAGAAAGTTTCACTAAATGTTTCTCACTTAGACGTCTTCCTTAGGGCGTTTTGTGTTATTTTTAGTTATTTTCACATGTATACTAAAGAAATCAAACAATGTGTTTTGACGGTAGTTATCTGCTGTTACTTTATCCCTACTCTCATTTTAATGCGGAGGACTTTTTGTTTACCCTAGCTGACACTCTGTGTTTGCCATCTTCATCTTGAGAACTTAAAGAAATCGACAGATTCCAAAACAGAGAGCGGACCACCTAACATAGTCATATGAGAACTTTTTAGAAAACCACAGGTTGATCTGTCCCCTTGTTTTTCTTCCTCTGTTTCCCTCCTTTGTCCTGGAGGAACCGCTCTCAAGGTTTTCTCGATCTTGTGATACTAATTACTTATTTTGAAAATAAGTGCTGCTCCTCTTTTTCTCACCTTTCTTGTTTCGTGTGCTTGTCTAACGTGGTTATTCGAATTTCACCATCTCCCTGAGGTCGTCCAAAAAGCAAAACTGGTTGGTTCTAAAATATAAAATTCACATGGCTCAGTTTTTCATAACCACATAAAAACAGAAATCAATATTAAAGAGGACATTTGCTAGAGACAACGACCTTCTTATATTACAAATTGTATTCTTTTGCATTTCTGGCACACTTATTCTAAAAAGCTCAGATCTATAGGATACGCTTTCAAAAACAGTCTGTCCCTTGGCCATCCCAGGAGGTATATTGAGATATTAATTAATTTTACATATAATCCTAATGGGGGAGTTAGGTACCAAAAGAGAGAATGGGAGGAATTCAAATCTCGAGGAAGTTACAGCTACTAATATTTATTGAGCATCCACTGTGTTCCAGCTAGTGAAGAAGGCAAAATGATACAGATGCTGCTTTCATGGAACATCCTGCCCAGTGGGGAGAAAATACTCACGTAAGAATGTAATTACAAATGTGCACCTGCCATGAAAGAAGCATTTAGGAACCATGAATGGCTGAGGGACTTATCTGGCATAGGGAGTCAACGATGACATCGCCGATCTAAGACCTCAGGAATGAGAAGTTCTGACTTAATGATCAAAAATAATAAGCCATGCCTCCAGAGGTAGAACATAAATTTTTTAAAACTATTTATGAGCACCTACCACACCAAGTGCTAAGAGAATAAAAGAATTGGCTGAAAATTAACATCTAGGAGATTCAGTTGAATAAAAAAGACAGATACGTAATTAACTATACTATAAGAAAGCATAAAAATAAATGTTCCCTATCAAAATGTCAATGATGTTTTTTGCAGAAATAGAAAACTCCATCCTAAGATGCATATGGAATCTCAAGGGACACTTCATAGGCAAAACAATCTCAAAAAAACAACAAAGTTGGGGTCCATTCTTCCTGATTTCAAAACTTTTTACAAAGCTACCATAATCAAAAGTGTGGCATTGACATAAAGACAGATTTCTAGACTAAGGGAATAGAATAGAACACCCAGAAATAAGTCCTCACATATATGTGCAAATGATTTCTGAAAAGTGTGCCAAGACCACTTAATGAGGATAAGACAGCCTTCCACCAAATGATGTTGGGGAAACTAATACACGTAGCCAAAAGAATGAAGTTGGACCCTTACCTTACACTGCATACAAAAACTAACTCAAAATGATCAAAGAGCTAAAAATAAAAAGCTCTGAGAAGGAAACATAGGAGAAATGGCTTATGGCATTGGATTCAGCAGTGATTTCTTGACTCTGACACCAAAAGCACAGGCAACAACAACAAAAAGATTGATAAGTTGGACTTCATCAGAATTAAAAAATTTTGTGCATCAAAGGACACTAACAACAAAGTGAAAAGTCAACACACAAAATGGGAGAAGATACTCGCAAATAAAAAGTGTAATAAGGATTGATAGTCTTATCTACATATAGAAGGATATATGAAGAAAAACTCTTATAACTCAAAACAACAACAAAAAAACCTTAATTCAAAAATAGATAAAGGACTGGAACAGACATTTCTCCAAGGTAGATATACAAATGGCCAATAAGCGCATGAAAAGATGCTCAATATCAGTAATCATTAGGGAAAGGCAAAATCAAAACTACAACGAGATACTACTTCGACCCGTTTGGATGGATATGATTTCAAAAAAGAGAGGAAAGTGCTGGTGAGAATAAGAAGATATGGGAACTGCTGGTGGGAATGTAAAATGGTGCGGCCACCGTGAAAAACTGTGTGGCTCTTCCTCAAAAAATTAAACACAGAATTACATACAATCCAGGAATTCCACTCCTGGGTATAGAAGCAAAAGAACTGAAAGCAGGGATTCGAACACATATTTGTACACCCAGGTTCATAGCAGCATTATTCACGATGGTCAAAAGAGAGAAGCAACCCAAGTGTCCATAGACAGATGAATGAATAAACAAAATGTGGAATATATACAATCAGTGCTATATTATGTAGCTTTAAAATCTTTTTTTTTCTTTTAAATAAGGGGAAATTCTGACACCTGCTACTACATGGATGAAATCTGAAGACATGCTACATGAACTAAGCTAGTCATGAAAGGATAAATATTGTATGATTCCACTTATCTGAGGTACCTGGAGTAGTCGAATTCATAAAGCCAGAAAGTAGAATGTCGGCTGCCAGGGGCTGGGAGTCGGGGAGAATGGGACTTAGTGTTTAATAGGTACAGAGTCAGCTGTGCAAGGTGAAAAGCGTTCTAGAGATGGATGGTGGTGATGGCTGGACAATGTGAACCTACTTAATGTCACAAAACTGTACACTTAAAAATGGTAAATTTACTGTTTTACATATATATATATAAAATTTTTTTTTTTTTTTTAAAAGGCTGAACAGCTGTCTAGGCAATGTGCTATGGTATTACAAAGAGAAAGGGATGATGGGAGATGAGGGAAAAAATTTCTTTCTCTTGGACCTTGAAGGGAAGACACATTCTAGACTCTGACAATATTATGACCAAAGGCAGAAATATTACAATGTTTGGCAAACTGGAGACCTTCCAACACAGCAGGATTGCTGCACGTGAAGCACGCGGGCCGGTAGCTAAATTAGTTCAGGAAAATAGTTTGGGGCCAAATCATCGAGGGCCTTACAGATCACGCTAAGGAATGCTGTCTGAATCCTAAAGGCAACAGAAAGTTTTGACCAGTTTGGGAAAGAGAGTGAATCAAGAAGTCTACATTTTTGGAAACCCAACGATGTGAAGAGAGGATGAGGGACGACTGTGACTGAAGGTGGCAGGTAAGGTCCTGGACTGGGGAAGTGGCTGATGGGTTGAAAAGAGAGGGGCAGGCTCAGGATGTTTCAGAGAAAAAAAAGAAAAGGCCCTAAAACCGCTCTACTGAGAAAACGCTCGTAAGTCCTTTCATGTATGTCTGTTTTCACTGCCCACGGCTTCATCCCGGCCTCCATCATCTCTCTTGATACCTCCTCAACAACCTGCTGACCGGTCTGCCTGCTAAAGGGGTTTTCTTGAAATGTAAATGACTGTGAAACTCTGATTAAACCCTTTCCTGAGCTTCCCACTGCAATCACAATAAACCCCAACTCAGCGCCTCGACCTGCAAGGCTGTGGGTGCGTAGTTCCGCCCACTTGTCCCACTCCAGGGCCCACTACGCTTCCCTCCACTCGCCACTCCCAGCCACTCTGGCCTTTCAGCTTCTTGACCTCCCCTGGCCCTTGCTCACCTCTGGGCATTTCATTCTAAGGCTTCTGCCTGGAATCCTCTCCCCCCAGATCTTTGCGCCACTGGCTTCTTCTTATCTTTCAAGTTCAAGAGGTGAATGACTCAGAAGGACTTTTTCTAACCACCTAAACTAGGACTTCCCGTATCGCCCTCTGTTGCAGCTCCCTGTTCACGGCATTAACGTCAGGGTAGCATTTTCAAACTCTCTCCTCGCTGTCTCCTCAACCATGAGACCATGTTGTTCAGAGCAGCAGCCCAGCCCCAAGCAAAATGGCTGGCACGCAGTAGTCACCCAGTAAATATACATTAAAATGAATAAGTTAACGGGAATCACCCATGAATATGTAAGGGTGTGAGGAAAGAAAAGAAAAAAATAGACTCCAATGTTTAGAATTCAGACTGCTGGGGGAAGAGGCACTGTGTGATTAAGGTGAGAGGGACAAGCGATGGCAGAAAATCCCTGGACAATGATATGTCACAGCTGCCACTTAGGCATCCATGTGGACGCTAACGAATGGGAATAGCAAAAAAACCGAGAAGAACAAAAACTTGAAGGTGAACTATTTTTTCTTCAAAAACAACTTCTGGAATGTTCCCCAATTTATGGGTTAGGAAAGCTGGATGGAATGATAATTACATACCAAATTTTCTATAGAGAGCTGAAACTGTTTAATTTCACGAAGTGTCTCATTATCTCTCTTCACTTCATTCACATATTGTGCCAAGTCCTAAAGAATAAAGAGACGGGGACAAAAAAGAAGGCAGTATAAGATCGGAGAAGAGATGAGAACTGTTTGAAAGAAAACACATCATTAATTTCATTAACGGCAAAAGTATACCACAACTTTTCAATGACAATAAAATGAACGCCCTATCAATCAAAACTGCATCTCAAAGGCGAGTTAAAAATGTCTGGACTACAGCTGGGAAGACTGAAGAGCTGCCGATTACCAGGCCCCCCACCCCCCCGCCACCACCCCCAGAAGAGTAAGAATAAAAAACAAAAACAAGCAAAACATCCCCCCCTCCCCCAGAAGAACAGAGAGGGAACTAAGTCAGGAGAATGTAAATTCCAAATGCTTTTATAACTGACTTTGAGAGAATTGTATTTGACACGGGTTAGAATACAGGCAATAATGAAGCCTTAGCGGGGAGAAAAAAGTAAGTAAAGGTTAGACAACAAATGTAGCAGGACTATTTTCTGCAGCCAGCTGGTGTCTTAGTTCCTGAGAGCATTCAGCCAAGGAAGACAGTTCCTCGGTGAAGAGTTAATAAAGGAGGTGAGAGAAACCAAAGAGCACTAGATGAATTAAAGTGAACGAGCGACGCCGGCCACGTGTCTCCATGCGCCCTCACGTATTTTAAAATGTCTTTTCTCATTTTTTTGAGGAAACATTAGCTTATCTCTCCACACTGTAACTAGCTATTTTTATTATATGTGTTCTAGATTTTCCTGTTTTCTGGGTTTTTTTCTTGTTGTTGTTTTTATTTCTCTATCCTCTTAAATTCACCTGCAACAGCAGAAACATAATGCTGACAGGAAAGCGGTTCCTAACTTTTTTTAAATGAAAGGCTGACTTTTCGTAAGATGTGTCTACAATAAATTATTGTGTGATGTTTCCTGACAGAGTACTAAAATCAGCTAAACAGCTATTACTAGAATTAGGAGGGTGATCACATTGTAAGGTATAAAAATGTCAAACCACTATACTGTGCACCTAAAACAAATATTACATTGTATATCAACTATACTGAATTTTTAAAATTATTTTTAAAAAATAAAATCAGCTAAACAGTAGAGCCAATGATGAAATTGGCACAGGGACACAGGTGAGTAATTACTGCTCTCAGCAGAGTCATATGGGCGTTTTATTTTTGAGAACATATTTGCTTATATTTTAAGGGCAAAAATTATTTCTTTCAAAGGCAATAACATAGAAATTAGGGATTAACATAGAAATTAGGGATTATAGATTCCCCAATATATTCAAAAAGTCTGCCTTTATCTACTTATAGTCCTTGATTTTCAGATTTGCCTGAAAATAGAAACCCAAACTGAAACCAATTAAATCCATGCAAGGGTATCTATTTCAGTTAAAAATATCCAGCTCTCCCCACGAAAAACAAAACTATACAAATACTGACATATGTTATATTACAGATGTAGATATATTATATTAGAATATCATACATATGTATTAGCAGTTTATATTCTATTGTTTTTAGGCAAGAATAAGAAATACAGGTTAATGACACATTTGCCTTACCTTCATGGCATCAAGAGCCAGTTTCAGATTTGCCTTCTCTACAGGATCGGCAGTGTGTTTGACCAGTTCCTAATTGGAAGATATAGTTTAGTACTACTGTCATCAGATTAATGTCAAAACAGAAGAAAATAACGTTTAATAATTTTATCATTTTTTACCATTGTTACATTTATCATTTTATGACACATCTTAATATGATGTCTGATGTCACCAGGCTCTATTTTCATCAAAAATCAAACTCCGAGAAAAATAACTAAAAGAACACCATAAAGACGCCAAAAGAACATGAGACAATGATGGGAAACTTTTTTCTTTCAAAAATGGACCTGAATTCTATTCCCAGATGTAATGAAAGGTCCTCTTCTTGACAACTGAACTGCCGCTTTTCACTCGTGTCAAACTTGGCTTCCGTCAAGCTTTGGTTCCGATGACTACACCTTCCTTTGGCTTCACAGACACTAAGACTTCCTGTGTGCTGCTGTTACTGTCATTTGCTGTCCCCCTTCAATTTCTGCCCATTCATCAGTCTTCCATACTTTCTTCTTTATCTGCACCTTAAAAAGTTACTGTTCTCTAGGTTTTCACCTTAGTCTTGTTATACTTAATTTACATACTCTACAAATTTTATCGTAACATCAGCTATCACCTAATGGGACAATCGCTCTTAAATGAATGTGCTCAACCCGGAACTCACGCCTGAGTCCCAGCCTCCTATGTCCAACAGTTCGACCTGGATATCTCACAAGCCCTCAAATCCAACACATACAAACTTCATGCATCTTCACCCCTGACCCTGTTTTTGTTTTATTGAATGATGGCCCCCCCACCAGTGTAACCGCTTATGCCAAAAGCTGAAACGTACCCCAGACTCCCCTCTCACCACGTTATGGTGATATTCACTTTGATCCTTCCCCTTGAAATCTTTACTGCCACTTCCTTGGTTCAGGTCTTTTTCAAATGCACCATTAGAATAGGCTTCTGACTTGTAGTCTCTCCTCTCTGCAATCTATTCACAATACTGACATCAGAGTCAGGTTTCTAAAGTGTAAATCAGATCCCGTCTCTACCCTAATTAGACTTCTGTGATGCTCACGGAGTCATGGGGTTGTCATCCGTACCTCTTAGCCCCATCATGATCTGAATTCCGCAAATCTCTCCCAACTTCTCTACTTCCACCCACGCAACCTACATTCTCTGCATCCTAAATTAACTACAATTCTCAAAATACGTTCTAATATCTGATCCCATGAGGTATACTGCTTTCTCTCCTTAGAACGGCCTTCCTCTCTGATCCATCTGTCAAACTCTTATTCTTCCTTCAAAGCCCAATTCAAGCATCACTCCTCCGTGAAGCTTTCTATGACAGAGGCCTCTAAGTTTCCAGTCTCCTTGGCATAATTAACTAGGCCTTTATTTGTACCACCTCTGTCCCTCTGCATACTATCATAACATTGTGTTGTACTTGGCAGCTTGCTTTTCATGGAACTGAACGTACTTTTGAAATTTAAAATACAAAACAATCCAAGAGAAATTAGAAAAGTTCGCTGA
>NW_011888787.1:9628830-9635549 GCF_000151845.1 Pteropus vampyrus | reverse complement strand
GCTTATGCCAAAAGCTGAAACGTACCCCAGACTCCCCTCTCACCACGTTATGGTGATATTCACTTTGATCCTTCCCCTTGAAATCTTTACTGCCACTTCCTTGGTTCAGGTCTTTTTCAAATGCACCATTAGAATAGGCTTCTGACTTGTAGTCTCTCCTCTCTGCAATCTATTCACAATACTGACATCAGAGTCAGGTTTCTAAAGAGTATATCAGATCCCGTCTCTACCCTAATTAGACTTCTGTGATGCTCACGGAGTCATGGGGTTGTCATCCGTACCTCTTAGCCCCATCATGATCTGAATTCCGCAAATCTCTCCCAACTTCTCTACTTCCACCCACGCAACCTACATTCTCTGCATCCTAAATTAACTACAATTCTCAAAATACGTTCTAATATCTGATCCCATGAGGTATACTGCTTTCTCTCCTTAGAACGGCCTTCCTCTCTGATCCATCTGTCAAACTCTTATTCTTCCTTCAAAGCCCAATTCAAGCATCACTCCTCCATGAAGCTTTCTATGACAGAGGCCTCTAAGTTTCCAGTCTCCTTGGCATAAATAACTAGGCCTTTATTTGTACCACCTCTGTCCCTCTGCATACTATCATAACATTGTGTTGTACTTGGCAGCTTGCTTTTCATGGAACTGAACGTACTTTTGAAATTTAAAATACAAAACAATCCAAGAGAAATTAGAAAAGTTCGCTGAATTTCATAAAGGTATAGTCATATTTTATACTTTTATAAGTCTGCCTAAAACCTTACAAGCGACGAATAGATGTTTCTTGAAAACTGCACCTTCTAAATTCTTCAATTGATATTTGACTAAACCAAAGTTGCAAAATAAATTATTATCTTATTTTGGACATGTTTTTAGTTCCACGATGTCTCAGAAACTGATTGCCTAAGTCTTCCTTATTATTTTTTAATAAAATCCAATTTGATTAAGTTGCTCTGAGTTTAGGCCTCATAAATGTTTTAATGCATTTTTAAGAAATAATCAGGGTTTGACTTTTTCTGATTTCTCAGTAGAACAAAAATAGATATGACTAATAATTTTGCGGCTGCAGTTCAAGAAATTTAATATACAAGATGTACAAAGCACAGCAGACTCAAAATTATATTTCACATATAGGTAGTAGATCTTTTTAAAATGACATTGCACAAGCATCAGCAGAGTTGACAGACTAATACTGTAAGACATTTGTTTGGAGCAGAACTAATGAGTCTCTTGGTGCAGCTATCAAATGAAATTTATAAGACTCTCCACCCTCATTAGAGGACTAACCGCGGAAACCATAAGCTTTGGGTTATACCAAGAATCATTTCACAATAAATGCAGTCTTATTGTAATTTACTATAGCAGAAAGCAACACAGAATGTGACACAATCCTCTTTACTTTAGGGTTATAAGGCCAAAGGTCTAATACAATTAACCTGCAAAATTCACGCGTATTTCAACACTGAGAGTCCAATAAATGATACTGCTAACCACAGAAAAGTCAATTGCAGGGATCTTTTCATTTTGTCTTGTTTTTTTAATTCTAATTTTTTGGAGCCAGTTGTTTGAAGGACATAAAATGTGACTTTATGGAAGACAGAGAATCATCTTTGCTAAAAGGAAGAAAAAGTTTCCAGCTGTTCTGTTATTTCCCACTTAGTTATACTAATGACTGAAAATTGTAAGGGGATCAGGCCCCAAATATGGAGTATCTGGCTCAGAGTTGATGATTCATTAATGCTTTGTTGAATGAATGAATAAATGAATATATGAATGAACAAATTAACGGACAAGCAGTGTTAAGTTACATACCTGGAGGAGAAGGTGATACTTTAAAACTCGCTGCATAGGAACCACAAGCAAATCTCGAAGAGTGAATTTCCCGTTATTGGCTCGTTTGGAACATTCCTAATGAAATGTTTTTTTAAAATGTTTTTTTAAATCTTTGTTAGTTTCACCAAAGAGAGTCACAAAACAATTAAAAATGCAAACGCCATAAATAAAACTGTTATTATATAATAATGTTATTTTCCTTAACAAGTCTTCTTTCTAAAAAATAGAAAGTATCTTCAATTTAAAAAAAAAAAAAACAAATATTGTAGCATTTGAATTCTAAATGTGAACTAATACACAGAACTAGTTTATGCATGAAAATGATTTCCTATAAGGGTCCTCCAGGGTCCTCTGCACGTAACCTCATAGCTCTACCTTCCATCGATCTCCCCCACTGGGCCTGTGGGCCAGGCATCAGGAACAAGTCCCTCCCCATCCGACCCGCCATGTGCCTTCCCCACCATCAGGCCTAGGTTCATTCTGTTCTCTCTGACTGCCCTGTGTTTTGTCCAGTCTCAGCAAAATTCATCATCCTCTTCAGGAACTATACTTCCAGGCCTTTAATAATAATCCCAATCGAAATGGTGTTCTCCCTCTGTGCTTTGTGGGTCTTTTAATTATTATTGCACATAATATCTTCCCCAATGTGTCCTTTATGCCTCTAAGAATCTAGTATTTGCTTCATAAATATTTGTTGAACTGAATGACATGTAATGATTAACTCCAAAAATATGCTAAAATATAAACCTAACATTGGATTCAAAGTTTTAAAAACCTCTGATTTTATTTTTTTAATCTCACATTCTTCTTTCTTAAAAGTTTATCTCAAAATAGTATTGACTCGTTTGCTCTTTTGACATTAACTATGACTTTGAGAAAAGTACTTTGAAGTGTCAAAGCCTGAATTTAAATCGAGTTTGGCAACTCTTGGCTGTGTAACCTTGAACAAGTTTCTCACACATCTGTGGAGTTCAAAAAAACAGACACAATAAAGTTCCATAAAAATATTATTAGCAGGCAATTTAATAAATCCAAAATCCTCAGACAGTCGCACATCCCAGACCAAGGAATTTTCCAGCTCAGGGAAGGAGTTGTGTGCAAGGAAATGCTCCTTAGCTCGTGAGTTTGTTTCGGCTTTGTCCACACCTAGCTTTTCTGGCACACAGAAGGATATATCATCAGGAGCTATAAGGCAAACACCACCAGCTCTAAGAGCCACGATGACTTAATGAGTGCTTGACTACAGATCTGAAGCAGGAACTGGGGACACATCCTGATATGTTAGCTCATGTCTCATCAACTGCTGCATTTCACTGGAAGGATAAATATTTCAACCGATTTCTTGCTTTTACAGATTGTAGACAGTTCTAGATCGTGGGTCTTGCATAGGAGGTTAATAGTACTATAATAAATGGGTCTCATCTCCCAGCTGCATTTTAAGCTCCTTGGAATTGAGTCTACATCTTAAACTTCACATATGCCATCTTAACACAGTGCTAGGAACTGAAACGTCATATATTTAAAATTCACTTTGTTATGCTATGGAAGTCAGTATAAAACTGTTGAGGAACAAAATCAGTTCCTTTAAGTTCTAAGTTATAGACTCAGGAAGCAAAGAAATTGACATTGCTCATTGTGTCCTATAACTCCGGGCCTGAGACTCAGGTGTAAAATGCTTATCATCATTGAGAGTAAATAAAGGATAGAAATGGTTCTTCTAAAACATTCAGTCCTGAGCTTAGCCTAAACTCCAGTTATAACTGAGAAGAAAATACAATGGGATAGGAGTCAGCTTCCAGGGCAAGATAAAGAGACTCTAATACCTTTTATCACATGTTATCTTGGTTTCAAAGTTGAGAAGAAAAAGACTGAAGTCAACAAAAGCAAAACTAACCACAAAGGAGAAGACGTTAAGGCATAGGAGAGACACCAAGAATCGGGCAGCTTTCCCTTCACCATGCTAGGCTTTGCAGAAGACAGTTTCCAGCCAAGTATATTCACTAAGGTGTCACAGTAAGGACCTGGTTAAATGCTTCCTAACCAGACCCACAGAGGAGGGCTCTTCCAGTGAGGACAGGACAGCAGCAGTACCTCGCCTGGGCCTTTCACGCACAGCCTGAGGTCCTCTCTCCCTCTACAAGCGATAGTAAATGCAGAAACCATGCACCAAGGGTCCCAAGGATCATCACTGGGCAGGACTTTGACAGTGACTCAGAGAAGGGACAGGAACTTTCAAACAATGCCAAAAACATAATGGAGGGTTGATTGACAACTTGCTGACTCCTGTTGAGCCAGAATTTTATATCTTCATTTAAAAAAAAAAAAAACTGCTTTAATGGTAGCCCTATTAGGAACTAGTTATAAGTTTTATCTTATCATATTTTAATTTGAGCCAAGTTGGCTTATAGTTCTGCACTTACGAGGCTCTATTCTCCGGAGGGGCAGAAACCCTTTATGCTAACGAGATTGTCAGGATGTTATTCAGTGGTGACTCAAACCACCACTGGACATAAGGATCGTAAGAGCTAAGGAAAGAAGATCCATGATATAGAGTAGCCTGTTGATGGGCAAACTTTCTGACCAATAGCTCCCCTTTGTGGGAGTTAGAAGTTATGAAATCATACCAGACATGCCAAAATAATGATTCTGAAATCATCTGCCACTTTTTCCCCCGTTTATCACCTGACCTCACTGCTAAACTGAACAAAAAATTGCAAAAGCAACAGTACAGAGCCAACGAGGCCACACTCAGCCATTTAAGAGTCAACTTATATATCTCTACCTGAAATTTAACAAAATCTAAACATATGGATAATATATTTGAGATCTTAATTCATATAACATATAATCATTCTCTAAAAGTTCTTTGAAAGTGCACACTCTTCCTGTGGGGGAAAAAAAATGATGGGAAAAAAACACTTAACACAACTTCCAGATTTCTTTTCCATTGATATCAGATACTCTGTCTACACAGGCTTACTCGCCATTTCTCAAACTTTCTTGACTCTTCTGGTCAAGACAAACCAATTCTTCCAGAATGCTCTCCAAGGAATCTCATCTGTCAAGATTCAACCCATTCTTCAGTGACCGAACTCACATGCTAACTCTTCAGAGAAGTCTTCCATATTCTACATATACTGAAGAGATCGTTCCATCTTACTTCTGGGGCCCTCTCAATTAGTGCTTGTCATATACTATTTAATCTTATCATACTTGTGTCTGTCTTGTCTTCTTTCTCATGGGCAATAGCAATGCCCTTTTTATACATATGCCTGTAAATGCCTTATATTTTTAATCAACATTCTAAATTTACATATACATTATCTCATGTGTCTTACTCATCCAGCACTTCTTACTACCTACGTGCCCTGAGCAAATTACTTATAATCTCTCTGCACCTCGCCATCCTCAGCCATAAAAAATTAACTGTATATATCTCAGAGTCATGAGGATCTAATAAGATCATGTGTGTAAAACACAGAGCCATAGTCTTAGATTTCACTACTATTATTACTACCATCATATCATTTATAGAGCTATATATTACTATATTTTATAAAATTGACATGAAATTATATTTAGAATATAAGAGAAAATTTATAGCTGCATCGATCACGAAATGGTTTCTTTTACTTTATTTCATAAAGAAGCAAAAGTAAATAGGCACCTCTAATTTCAGTTTGACATCTTCTTTTGTCTTAGAAATGTAGTCTAAACTGGAGATGGCCGACTCCACTCCACTGCAGTACTGCCCATAAATAACCAACCTGAAAGGGAAAAAGACGGGAGGAAATTGTAGGACAATAAGGACAAAATGTGGAAGAAGAAAGAGGCAGAATTTCCACCTATTTAAAATCATGGCTAGGAAGAATTAAAGCACATTTTACATGTCCTGCACCTCTCAGTACCCAGGTAGCCCTTGGCAAATTTATTCATAATGTCTCTGAACCTCAGCTTTTCTTTTTTTCTTTTTAACACACACCACACAGTCAGAGAATGACTAGCACTTATATTTATGGTATTAAAAAGGACTGATTCTTATTTCTAAATTTGAATGGATTAATTCCACATACATTTGTATGGCAGGCAGATTTTACAAACTAGCTTTATGACTGTAAATGTTGAGTACAAATATGTATCACAAAACAAAATTTTAAATGTCCAAGTTCTTATTATATAAATGTCTAACTGCTATGTTTACCTGAAACTAATATATTGTATGTCAATTGCAATTGAAAATTAAATTTTTGTAAAAAGTTTTTAGAGGTCAACTTTTTACTGTTTACTCACTCAGAAGCCATTTTATTTTATACTACAATTTTATGGGAATCACTACTTACAATTCCATTCATTAATAAACCTTACTCCTTCCTACTTTCTCATTTGCAAAATGCATTATCAAAAAAGTGGGAACGAGAGACCTGACTGTGCTGGCTAGAAGTCATACCGCATAGAGTCTGAGCCTGCTTCAGGAAGGGCATCTCTGAATAACAGACATTTTGCGAAGAGGCTGGGTAGCTTATTATTTTTTTTAATTCTCCATTAGAAAGAAACTACTAATCAGTTGATGTTGATCTAATTGTTGATGGGAAGCAATTCATTAGCCATTTCTTAGTCAGTGCCAAGAACCATAGTGCTTGATTTAAAAAGAGAGAACTGTATTTGAAGCAAAAGTCCTTGGAACTTTAATTCATGTGAGTTGTTCAGATTTTTTTTTTTTAACTTAGAAAGGAAGATTGTCTTTAGCTGGGAATCAAGTACTCCAAAATAAAGAATTATAAAATATTAGAGTTGGAAACAGCACTAGACTAGATGCCAGCTAATCTACTGTTAACATTTATAGACTAAGAAAAGGAGGCTCCAAGAGTTAAAATGAACTTGCC
>NW_011888787.1:9626650-9628780 GCF_000151845.1 Pteropus vampyrus | reverse complement strand
CTTATTATTTTTTTTAATTCTCCATTAGAAAGAAACTACTAATCAGTTGATGTTGATCTAATTGTTGATGGGAAGCAATTCATTAGCCATTTCTTAGTCAGTGCCAAGAACCATAGTGCTTGATTTAAAAAGAGAGAACTGTATTTGAAGCAAAAGTCCTTGGAATTTTAATTCATGTGAGTTGTTCAGATTTTTTTTTTTAACTTAGAAAGGAAGATTGTCTTTAGCTGGGAATCAAGTACTCCAAAATAAAGAATTATAAAATATTAGAGTTGGAAACAGCACTAGACTAGATGCCAGCTAATCTACTGTTAACATTTATAGACTAAGAAAAGGAGGCTCCAAGAGTTAAAATGAACTTGCCAAAATCTATAGAATTCAAGAATGACAGGGTCTGTAAAAAGAATCTGCACTGATTTCCAATGCGAAAGTATTGTCCTTTCTTCTTTTTTTCTTTCTTTTTTTTTTTTTTTCCTGATACACATATAGAGGTCAAACCACCACCCAGAGGTTAACTGTCCCACATTCTAATTACTCCCCAGGTAGTATCTTAATAAACAGTAGTAATACCTATTTATGAGCAATTTTAACACCAACTCTCACTATAATTACCAACTAATAGTGACACATTTAAAATTCAGAAGTTACCTTTCCTTGTAGTTAATGAAAATTTGATACAAGTTCTGGTCATTTTTATTTACAATGGAATCATGAATCTCTTGCATTAGGTTCCGATGAACTTTTACAAGTTCCTTAGAAAAGAAAACAATGTCAAAGAAAGTTGGGAATCGGAAGGAAAAAAAATATCACCCCAAACCCAGAATCCCTATTGTTGCTAAACTTGCCATTCGAAGGTATGCTGAATATCCTCAATATATAAGCCCTCTACAATCAGTAAAGAGAGGAGAAAAGGGAGCAGGAGGAAGGGGTGGGGGAGGAAGAGAGAGACCAGGAAGAGAGAGGAGGGGAGAGGAGGGAGAGAGACTGGCCATGCACGTGGGAAATGACCGTGTCAGACCTGACTCAAAACGTCACTGTCCTGTGAAAAAAGAAATTATTTAGCTAGTTATTCACTAGTTATTAAGGGGTAATTTATTCCTTATATAAAAATATGTACAGCTCATTTTCATTTTGTAATCACTTTAAATTTTTAAATAAAACTACCCAAGTGCTTCATGTTCTATTGACAAGATGAGTAATGATTCATGTCCTTAGGATATAAAAATGCAGATCTGTATTTTGGTCAATTAGTAGTGTCCTGGTGCTAAGCTAACAATCAGACTCAATTACTTGAAACCAACTCGTAGCATAAATAAGGGGCAAGTAAAGGGTACTAGGCAGTGTATGAGAGCATCTCAAAAGTCAGAATTTCACATTTTTCCTGATAAGCAAGTAATTTTCAGTCAGGCAGCAAATACATGTCACAGCCAGGAAATGAGGAAATTCGAATGGAGATGCCCCTCCTCCCGCTTCCTCTTCCCATGTACCCTGCAGCTCATGCTGACCCGACAGCATGCCCTTTCCTCAGTGGGGCAGAAATGAAACAGGAATCTGCGAGCCCTGTCATTCTGTTGGGGAGCATGGAAAGGCCGTAAGAGTGAGAACGTTAATGGATCCTAAGTTATAGTGATGGGATTTAGGCGGTTCCAGATCCTCATCTTCCTAAAATGTGCGGTTTGGTTTATCCTAAACATTCATCCGACACTGTGACCTTTCTCTTCCTGTTACGTTACAAATCAATGAGAATGCCTTCATTTGGCCAAAATCAAGGACCAGGACAACATGCCAGAGCTAATGACTGGTACACATCAACACTGAACATGCAGAATCAAATGCAAGGGACCAATCAGGTGATACAAACAAACCTGTACACAAAAGCTATATACTACAACCAAAGCCAGTCCTAGAGTTCTGAGAGCTTGAGTCTAGCCTAACATATCTCGCTGGGCACAGCACTGACTTGCTTCCATGCTTCTGAGTACTTATTCTTTTAGGACTGTAACATAATTGGAAGGTGCCCTGAAACGCAAAATGCTTATATAAACCTAAAAAAAAAAAAAAAAATAGCTCCCTCACGTATTAACCATTAAAATAGACTGTTCAATCATAAGGAAGGAGTGTATCTCAGAA
>NW_011888787.1:9623233-9626030 GCF_000151845.1 Pteropus vampyrus | reverse complement strand
TGACTTATTCTAATTTATATAACAGATTTTTATCAACAATAAGTATTTATTGAAAGTCAACGGTTTGTCAATACCAAAAAAGAGGCAAAAACTATTTTCTCTATCTTAAAGATTTTACACTTGAACAGAGATAGAAAGACATAAACACAAGTGAACATATTTAAAGAATAAAATAAAAGGCTTGGGCAATCAGTGCTTCGGAACGTAAGAGAAAAAGACAACGCCATCGGCTGAATTGGCAGAAAACGGCAGCGACTTGGAGATTTCTTTGAGGACTGATAGGAAATGTCCCTCGAATGCTTTGTGGAGATTCTAGATCCCTGAGATCAATAATCTGCTGATGCAATTATTCCCCTCCTGCCCTGGGAATTTTAATTCCTGGTCTACCATATCTCTTTCCATTACTACTCCCATTTTCTTTCTTAGCGATCTCAGTATTGGGACAGATGATCCTTTCGACGGCCTGGCCTTCCAGGTCCTTGAGCTCTGAGAGTCTTGTGCCCCAGCCTAGCTCAGCTCCCTACTCTTGTGCTCATCTCCCAAGACCTAGTTCATTATCAACAACTGCAAATGCTCCGTAGCGTTAATTTCAAGCAAATCAGCTCTCTGACCACTACCCCCCACCTTTGGGGCTCATTCCCTCAGGGGATTCTTCAGCGCCACTGGGTCCACCAATCCACTGACCAACTCACATCTCTCACGTCCCCACCTCCCTCCTGACCCGGTTTACATTCCACAAACCATCATCAGAATCACGTCCCTGCATATACCTGTACCCTCTCTTCTTCCACCGTACTTTTCTGGAAAAAGAAACGCCCTGGTAAATCTAGCTTGCCACATATTTAGTGCCTGTGCCTAAAACGTTAAATATGAACTATGTTCATAGTCTAATGCTAAACACAGTCACAAAACTGAACCGGTCTATAACGCTACGTAATCCTACTACATCTTCCTAGCCAAGTTGCTCCCATTCTCCTTAGCAACTCTTCCGTACCCTCATCTCTTTTGCTAGACTTCCAAAACTTTCCCCTGCCTCTCATTTTCCTAAATGTGGAAGTGCCGGACCTGACCTCAAACATCTTCTCTATTAACATTCATTCCTTAGGTGATCTCACCTAGGTCCCTGACCGCGGGACTCGTATCTCTAACTTCCTCCTCGACACGTGTCCCTCGAAGCTAACAGATACTGCAAATTTAGTACGTTCCAACAGACCTGTGATTCCCAAACCTGCCCTTCCCCAGCTCAGTCTCCGTCTTCGCCATTCCCACAACTGCTCATGCTAAAAACCCAGCATTCTTACTTGCTCTCTCTCCTACCTATTTCATCACCAGAACCAGTTAGCTCTACTTTCAAATTGACTCAGAATCTGGCCGCTCCTTACCAATTCCACCAATACCACCATTTCCTATCGACTCGATTACTGCAATAGCCTTCTAGCTTCTCTCCCAGTTTCTTTCCCTTACCTGACAAAGGTCAGAAAGAGCTGTTAAAAATTTACATTAGATCCCACCACTTTTGCTGCTCAAAGCACCCTTGCTTGGAGCTAGATGCGCCTCCCTGCTCTGCACGGCCGGCTGGCTCACCTGCTCTCTGACCCCACTGCTCCCTACACTCATTCTGCTTCGGCCACCTGGGCTGCTGCTGCTCCCTGAAGCACACTGAACATAGTCCCATCTCAGGGCCTTTCTCCCAGGAGTTGTCATCCCTGAGGTATCTGCATGGCTTGCTCCCTCAATTCACTCAGCTGTCCGCTTTAAATATGATCTTATCATAGAAACCTTCCATCACCACTCCACATAAAATAAACCCGGCCCGCCCCCATCACTCTCCGCCCCTTTCTTCTGCCTTATGTTTCTTCAGAGAATGTATCACCATCTGGCATACTTATTTACTTAAATTACAACCCCTCCTACGACAGAGAAAGTGTCACGAGAACCAGGTTTTATTGTGTTCACTGCTATCGTCTCAGCCCCAAGAACAGGGCCAGTCGGGCACTAAGATATCAATAAACAGTTGTGGAATCATGAAATCCGCTTTGAGATCTTTAAATCCAAAGTTCTACCGAAAATTAGAATACACACACATAGTAGAAACACTGAGGCTAATGCATTAACTACATAAGGCAATCTTGGGACATCAAGGGTGATACACGATGACTTACTTTTTCTATTGACTCCAGGGTTTCTGTATATTTTTCTTCCGTTTGCTTAATTTCTGCTAGGCAGCAACTTCGTATGTCATTTTCCAGACATTTCTGAAATTAGAATTATCAAATTAAAATTATGTAATCAAATTTACGTATTAATCTCTCTGGTAGAAGGTGCGAAGAGATCAAAATCATTGCTGGTTTTCTTAAGCTTTCTATCCTAATAAAACACACAACTGAAATATACATCTAACTGCATTTGTGAAGTACCTTGGCTTTTTTTTTTTAACTTTGAACGACGTAAATGAAAAAGTTTTAAATAATTAAAAATACACTTGTGAATACAGACACTCTCTTTAAATTGAAACACCTCTTTTACTATGAAAATTATCGAATCGGGAACATCACAAATGGTGTGATAAAGTTTTCTTAACGTACAGTGCACTTTACAAGTGCTATAGACATAATCGCAAAAATAATATAACAATATTCGGTAAGTAAAAATCTGAAAATATTTTTTAAGAGTTAACATCTTGGAGTTTGGCCATTTCACTAAGTGTTTAAGACTGGAAGTAGCGGAGCATAGCATGAAGATCAAAGTTTTGGAGATCAGATAGAATTGGGTTCAAGAACCAGTGTTGCTGTTATTC
>NW_011888787.1:9607209-9622298 GCF_000151845.1 Pteropus vampyrus | reverse complement strand
TGAAGAAATATTCTTTAACATATATTTTCTGCTGCATCAAATTTTAAGATTTACCTGCTTTGTAAGAGATTTCCTGTCGTAACAATACAATTTCATGACTCCCTGAAATTATGTTCTTTTGCTCCTCTGCCATTATTTAGCTGAGTGACATGTCATTTGTCCCTCAGACTTGGTTTCTTTACTAGTAAAATGAAAGGATCAGACCAGAGATTCCTCATGGTTGTTTTGAATTATAAAATGCTACGTTTTTATGTTTTATGCAAAAACGAGTCATGGTTATGTAGTTATAATCGCATAACAAGCAAAATAAAAAAGAAAACAAAAACTATTTCAGCAGAATGAGTTTTTCAAATAATCACTTTCCTAATCAAATACTCAGAGTGACTTTAAAAAGCAAAAGGCAAGTGAAAGTCCTACAGGTTGATGGGCTTCCTCGGCTTTCATTAAGTCCTCGTAGACTTCTCCGCCTTCATCTTCCCCGTACACACAGTCATACAGACCTTCTTCATCCTCCACGTGGGTCTCACTGAAACAGACAGACAACGGACAGATCACGGTCTATTAGGCAGTAAATGCAACAGTCAGAAATAGCTTACCGGATTTTAGGAGAAAATCCAGAGAGGAAATAAAACGGAATCAGTGGAAAAAGTCACAGGCTTACATTACAGCTCTGTCCCTCCCAACAGGAACAATGACAAACCGCGGCAAGGACAGAATCCAAGAGGGACGGCACCGCCACCAACAGTCACTGGTCCTTCACTGTGCACAAGCACACAGAACAGATGATCCCTCTACATCTACTTTCTCACTTAGTTCATCCCGGCCCGGCACTGACTCTGCTTTCAGGGAAGCGTTATTCTTTGATCCGTCATATAGGTAAGAACTTTGAGAAGACAAAAACTTATTTGTCTTGCCCAAGATACCACCACTAGTCAGAGGCAGGGCCAGGATTTAAAGCTGAAACGGTCTTATACTCTGAGTGTTCTCATGCTGCCTCCCACTTTTCCCACGGCGAGACCTCAGTCTCATCAACTGTATTAAAGGGTAAAATATGGAGAAGACGGGGGACTTTGGGAGGATCTGATATGTTATCAATAGTCTTTTTAAAGCATCAGTTTCTCCAGGATCATTATTGCCCATATTTCATGTAATGGTTTTCAAACCACGTTTCTTCAAAGCCACTGAGAAGGTACCCATAGATCTCCCCCTTCGCCCAGATTCTGCTCTTATCTGTCTTATTTCTATTTTGTTTATAAAAAAAAAAATGGTCCTGAGACCACAAGGCATTTTTTAAAGCCATTTGAAATCTTCTGGTCTCCTGGCAGTTGAAAACAATTTGTTTTTGAAGATATCTCAGTCACTGATTGAGATATCTTTCCCAAATCCTTCATGAGATTGCAAACCCATCAGAAGCAGGAACAGCTGGTGCCACCCATCCCATGACGGCACACCTTAATCTTTTACTTTCAGTTCAAGACTTCCATAAAGAATTGAGATTAATAAATTTAGATGTGTTAGAAAGAAGCATTAACATCTCTCTGAAGAAATGCAACCCCTTCGGCTTTTTAGCATTTCTCTTGGGCCTGTGCCAATAGGATATTATAAATTGATATATGCAAAAATAAAAATACTTGCAAAAGTCATTCTGCAACGCGGGGCTTTTTTCAAAGTAGGTGTAATCAGAAAGTTGTCCGTGTTTGTCATGAAGGATTATCTGGAGGCCTTTGACAGAAATGAAGCATTGAACGCTCAAGAGAAAGAAAGGTGTCTTAAGGGAGAGCGATTTGGTGGTAACAGAAGTTTCAGAGACCTCTGCCCTGAGACTCTGCATTCCAGGGTTACCTGCCCACCCATCCACCCGCTCGACAGACATTGCTGAGAACCTGAGCGCTGACCGCAGCGCTAAGAACACACAATCAAGGCGCTCCAAAGACTCTCCCACAGTCCAGTGTGCAGAACAAGAACACGAAATTCTGTAAGTGCAACAAAAGAGACAAGCGTAGCACACAGGGATGGAGAGGAGGGCAAGAACAGCCCTGACTAAGGAAGGCAGGGAAGGCGTCACAGGAGATACTACATCCGAACAGGATCTTCTACGTATTTGTTAATCTGTTCAATAGATATGTGCTGAATAGACATTACGTTCCGGGAGAGACAGCTGCAGACAAGGTGGACACAGCTTCCGCCCTCGGGTGACACAGTAAATGAGGAGCGAAGAGCCTGGGACCATGGAGTGGCCTCCCATTCGGCGTGAGCCTGTGAGTGAGGTGGGCCCCAGAGGGAAGAGCTGGAAGCAAACTGAGAAGGGCTGTGCCCTGGAGGCTCACCTTTACCTCGGGCATCGCCAGGCGGTTTTACGTGGCGTGGTCTGGATGGGGCAAGAAGACAGGCAGGGAGGGCAGAAATGAAACACTGTGGGTGAAAGATCCTGAGCCATAACCAGATGAGGAGAGAAACAGAGAGACGCGGGAGGCTGTCACTGAGTCAGCCAAACGTGGCGACCTGCCGGAATGACGGGGAGAGAAGCAAGGCTGCCCCTCAGCTCTCTCCTTGAGGAAAGCGGGCAGACGAGCCATATCGGCAGTTCCACAATTTCCACACGGAGGGGCTCAGCCAGGCCATCTAGCCGAGAACAGTGGGGCAGTTAATCTGGTTTGAGCACTTTCTATAACTCATCAAGGCACAGGAAGGTCTGAAGGGCTCATGAGGGAGAGAGAGAAGAAAGGAAGGAACAGGCTCCACGTCAAAGGAGCCCCTGTTAGGAGGCAGGTGGGTGGTGAGAGCCACTTCTCCGGTACTCCGAACCCCAGCTCTCCTGCCTCTAAACCTTTAACCGCACCCCCACCCCCCAAAAAACCCTCAACTTGCTGAAGTTTTTTATTTCCCATGAAGATACAGAAACGTTATCTATAAATTCACACAGATTTTGCTCTAGGATTGTAGCCGTGACACACATGGGCATAGGCGCATATGGGGTAAAACAGTCTAGGGTGTGTTACTCCACCCCATATTCAAGCTGCTTTCCTTGCTAACAGTTTGGTCAATAATTTCTAATTTGCATAAAATGAAGCAAAGGGGGCGGGGAGGGGGGGGCTGTGATTCTTCAAATGCTCAATAAATAAGCAATCTGCGATCTGTCCAGGCCACCTGCAAGGGCACGTCTGATACCCCGATCATCAAAGCAGAAGTGAGGGCAGCACAGCCATCCCCATCCCCCAGGCTCTGCAGCCCGTCCTGCCTCAGCTCCTCTCCATGTCAGGAGCCAGTGATTCCATCCGCAGCGGGGAGCAGACCTGTCTGATCCAGGGGCTTCCCTTGGGGTGATTCATTCCCAAAAGTTAGAGTTAAGTAGCTGAGCCCGTAACAAAGCTAAGACTAAAAAACGAAGCTGCCACAGCAAACTCAAAAGCAAACATTTGCAGGACTGACACCACGCTTGGACCTTGGACCACCATGTGGAGAGCTAAGCGGACTGTGCCTCACAGAGCATGAGCTGGCATCTCAAGGCAGCCTCTTCAGGAGCCTCATTTTCTCCATGCTCAGCTAGAAATGCACCCCCACCAGGCCTATCCTGACTGCAACAGAACAGGACCATCGAAATTAGTGGTGGGAATAAGCAACAGCTGGCGGGTTTAAGAAGGAATTTCATCATAATATACTAGAACTAATTAATACATTCCTCCTAATGCTTTGAAGAATTTGATTACATTAACCAGTAATCTTACAGTCACTTTAGGAAGACTGTAGCCAATTCGGTGAGACGATTGGCAGCTATCTTGCTTAAGATTAGTGAGTTCTTAGAGATTTTGACAAGAAATAAGAAGCTAT
This sequence comes from Pteropus vampyrus, assembly GCF_000151845.1. Classification (NCBI taxonomy): domain Eukaryota; kingdom Metazoa; phylum Chordata; class Mammalia; order Chiroptera; family Pteropodidae; genus Pteropus; species Pteropus vampyrus. The sequence continues at coordinate 9,618,470 of NW_011888787.1, read as the reverse complement.
TCTCAATACGCATTTAAAATATAAGACTTCAAGGGCCATCCACATACCACCCACTGCGGGAAGAGCTGCTGGCCGTCCCTGTGGCTCCTGTCAGCGCTCTCCTCCCGGGCCCTTCCTCTGCCAATCCTCAGAGGGGCAGGGCTGGGCGCTTCTGGGAGTCGATGCACAGTTACGAAGAGCCTCCGCTCCAGAGAAAAACTGTCCGGGTTCAAGTCCAAAGACTGCCACTTACTAGCAATACGACCTTCAGCAAGTGCCTTTTCTAGATTTGGGTTTCTCCTTTGCAAATCATGATGATATCAGCAACAACCTCATCACATGATATTACATGAGATCATGCAAGTAACATGGTTAGCAAGAAACGGGACTCGATAAGCTCTTATGAACTGTCTAGATAGCTCTCGCCTGAAGCATAATGCCTGGCACACAGTAGATGCTTAATGCAGCTTCGGCTTATTCATTCAGAAAATATATATATACATATATATATTTCCTGAGGACTGACTAGACACTAGACACTAAAGTTCGATGAAGATAACAGCCAAGAACAAGGTAAAGTCCCTGCTTCACCAAGCTGGCCTTTTAATGAGGAGGGACAATAAATGAAGCAAACAGAGATTGTCTCAGGCAGTCGTGAGGGCCATGAACACACACGGCGAGGTGAGGGGTGGTGGCAATTTTAGATAAGGTCGTCGAGCAGGCTCCTCAGCAGAGGGACATCTAAGCAAAGACTTGAATGGCGAGGGGTCAGTCATATGGGCAGAAGGAACAGTGGGAGCAAAGGTCTCAAAGCATGCTGGTATGTTACAATGGATAAATGGATGGATTTCAGTCTCTCCTGGAGAGTCACCTATTCGTTATTACAATTCTTTGCAAACATGCCTGACCTTTGTCATCAGTTCCTTGAGAAGTAAGGATCAGGTTTTATATTTATCTGTAATCTGCACAAGTCAATCAGCAGAAGATAATCAGCTGCAAGGATCTTTTGCCTCTCCTGACTATCAAATAATAAAGCCCAAAAGGATTCTCTGTTAGAATAAACACCATCCAATGAAACATCCCTGAATAAGGCCAGCCCACACCAACCTCACCCTTCCTTAAGCTTACAGAGCAAATACTACCCACCCTACAACTTCAGTGCTAGAGTCCACTTCTCTTTAATTGTTCCTTAATTGGCTCACTCCGGTTTTATCTACTGCCTCCATCACGCCTTCAAGGAACCTCCAGAGTTTACCTCATGGCAGTATGTGTTGTTACTTGCACAATGCGGGACACACAACAGAAGCCAAAAGCCAGTTGAAGGACATTTTCCTGTGAAGCTTTCCATTACGAGGTTGAGGTTAACTCTTACACGTCTTAATCATTAAGCCACTGTTCCCCCGTTAGAGAGCTATCTTAACATCCACAGTTAAAACCCACAGAGGATGTAAGTTTTGCTGGAAATGCTCGACATACTCTATCAAATCCGGAAGGCCTTTGTAGATGTCTTCGTCGTTCACGCTTTCTTCTGTTGGGAAAGGCCTAGGAGGGAGGAGGGAAAAAAAGGATGAATAAGAAACATTCAGTCTGGGCGCTCACCTGGCATTAAATGCATAAGCTCCTCTGCTGTCAGTGGGGTTGGATCAGTCTCTGTCTATCTGATATGGTGTCTGGGGTCCCCCAGGGAGGCGACGGCACCTGCTCCCAAACCGTCAGCAGCAGCTCTGCTGGTCGCCACAGTCTGTGAGCAGCTGCGGACGTGCTCAGCTCCCATCAGCCACACTCCTGCAGGCTCGCCTCGGTCGGACCCACCGCCGCTCCCCCCAGAGAACGAGCCGCCCCTGCCTTCAGTGCCAGCTCTTTTCACTTGCGGATTCTAATCTAACTGACAGGTAATTGGGCAACAATCGTTCCTGCGTGACTCAAGTTCCACTAGTAGAGATGAAAACTATCGGAAGACAAGAATGCCATTGCCCTTTATATATGATTATTGACTCTGATATACTCTTCTACTCAGACTTTAAGGCATTTAGGTTATATTTTTATCTTCATTAATGGGACAAATGTGTTAACCAGACCCTCAGGGAGAGTGGGGTGTTTTCTCTGTCCCTTGTTCAAAGAAAATCCCTTTAAATTATCCCCCACTCCCAGCCATTGGCTGCCTTGTTTGCCTCTTGCTACTATGAAAATTTTTTATAACACCAACACAATGCTCTAAATTTATGTCTAAAAAAAATCACACTAATTAGACTTCAGTGCCAAAAGTTTTACTCTTTCTTTACATGCAGCCAACACATCATTATATACTTCATAAAAACAAGAGGATCCATCAAAATAACAAATAAGTACTAAATAATTTTATTATACTGAAAAGCAGATTTTCACCTTGGTTTATGGATCAATTTAATACTTAAGACATTGGAAGAACTTACATTTTTCAAATAAATTTAAATGTGTGAGAAATGCCCAAGTTTCGAAATCTTTTTTAAAAGAAATTTATGCTCATATACCAATATAAGTCCACTGTAGGGGGAAAAAAATGAAAATATATATAGGAATAATTAAAAAGAAAAAAATTTTTTCTGATATGTATCCTTCCAGAATCAAAAATATATAAATACACAAATACGGCATCATGCTATTTTTAAATCTGCTGCTTACCTATAATGACAAAATATATACTGACATAGAAAATCATATTAAAGACCAAATTACAAGGCGCTGAACGTTAGTTAATCCAGCCTACAGACTACTTCTGTAGAAAGCTGCCAAATTTGCGGCCCATTTCCAGGAAAGGGTGCAAAGGACATCCTCCACAGGGTCTCTGTGCTTTGTGCCCAGGGGCCAGGCTGCCCAGCACCGCCGACCAGTCCCATACGATGTGCCTGGGTCCTCTTCCTTGGAATCTGAATGTGAGCTGTGCACAGGACAATGGAAGCCACAGAGGAAGAGACACGGGGCAGAGCCGGCCCCGTGTTGGCTGCAGACTGAAGTACAGAGCCCTGAGGAAATGAGGTAAAAAGCGACACCCGTGCAATTTCCATGCAAGCTAGCCGTGTGGCTACTGAAGCTGGTCGTCTTCGCTTTTAGTGTCACAGTAATGCCACTGTCTCTCTGATCTAAATTAAGGATGCAGTATTTTAAAAAGAGAAAGACCGACAACGACATATACCTCTGCATGTCCACGCTACTGACTGCATAATACTCCACTGCCTGGAGGCTGCATAATTTATTTAACCAATTCACTTCAAGTTTTCCATTTAGTACCAAACCCTCAATACACACCCCTGTACAGATATCATTTTATATTCGTCTGATTATTCTGTAAACTCCTAAAAGGTGTGCTATTGTTATGGTCTAAAGGAAATAAATCTACCACAGTATCTTTTAAAGTATTTTATTGACTTAAGCATTTGTGTTTTGTCTTCATGAATCGCATGTATAGAAATTTAGGAGTTAAGAAAAAAAAAAAAGAGCCACGTCAGTGACAGTCACCAATAAACTGAAAACAATGTTTAGCCAAAGTGTCTTATTCAACTTGATGCTCAATAAGTGTCAAATGTGTATTGGGCACTCATATACCAGGCAGTCTGCATAAATGAGACGCGTCCTTATATGCAAAGTGCTTTGCAAACACTGACCGGTCCATAAGTAAGCATTACCCTGAATACGAACCACAGAGAAACAAGCTCACCTGATTCCTGTGGCCAAGGCTATCGGCGTGCGAGAAAGTCGCGACAATGTTTCTATAACCTGAGAAAAGAGAGCGATGTTAATTGGACATGTACTTCATAAAAGAGAAGATTTTTTTTTCCAAAATAGGAGTTTTATAATCTAATGTCAACAATGACAACAGAAATGTAAATATGAAAATGCCAAAAAGATGAAGAATGGGAAGAGCTGTGACTGAAAAGTATAAACTCCTGGGTTATAATTTTGTCCTTCTTTGGCGTTATGACTCCAAGATTCCTAACCCACCTGGTTTGGAGTTTCCAGGAAAACGTAATCCTGAAGGTCTTGCATCTCTGCATCTACACAATCTGAAAGATCTGGGAAAGCAACACTGTCTAAAACAGCAGCCACTAGCCACGTGAGGCTATTTAAATGTAAGGTGATTAAAATTTAAAAAACAAAACATTAAGTTCCTTAGTTGTACTGGCCACATGTCAAGTACTCAATAGCCATATGTGGCTGGCGGGTTCTGTACTAGCTTATGCAGACATCAGACATTTCTGTCATCACGGAAAGTCCTACTGGGCGGCACTGCTGTAGAGCGAAGTGGTTTAATGAGTAAAATCTTAACCCGTACCACATGGGTTCAAATCCTGGCTTTACCATTTACTAGCCACATAACCTTGGGCAAATTGCTTAACTTCTCTGGGCTTCGGCTTTTTCATCTGGATACTACCTACCTATGATAATAAATTATTAATAATTATCAGGTTATTATAAGGACTGAGAGAGTAATACATGTAAAGTATTTAAATGGTCGCTATTCTTTATAAATGTAAACTTAAAGAAAATGTATTTATTCTGAGTGTTTTTAGAAAAAAAAAAATTTCCTAAATTACCACTGATGATCTGTCTCTGTTTCAGAGAGATCTTATGAGCATCTTCAGACCTAAACCTAAGCGCGCCCCGCCATAGCTGTGCCATTAGTTAGTACCTCGCAGTTTCTACCCTCTCTTCCCACTTTCAAACCTAAGATCGTCTCTTTAAAAGTCTGACTGACGAGATCAAGGAGCTAAAACATCTTTTTCTCATGAAACCTGTTTCTATGCTAAGAGAGATCATTTGTCTTCTCAAAACTAAAAATTGAGAGGTTCTACTACAAGACCTATTCGGAATGAGAAGAAAAAAAAAAGAGAGAAAAGGCAAAACTCTCTCTCTGGGTTGAAGAAGAGTCTTCTAATGCCTCGGTTCACTGACAGACACAAAGTGAGGCCCCAGCGCGCCGCAGACGTCTCACAAGGGGTGGGCGACACACGTCTTCGTCTCTCACCTGCTGCAGGGGGCTCTATCGTGCGGGGAGAAACTCAGAGCTCTAGAGTAAGAAGCCCTGGAAGAGTTCTGGCTCACCGGTTTTCAGCTAAGCTCACCTTTATCAGCCTCTAGAAAATGTGGACAACAACAGCTAACTGCTTCCTGGAGTTACTAAAAAAAAAAAACTAAAGGAAATGATGTCCATCAAATGCTGAACTCGATAAATGTGAACGTAAAATAATTATTACACACAAAGTTTAATTTAAAAACTTTACGCAATTTCTTCCTGGTTTAACCTCGTTGAACACTGAATGTGAAAGCGAGATACGACCACCCAGATAAAACTCGATATTGATTAATTTCCCATAACGAAGAGAAAGCACCTTGGGGAATCTGTAAATTCAGAAGATTCCAAATGCACAAACAGTAAATGTATCAAAATAAACAGATTTAAGATAAAACTTTCATTTGCTAAAATTCCAAAATTGTACATTATTGAGTGAAAAGTCTAGCTTTTGGAAGGTTCTGGAATAATGTCATCTCATAAATTAACTACATGGTTAAATTTTAGCATGAGCCTCATGCTAACGTGGCACGGTTGTAAAGCTGGGGATGAAATCTGCCTCTGACCCTGTTTGACGCTGTAGCTCAGCCGTGTCAGTACTCAATAACAAGGAAAATAGCATCACTAGGTATTTTACTATTGCTATCACGTATTGTAACAGAAATATATTTTATCCTTTGAGCAGATTTTCTATAATATTTATCATGCATCTGCAAGATAAGAATGCATTCCCTGTTCTTTTTACTACAGATAACCAGAACTAATCATAACCTTCCCACCCCACCGTAGTTTGATTGTTTTTCATAAAATTGTCCAGCAGAGGGAGCCAGAAGACAGTACTATATTACTTTTCTCCTGCACTGAATGAATTTATAAAGCACAAATGTTTCTGAAAACCAGCAAGCTGAAACCACTCCTATTTACTTAAAAGGATTATTTATTCCTGTTCAGTAAGAGGAAAATAACACAGATACAAAATCAGTGGATGAGAAGGATGGAAGAATAACGTGTAGCATGTCTCAGCAAATATGGGGACGATCACTCAGTTTTGCGTCTTTTATTGCACATCGAGTCCCTCCATTAGCTCTAAGTTTAGCCAAAGCAAATAAACACTGTTTAGTCAATGTCATGTTTTTAACACAGTGTGTATTCCATAAAGGTGGAGTATATCTGGATTTGGAACAGACAAGTATACAAATCAATGCCAGATCCTCAGGTTCTCTGTGTGGAGACTGATCTGCCATTAGAAACATCCATTCAAGAATATTTACAAAAGAAAATGTCCCCAAACACAGTAAGAAACTATTCTCCCTAAAATGAATTAATTTTTAAATGGTCACCTTGAAATTATATGAAATTATGGACATTAACTCCTAGAAAGGGGTGGGGGGGGGAATAACTAGTCAGAATATTTGCAAGTTAATAGGCCAACAACCAACTACTAAACTCATCATATGCATTTTCTTTCTTTATGTACATCCATCCCTTGTTTGATAAGAACAGTGGCATTCGTAAAGAAATGAAAACAACTCTGGATAACAAAAATAAGAGTTACTGTGGAAGGAAAGAGGGAGACTGAGAGGGGCTTCTGTGTGCCCGCTTTACAAAGGTAGATTCGATCCCAGAGTCTACGAAGGGTCACTGAAAAAGGTCAAGAAAGATAGCAAGGTCCAAACTGCATTTTCAGAAGATCACTCAGCAAAATGAAGGACAGACCGGGGTAGGAGGACATGGGTAACAGACAAAGGACCAGAGGTCTCACCAGGGGGTGTTCTCAATTGTCCAGGTGAGAAATATGATGTCTGACCTGAGACAGCAGCAGTAGAGATGGAGAAGAGGCCGATGTGTGAGAAATAGGTAGGAATGCTTGCTGACGCCCCGTGGAGGCCAAGGGAAGGAGAACTCGGGACAATCTGGGTAAGATGCTAGAGCACGGAGGCGGCTGGCTCCGATGCCGCCCACGCGGAAAGGCTCTGGGATGCTCCCGAGCAGGGCGCTCTCGTCCTGTGTCCCTCCACACCGCTGACCACCATGTCCTGAGCTCACCAGGCCGTCCCTCTTCCAGAGCCATCTCTGACCACCGCCCACCCCCAATCTGGGTCCTTTGTGTCCCCATAGGACTGGACATAACACTGGCCCAGCACCTGTAAATTATTTAGAACTTTATGTGCTGTTTAAAATATTTTTTCAAATTGAAATAATACAGTAATATATAAAGTCGTACACACACACACACCCCTTTCACCTTCTGCCTAAAGCCGACCACGGCTAAGAATCTGGTGTAACTCTTGCAGAATGTTATTTTCCTTTTCTTTAAAATTATTGTTTTAGGTGATGTGTTCTTATTATAAATATTTTTTTACGACATGCTTTTGTCATTTAACAATATATCACAGACAGTCGTGTCAACACACACAGGTCTACTCTATTCGTTTTAACACTTTCTAGTGCTCCAGGGCATGTACCTAACATAAAGATTCGACCACCTCCCTACTGGTGAGTTTTTGCAACATTTCGCTCCTGGAACGATGCCACAGTTACCATCCTTGACTGATATCTTTGCAATTGTGTGCAGATATTTCTACAGGAAAGAGTCTTAGATGGGACGACTACATCCAAAGGTAAGATCACCGCTCTTAAAAACTCTTGCACAGTGACAGCTCTCCTGGCCAGAAGCCCGCTCCTCCCGTGGGGCATACTGTCTCATCTCTTCATCCCCCCAGATTCCGCAGGGCTGCAGCCTTCCTTAGCAAGCCCGCCTCCTTCCAAATGTACTTTTGATAAATCTTACTTTTTCTAAAAGAATAAGTAAAATAATAAAACGTGCACAAATTTATACACCCCTGATGAGTGCATAAGAACGGGGCACTACAATGACCTGAGTCTCCGTCTTTCTCCTCCAACAATGAGAAACACATTAAGGGCAGGAAAACCGAATCGTTTCTTCACTGTTCTAGTCCCATCGCCCAGTTCACAGCCAGGCTCATAACGACTTAACACAAAAAGTATTTGTTGCTCAAACAAATGAATGACTAATACTTATCTTGTAAAGTTGCTGTAAGGATTAGGAATAATATGTGTAAAGATATGTAAAGAGCTCAGCCTGGCACAAATGAGAAATGATGCATAATTGAAGAAAGGACCCATTATAAAAATTAAATATTGAGTATAAGAAGGAGCTTCTATCTATCTCCTCAAGTCTAAAGATAATATACATCGTGGCAAGGCGCCCTCATCCAATATTTTTACCCTAATGATGATTTTTATTTAGTTTGAGTTGTTTTCACCATCCCCTTAGTTTAAAAACCATGAAATAAGCTTTCAAAAACGGAAAGGCAACAGTGTACACAAATAAAGCTACTCATTTTAACTGTTCTCTCCATGAGACCTCCTGGCAAATTCTCCCTCTCTGCTTATCTAACACGTTCGTGCTGTTGATGTGATGTGTAATTAAAACAAGGCGTCCATGCAGAAGCAGTACATTACGGCCACTTCTAGGTTCTCCAGTGAAAGAAGCCACGGCCAGAGAGAATAACAGGAAGAAACCATGGGGACGAGCACACGGCCTGCCAAAAAGTGCTAATTAATTGCGGATTTACCTCCTTGAATTCTCTGTTCTGACGTTTTACCTCCTAACCCTCTTCCTGACCCAGTGGATCAGCTTTTATGAAGATTCCTGAACAAGGAGCTGGATTCAGGAGGAGCTGCTGGGGAAGGGAGTGAGCCTTCCAGGGAGCTGGGCCGTGTGAGGGCAATCAGGGCGCTGCAGGTTCGAGCCCCAAGTGCAAGATGAGCTTAGCAGCTCGGGAAGGGTCCACGGCAGCGAAGCACCGCTGCATGGCGTGACAGGGAAGCAGCTGCAGTTCGAGTGAGGATGCTGCACCACAGCAATGACAGGCTCGGGGCAGGTGTCCCGTGGGGCCAAGCAGGAAAAACCCAGGCCCTAGAGGGTGTAAGCGGGCACGTGGGGCCGGGAGCACTGGGCCGAGTAAACCAGACAAAGGCTGGGTCTGCACACCGGGTGGGGCGTGACCCCGGAGTAGCACAGATGCCTGGTGCTATCTCACGCGCCCCGACTCCAGATTCTCCGACAACGAGGCAGAACCCGAACCCCACCAGATGGAGAGCTTCAGACTGAAGCTCCCCGGAGACCAACGGAACTCATTATCTTAACTTTCTTTGCAATTCTAATTTCACAGAGTAAATTACCCCATTAGGATACAGTGTAGCTACCTGTCATTTCTAGCAACATGTTTCAGATCTTTCCTCCAACTCCTGGTTATTGCTTTGAATACTGTAGGATGCTGCTGAAAAACACCCCCAGCACTTCCTCTATGAGCAAAGCAAAGCAGTGCAGTGAGAGACGATAAACAAACCATTACTGCCACGTCAAGAAGATTATGGACCACGGGAAATGAATTTGCGTTGTTCAAAAAGTAGAGTGTCTTATTTAGGTTAAAAGGGTCCAAATGACATTTTGTGCAGGCCCTGGTCATGATCATAAAGGCAAGAATTAGTCCATATTTATTATTTTTGAGACTTCAAAATAAAGCTCTAGAGAGAACAATAAACTCCCTTTAGCAAATTTATATACTAGACTGGTCAGGAGTGCAAGCTGAAGACTCGGATTTTCTGGGTTCAAATTCTAGCTCCATCTCTCACTGGCTGGTGAACATGGAAGTTAAGTACATGCCTTATTTCCCCTATCTATAAAATTAAGACAAAATTATCAACTATCACTCAAGTTCATTATGGAAATAAAATGAGACAAGATGGATAGATACAGACAGAAAGACAGACGATATAGATAGAGCTGTATATATTAAGTGCACTTGGAAGAATGTCTCATACTTCTGCTGCTCCCTAAATGTCACCATTATCATCATCATCAAAGGAAGATTTAATCTTCGCAAAGTACTTCAGAAAATAAAATGTGATGTCTACCTTATCACAGGATATCAAAGAAAGCTTTCAAAATGCTGTACATACATTTAATAAGTTAGGTTGTACCTCTATTTAAATACATGACAGCCAGTGTTTGCTCACAGCTGCAAACAGCTAAGCTTGCGAAAGTATAGCACTATGTTTAAAAACTGAAGATTCTGGATGGTCAATCTTTTTTTTATTTTCTGCTTCCATGTAATTAGTGTTTAATACAAATACTCAAAACAAAAAAAATAAACACAAAAGTAACTCCAAGAGCCTAAAACCATTGCATTTGACCTCGCTAAAGTGAGGTTTAATAAAAGTCCTAATGTACCATGCCTAGTCAACTCATGAAGATAACACAAAATAAAGACCAGAATCACATACGGCTCACACAGATTTAAAAGAGCTCTAAGAAGTGACAGGTCCAAGAGATGGGCTCAGAGAACATCTCCCCACAATTGTCATCACCTCCACACATCGCTGTCCCAAATAAAGATAAAAACCTATATAATTAGAATTTGTCATTTAATCACAATTGAAGACAAGTCTTTCAGCTGAATCCCCACCCTCAACCATATCACCACCCACCTCCCAACCCCATGCTATACACAAATTCTAGAACCACCGCATTTTATTCAGAGGTTCTTAATAATTTTAAGTCACAGATCTCTTTAAGAGTATAATAAAAGCTCGTGGTCCTTTCCTTAGGGGAAAAAAAAAAGCTATACGTGTATGTATGTTTGAATACACACATACATAAATATGAACGATTCTGCATCTCATCTCAAGAAATCCAGGAACCACTTAAAGACCATTCACAGATCTCCTAGATTCTCGTTCTACTTCCTCCTTTGCCTATGAGAAAACCAAGGCCCAGGAAGATCAACTAGCTTTCCCAAAGCCAAAGAACTGATAACAGCAGAACTGGCACCAGAACCCAGGTCCCTTCTCTTCTGCTCACTTCACCGCCCTGTAAGTCTCCTGCACTGACTCGGTGAACCCCGACCCTGGGCTGCACACGCCTGAAACGGTCTGTGTGCTGAGGGTCACAAAACGAACATTACACACTCCCTACTCCCCCAAAATCTCGCCGTCTAATGGGAAAGACCATAAGGGTGACAGGTGAAAGCACGGACTTAGTATTGCAAGGCACATCTGCAGCCCAGAGGGGCGAGCGAGGCCGCTGGCCCCCTCGGCCTGAAGGATAGAACAGGGGAGATTCAAACGGCTTTTTAGAAGCAGTGACCTTGGGCTGCATCTCCAGGGGCAAGCGGGAATTCCCCAGCCTCTCCTCTGCAGAAGCCCG
>NW_011888787.1:9571770-9605969 GCF_000151845.1 Pteropus vampyrus | reverse complement strand
AAGGAAGGAAGGAAGGAAGGAAGGAAGAATTCAATGGCTTCTACACAATTATCAGAGAAATACTCTAGTTTTGAAAATGTAATCATAATTGCAAATCATTCCTTGCCTTTACTCGGAGAATAAAGAAACAATCTACAAAGATTATGTGGCAATTTTAATATGTTCGATGCCAAGGATGGGTATTTCATTGTGGACCCTGCAGGTAAACACCGATTGCTCACTGGCCAACGCCAGTATGACTCTAGCAGAGCAGCTGAGGTTGCAGCAGAGTCATCACCAGTTCACTGGGAACTCGCTGTGGCTTTCGCACAGCTCACTTCAAACAGACACGCCCTAGGTTTTCATACTGAGTTGGAGGAGAGGTTGTTTATGGGATCTGAAGCAGACCGGGAGAGTTCTATGTGACTTAAGGGACTTGGAAAATACAATGAACATTCAAAGCAGCCCACGAATCATACAGCTGGTTCAAAGTCAACACACATCCCAAACCCGGCTCACTTTCAAAGTCACGCAACTCACTGGCAAAGACCTCTGATTCCCGAATGCTGCCCATATGGCTATTACCATTTGAAAGGATGAAGTCACAGACTATAAGAACAGAAAAAGGCAAGGCAAGAACGATGGGATCTGACAGTTGAGAAGAATGTGAACCTTTTTGGCCAACCTGGAGATGCCCCGTCTTTAATCCCGCCCCGGGACTACTCACCGAGAATAATAATGAAGTGTCTGCGAGCTATTCTCACATTTCAAATCACCTAACAGAAATTACACCTTTGCCGACAGGACTAGGAGAATAAAGTGACAGTCCTTAGACATCTCTTTGTTCTGGCTTTGTTCATACTGCTTGCAAGTGCTCATTTTCACATACGCTTGAACAACTAAAAAGCAGGTAAACTAATTATTATGCAAGAAATAGTTTCTAGACGAGAGCTGGCCAATAGAAATATGTGAGCCACAAAGGAAACTTTAAAATTCTGAGAAGCCACATTAGAAAAAATGAAAAGAAACAGGTGGGATTAATTTTAATCATATATCTTATTTAATTTACTGCATCTATGATATTTCAATAAATCGCCAAGAGACAAACCATGATATTTTACATCTTCAAAATCTGGTGTGTATTTTACAGGTACAGCTCATATAATTCAAACTAGGCAAATTTCGAGTGCTCAGTGGCCACATGTGGTTAGTAACTACACGGTGGATAGCGCAAGTCCAGAAAATACCCTTGGGAGCGCTCGGACTACGGTGGGAATAAACCAGATCCTCAGTGAAGTCAAGACCGGGCCCGAAATGCACAGAACGGCAACACGGCACACGAATAAAGCCTCCATGTTAACGCTTCCCCTTGTGAGACCTTCTGGCAAGTTCTCACCCTCTGCTAATCTAACACATTAGCGCTGATGAAGAAACAACTGAGCGGCCCAGCGCGATGGGAGCAAATATTTGGGTTCGCAGTGGAAGAGCGTGACGTGGGGCTGGAGAGTCAAGCTGGAGGCAGACAGTGTTCCGTGCTGGGCTTAGAGGCCGGCCTGCACTGTCTACCACGTGGGGAGCGGAGAAGATTTCTGAGCTGTCGAATGAAGCGTCCACAAGCTGTATGGTAAGAGGTGGCTGCACAAGATGGTTCCGGGGGAGAAGCCTGAACCTGAACCTTTTGTTTTGACAAAGGCCTAGCTCTGCGCTGACCACAGAGTGAACCTGGGCGGCGGCAGAGGACATGGACGTGACAAGCACTATGAAAAAGGGATCAACCCTACTCGTGTACGACTGGACGCACCAAAGCCCAGAGGAGCAGGTCTTGCCGAAGCAGAATTAGGAAATCTGATCATCACCATGAAGATGTATTAGGCAGAGGATTAAATCCAGGCATTACTTAGAAATGTGATTCTGTTCCAGTGGGGACCAAAGACAACTCTGAGTGACAACAGTTGAAATAGCAGACCCAGGACTGTCAAGAGTCTCAGGGATCCATGTGACAGGGATACGTCACATCAGGGCTGCTGACCTGAACCTGTGTCAGGCTGGACCCACAAATGCAGGCTGGCCCGGAAGTAGCCTGCTCCCCTACTGAGGGATTTGCAACTATTTGTGTGTGTGAGTGTGTGTGAGTGTGTGTGTGTGTGTGTGAGTGTGTGTGTGTGTGTGTGTGTGTGTGTGTGTGTGTGTCACCACACATGGAGCAGTACTAATAAAATAAAGTTTTTATGGAAATTTGTTCAATTCATAGTTCCTTCTGTCTTCTCTACTTTTTGGCCTTTGCTGACGACAATGCATAATCATGATACATTGTTTTCCTTTCCACCTAAATTATACTGGATTTAATCAGCTTTTTGAAATCCACTTGCATTATGATTTAAGAAAAAGCTGAAGATCAACTTTTATTTTTATTACTTAATTTCATTTTGAAATCCCTTCTCTCTTTCATCCCAAGTGTTTACTGATTTTCCCTTGTGGAGTGACTTTAGTTGAATGACCTAAATGGCTATTTTTGAAGTAGTGAATCGACATCTGCTGCTTTAGAACTCTTACCTGTGACCTTTACATCCTGAAAGGAATTTCTACCTTAAGAGACCTGGTAGACTTCCTTTTGGGTATTTTGCCATGAGCAAGAGTACTTGTCAGCCCGTTAGCTCCTTTGAGTGTATGTGGTGAATCCAGGCTGATCTAAATTTCCCTCAAGGTCTCGTATTTATCGAGAACTGGCTCAGAGAGATGATGGAGCTTAGTCCCGATGGGCAAAATGACGCCAGTGAGCGTGTGGTGCCACATTCGGATGGTCCTGGTCTCAATTTTTCTCTGACAGTCTTTCATCTGACACTTTTTTTCATCGTAACCTCAGATGAAGAATTTCACCTGGGAGAATGGGCACGGTTTCCTTCTAAGACAAAAAGAGAGGGGGAAGCAGAGTCACTAAAGTTCAAAATTCTCATCAGAGTTATTTGAGAGGCATCGGCCCCCTCTTTGGAAGCTATTTCTCTGATACTCTTTCCAGCCAACCTCTGAAAACAGATTTAGACGAGGAATACGTCAGACGCACACCACCTGGGAGCTGGACAGCGCTCGGTTTCACCTGCCAAACGGATCTGCCTCCCCGCATTCTCGGAGAATAGAAAAGAACTTCTGAATAAGAGGCTATTTTTAATAGACTAGTGGTTACCAGAGAGTAGGGGGGAGGGGGGATATAGGTGGAGTAAGGGGGGGTCAAATATGTGGTGATAGAAAGAAATCCAACTGTGAGAGGTGAACAGTAAGGCATATCTATTTACACGATGTAAATAGATATGCCTTACTGTTAAAATGTACAGCTGAAACTTATCGGATTTCATTAACCGATGTCGCCATAAAAAAATAAATTAATAAAAATAGAAAATATTTGTATATAGATATAATCAACAAGATACCTCATGTCTAAATAATTCAGTAAATTATGTCCTTTGAACCCCTGTCATGATGGCATCCTTCACTAAGGTATGTCAAAATCCTGATGTCACATTAAGTAATAAAATTCCTTGGACAGAGAGAACCAGGCTGGACCTACCTTACATCGGCTTCTGTGTAATGATAAATTGTGGCCTGATAATAATACAATGTCTCTGTTTTGATACTGTTGTATTTTATTTTTATCATCTTCTGTCTTAAACACCCCCAATAAATAAGTACCTTGTCAAAATATGGCATAGTTAAGAGGTTTTAAAAATCTAGATGATCTTTTATTTCCTCCCTGAGAATATGTGATAACAACTTGGATTAAGAGGATAAGTCCCTACAGTGACAGCCCAGACTCAAACTTTTATATCTAGTTATAAAAATTTATACAAGTCACAGGTCTTTTCGTACTGCAGAGGGAAGAAAACCAAGCTGACACAAAGATCCCTCGATGAAGTTAACATTCAGGTCGTTAGGACTTGTCCAAAGAGACATTTGAATCGGATGTTTCAAAGCAGCAGGGTTTGTTTGTTTATTTGTTTGTTTAATGGTGACATTGGTTAACGAAATCCAATAAGTTTCAGCTGTACACTTTAACAGTAAGGCATATATATATTTACACTGTGTGTTCACCTCCCATAGTTAGATTTATTTATCACCACATATTTGGCCCGCTTTATCCCGTCTAACTAAGGGCGGGTCAAAGAGCTGTGCTTATTGGGAAGCACTGAATGGAAAGGCCGTCCTGACTCCATCAAAGCCCTGATCCCCACACACTGGTCCCTACCTCATTCCTCCCATCCCATCGAACCCTAACTCTCGTGGGATTAGAGTTCGAGAATGGAGTACCTAGTCGCCTGAGTTAAAACAACAACAAAACGGAAACGCTCCTTGCTATTCTTTTCAAGTCACATCGAAAAGTCCCCAGCTTCGGTATATCAAAGTGGCTCCTACAAAAGAAAGGTCATCGTCAATATGACTGCCTGAAAACGTCATGCCACCAGCACGGAGCTGCACAGAGATTCTGATGCTGGTTCCAGCCAGGACTTGCTGTGAGACCGTGGGCAGACCACGTGGTTGCTCTGAGCCCCGGGCACTCATCTCCAAAACGATGGGGGCTAGCTGGGTCTCTAACCTCACCTCTACCCAACTACGCGGCCACACACCTGGCCCCTAACAGTGAGCCAACCGTGGCACAATCTTGTCACCCGTTTTTTTAGGGGTCAGCTCTCTTAGAAAAAAGATATGTATACTGGTGTGTACTGGACTGTCCATACATGTTCTATAAGTTGATGCAAACAATTCAGTGGAAAAGGTTTATATTTTCTTCTACTAAAACGTATAAATATTAAATTTCCTCAATATACAATGTGCATGATAGTTTTGACCATCGGCCACTTTTAAAACCATATGAATCTGTTCGGGGCCTAAGTAAGGATCAAAGATTTTTAAGAAAGCAACATTACGTTTGCATGTAAAGAAAAAAAAAACTTCACAAAATAAATTCCTGGGAATCACGGCGGAGTCATTTTTGTAGTAGCCTGACAAATGGAGTTCAGAAAACAGACACGTATTGTTGTTTGTGAAAAAACAAAAGCCATAAGTATATTTACACAGATTTACTATATAAGAACTTTGTGATAAGTACATACTGATTAAAATATTTTTGCCACCAGTACTGTTGAGTCATTTTTCTTACCTTCTCCTCCTCAAAATATTAAATAGTTTAAATCAAGTTTATCTGCTTTTTGGTTCTAATGAGTAAAATAACTTTAAAAGATTCAGTGAAAATTATACAGTTTAACTTCAAGGTAGGATAATGAAAGTCCCACAATCACTGTGCCAGAAGGTACTAATTTTAATATGATTATTCTCAGCTACCATTTCTCAGAGCTAACTGTGTGTCAGGAACTCTGCCAAGACCTGTGAGGTAGGCATTGAGCCAATTTCGCCCAGTAGGAAACAGTGTCAAACTGTGTGCGAAATCACGAACGTGGTGATTTCTCTTACAGTCAGTGAAATTCACACCTCTGTCACTTTAGTTTTCTTATAACACCATTTTACCCTTTAGTAAATTCTGAATCATGGAAAAGTTACTATTTTGTTAGCTTTCACTTCTCCTTTCACGTAATAAATATTTACTGAGCACCTGCCCATGCCGTAAGTTCCACTAGGTGTCAAGAATTTAAAAAAAAAAAAAAAAAGCATGAGATACAGACCCCTCCGTAAGGAGGTCACGAGAATGTGGAAAAGAGAGAGATGTATAAACAAAACACTGCAGTCAAATGTGAAATGCTATGAACGAGGTATTCTTCACAGGGCTCCAAAAAGGACACGTGTCAAGACCACCTGGATCTATGGGTCAGGGCTGGTCTTCCAGTGGGTTAGAGTGGGATACATTTTTAAGGATGAAGAGAGATGTGTTACAGGGACAGCAATGGCGAATGACATTCGAGATAGAAGAAGAGCAGAGACAGAAAAGGAACACGGCACTTAGAAAAAATGTTACGTGTCCGTAATACCATAGCTTCGAGGTTGGGATAAAAGTAAGTGGAGAACGAGAGAAAGAAAATACCAAGTTAAAACAATGTTTAAGTCTTTGCTTTGATATCGAGCAGTAATTCCCAGATTTTACCCTGTATCGGTGTCACCTGGAGAACTTGCTGAAACACAGATCGCTGGGCTTCACCTCCAGTTTCCAACTCAGTAGGTCTAGGATGGAGCCTGAGAATTTGCATTTCTAACAAGTTTTCAGACACCACTGACGTTGTCAGCGTGGGGAACACTCTTTGAGGAACGCTGATGATGTAGAGAAATAAGTCATGGAGAGATTAATGCAAAAGCATAATTTTAAATTTTGTTCCCTTTTAGCTTTCCCCTATTAATCTAGATGAGTTCTTGATTAAAAATAATGAAAAGTTACTCCATACTGGTCCAATTGATGTAAACGGTCTTATGGAAGGAATACAAAACCACCAAAGGAAAATGCTAAGGAATGCATTTTTAAGCATTTACTCTGATTCCACCTGCTAAAAGTCAGGTGGCTTGAAGAGGTCTCTTGCCTTCTCACTGCTCTGCACAGAGGAAGAGGCCTGCATGGAAACAGGAAGGGGCACCCTCAGACCTGACTACTGCCCAAGGTGGCCCCCTACTCCCATGCCTCCCTCCCGATCTCCAGCCCCGTGGCTGCCTGAATAACTCAAAAACAGGATATTCAAGGACATACACTGGACTGTCAACAACAGTGCCTATCTAGGAAGTGAAATTGCTATGGAATGTCACTTTTGTGTTTCTTTATTTCTATACTGGTTGAAGTTTTGCTAACAGATGTACATAAACTTTTACTCGGAAGAGGATTTTTTTTTTTTTTTTTTTTTTTGGTAATACAAAGATGCTGTCAGAAATGTACAACAAATGGAAATGGTTTTCAAACTTTTTCTTTCTTGCTCTATGGAGCCAGCCTTTGGTTCTAAAGAAATATTATCAGAAGCCCAGAACTTAAAACTGAAGAAAGCAAAGCTGATCAAAAAAAGGGATTACAAATGTAGAGGTAAGAGAACCAAAAATTCTTTGAAGAGTAGTAACCTTACTGTTTCTCGAGATAATTCTAGTACTTTGAAAGAGTACTTTTTATTTAGCTATGTAAGTTTTGAATTTTACTGTATGTCATATTTGTACCTTATAAAATACATTGGCATATGTTGAAAAATCAATTAATGGTGAGAAATTTCCTGATTCAAAAATCAGTTTCTCTATTTGCCTTGTCTGTTTTTGGTGTTCACTCATCAAAAAAAGAAAAAGATGTCATGATCTGTCAGCTTGAAAAAAATCTAGAAATTGAAGTAATACGAATATTATAACTTCCAAAGTTCTCCATTTAATTTTTTCATATCCAAATTCTTTAGAATGGTAACTGAACTAAATGTAAACCAAATCACCACAAAAAGGTAGGGGAAGATTGTCTGGCATAAATACAGACTAACATGTAAATTCATATAGTAACTTACTTTTTACCAATAATGAATGACTTCTTACTATTTTCAGCCCTTGAGGGTAAAAACACGCTTTGGAATATTTGGCACGATTTTTCTTGCTGTGAAAATATTAATATTTCTTATTTAAAGCCTACATGTTAAAGCATGAAAAAGCAAGTCCCAATGTATTTTTTTCTCCAAATGAGGTTTCACTCATTCTAACTGGGAGGAGCCAACCTGATAGATATAACCACAAACATAATGGTGAGCTGTGGATTTTATTTTCCAGTGCTCGTTATCCGGGCCCAAAAGAGAACTGCTTTAAAGCCACTGAAATTCTTGGTTTGTAGGTGTAAAAATGATCATTTCAAATCAGATTCCTTTTCCAAGAAAGATGATTTCAGTGGAAATGCTAAAGCTTTCTTCTTAATCCTTTTATGAATATTTTATTTCAACAAGTATTTGAAAGGGGAGGGCTGGAAGCCACAACAACTGTCTCGCTGCAGTTGGACTCAATGTTTAGAACTTAACTCTGCTGTTTCTCTCCTTATATAATTGAGGCTACTATTTTAAATCCAATCCCTATTTTAAAAACCAATCTGATTTATCTTCTGCTCATATATTGAAACAGGACTTTTAAAGAGACTCGCATGGGACTTGATTTTGTAGCACCAGTCTGACTCTACATAATACCCCTGCTTCTCTAAGAGACGAGCCAGAAGGGAGGGCAAGATCATGGTGGCCCAAGGTCCCTGCACTTGGCCTCGTACATTAAGCACACAGTAAATCTCTGTGAAGAGCGCCCTCTAGGGTTGCACAGCTGGCATGACAGCCCAGTCCCACTATTCTTCACACTCCTACCTGTCTAAGCTCTGCAAATGCCTGATACCAAAAAGGTTCTAAGCAATCCACGTAAATCCTTGGCCTTTAGATTTTTTCTTGAAGAAGCATTAAATGTAACCCATCTTTAAAGCAATGTTTCTTTAAAAGCAATGGAAAATGCTTGTTGGAGTTTCTTTGTCCGCTTTTGTAGTGCATGTGGCAATATATTTCAGCATCCAGGTCCAGGATCGGCAGGAACAGAAACTGAGCAATGTTACTGTTCCCTTAAAGAAACTTATATACTGACAAATAAGGAGCAAGTGTTGGGATTTAATAATTTACAGAAATATAGTGCTCTGATGATCAGGCAAGACATAATTTTGGCTATTTTCACAACCTTGAACGATGATGATTGATTTCAGAATCCGAATGCTTCTTTAGAAAAATGCTTTCAACATACATATTTAATTAGGTCTCAAAATAGAGATATTTTACACAATGTCCTGGGAGTCTTAGCTGACATAGAATTTCTTAAAATGTTGATGCTAAAATGTCCGTCTTTAATAGAAACGTGGCATACATCTCGGTTAAGTAATGTTAATGCTTAGGAAATGCTCTTGAACAGGGTCATTACCAAACACAGGAATCACAAATATGAATGACAAGGACAGACGAGGCCTAAGAATGCGCTTAACAAAAAGTGATTAGAAAAGACAAGACAAAGGCAGTGAGTGTGCACAAAACAGCAAAATTCCAAAAAGCCATCTCCTTTTTCAAATTGCGTTGAAAACACTTAGCATTATATTCTTACAATATAATATTTTCGTTGGCATGTATTTTTTTCATAACTACTGGGAAAACAATTACACTAAGTATAAAAACTAAGAAGTAGTCTATCACTTTAATTAAACTGGAGGTCACTTTCGGCCTTGGCTCTCAGACCTCGGAATGAGGACACTTCATCATCCACAGCACCGTTAATGACCAGCTGCTCCCACAAGTCATCCTCACTTCCAAAACACTTTGACACAGGACATGAGAGACTCTAGCTCTGTTTTAATCTCAGATGTTGCCCCCGTGACCCAAAGCAGACTTTTTTTCAATATAAAATTATTTTTTAGGGCTACACTTTCAATTTCAATCTCACGGGATTCTACAGATTGAGAGGCTAGAATACATTTCGTCAATACCTCATTGGTGAATATATGAGGTTTTCCCCAATTTATCACAATTATAAATGATGACGAGAATTACTTTTGTATCTAAATATTTGTCCGTGTGTCTTATTTCCTGACGATAAGGTTCTAGAAGTGAAGTTTCTGGGCCAAAGGACATGAACATTTTTTAAGTTCCTATGTACACTGCTAACCTGTGGAGGATTCTTTTTATATCTATAACTTCCCCACAAATAAGCTATTCCAAACTGCTCACGCAAGGCTGAATGGAACCCGCCCTGAGAGACAGGCACTGTTGCCTTATCAGATTGTGCCTTTGATCCTTATGAAGTATTCTCAGGTGCCCTTGTAATTTTCTCCCCCTTAAAGCAATTCTTATGTTATTCTTGGCAACTGAAAAATAAGCAAAGCCTTACAGTTCCTTTCTTAGAACTATTTCTTGATGGTTTCCTTTGTCTACTACCGCCAATTCGGCAATGTGTTGGGGTTACTATAATTAGACATAAGTCAAGAGTCTGGTAAATCAACATTATCTAACGCTCAATGAAAAAAAGAACATGGAATGAATAAAATATTTAACACATCCAAGAAGGGAGATCGCATTTCTAAGGAGAAAAGAGCATGGCTGGGTCAGCATCAGGTTTTCAGTCTCTGGATAGTTTACTCAAATTGGCACAGGATCGTTTGGATTCTGGGATCCTAACTACATCTGTAATTTTTAGTCAAATCAAATCACAAGTTTTTTTATGAGTATTTGTAGTGTGTAGGACCCCATTCTAAGTATTATGAAGGAAAAAGAAATCTATAAACCGAGGAGCTTATAAATTAGGGGAGAGCACCAGAATAATACATTCAAAATGCATTTTAAAAAGGGGAGAAGATATTTAAACAACATTCCAAAACAATAACAGAAACCTCAGCACACAATGGCACTAGACCTGTGCGATTAGTGCAGGTCACAATCCATTTTCACAGACAACCCCATTTTATCCCATACCTTAGAACACCAAATTTACATTCAGGTTACAGTTCTTTCCCAAATAACCCAAATATTATGCAATTGAGAATCTCAGAAATAATTTACAAAACACACTTCTTACTTTGTACATGATCGTGCAGAAAATTACTTGTAAAGTTTTTAATGATTTGAATTTCCTGGAGAAACACTGCTAGAAAGGTTTTAAGGGAGGCCACTCTACAGCATAATTTCTTGTGACTAGAAAATGACATGGCGTAGTAGTAGAAAGAACGCATTTTCAATTACAAAATGTTTCTAGAAATTTATATTTTTATAAAGACCGTATTTTCTGAAATGATTTCTCTCCCTTTAACAAACATTTTGCCACACAAGAAAAAGTTGATAAAAATCCTGCCGATAAGTTGCAAACCCTAAAGACTGTCGGACTCCACCAGGGGCTGCTTGGGCTGTGATTCTCAAGCCCAAACCCAAGCTCCAGCTCTCGGACACAGTCACAGAGGTGACGGGTGTCACTCAGCCATTCCTGCACTTACTGGGGAATTCACGCCTCGTCCTACCCCGTCAGAGCTACCACCAGGTGAGGGGGACAGAAGAGAAATACACAGATAGGGGTGGCAGAGGCTATGGTCTTTCTTCTCAAACCCAGAAGAGAATGAAAATCTCACGCGGGGGACTGAGCAAATCATACTTTCAATTTCACATACTGTATTTTCATCTATTAGTCAAGAAAAGACGATGTTTTTAAATTGGCATAACCTGAGGAAATTTTACTATTTCATGAAAATTCATAAGATATAATCTCATTTGAATGTTTCCTGAATCATTATATTTCTATGACAAGACTAAAATGTTTCTCTTATGATTTGGGCTTTTTCGGTGAGTAAATCCATGGGGTATTTTTCCACTCAGTGCTGCGGCTAAACAATTTTATCTTTCCGTCCAAACATAACCACCAAATAGGTAATCATGTTACGGCAAGGCTGTAACACATTTTTTCCATTCATCCAGGATGTCCTGAGATCAGCCCACAACGAACAGTAAGAAGACAGCAGTCGAATGGTGAAAGACAGGAACATTAGGCAAAGGACCAGACACAGGGGAGGAAGGGGGACGACGAGGGACCGGCAGCATGGAGGACCAGGACAAAAGAAAACTAGGAGCAAAAGAAAGGAAAACATTGAAAAAGTGAGAAAGTCATTTTAAGAAACAGGAAACGAGATTAAGAGATAGTATTCTCAAGTTCTTTTCATTTCAGGAACGTGTATCTAGTTCAGCTTCGAAAAGTCCTTTCCTCACTCATAAATGTGATCTGAATTAACAGACAACTTAATTTTCTTCGAAGACAGACACTGAAAGCCACATAGAGAAGCCGAAAGAAATAAAATGGACACGGTTTGGGTTTTTTTTCCTTGATAAGTTCTCATTCCATGCTCAGGAAACAAGGTCTTAATCATTCTTAAGATGTTTGGAAAGTAAACAAATACATTGAAAGCATCGTGTCAAGTGATGTCCCAAGACTCATTCTATGTCTCATGCTCACAGATGACCTGGACAAAGGAACAGGGAGCATGGCAGTCAGACCTACACAGGCTGTGATACTGAGAGGGAAAACTGCCCTGCGTAAGTGAAGAAGTCAGCTGACATTTTATGTAAAAATAAGATGACATTTTGGAAAAGCCTCACCTAGAAAGGCAAACTAGAGGAAAATCTGGCCAGGCATAAATACAAGATACATGAATATGATCATATTTGCAAAAAACTTAATTACTTCCTCACCGTATACCAGAGAAATTCTAGGTTATTAAAGATTTTTCAAAACCGTTTATCATAAGGTAAAAAAAAAAAATCTCATGATGGGAAAAATCATAATGAACATTTCAACAGATTGGAATTCATAAAAATGTAAAACTATTATATAGCAAAATAATCATAAACAAAATCAAACACATTCAAGAGAAAAGATTACTTTTTCAATATCCAAGCAACTCTTTAAAATCAATATGAAAATTACTAACAACCATAAAGAAAAATGGAAAAGGACAAATTCAAGAAGAAGAAAAACAAATGGCTGTTAACACACTGTGACTGGGGACTCCTCTGAGAAATGCCTTTTGAACTTCTAAAAGGGTATGTAACAAGAATAATTCACAGATAATATGGGCTGAAATTTTTTGTTTTGTTTTAAAAAATTTCAAGTTGCAACTTGAAAGGAAGTCATATGCTCACATCGTTTTCTATGAGTGGACAAATCGACAGGGCTGTGCTTTGCCTCAAAACACTTGCCATTAGAGAAGCCGTTATCGATCTCTCTGAAACTGGACATTTTGATGTGTTTGGGAGGAGGTAATAACAACTTCCATAAGGGCAAGCACAAAATTAAACAAAAGCACATTTTCTTAGCGTATTAAGTTTAAAAACATATTAAAATAACATCATTAACAAAAGTTTAGAGGGAGGCACAGGTCTACAAGTTCTGGCTGGCAGGAAGTTACTGAAGCATCACAGCTGAATACATGAATTCTGTCAGAAGCTGCCGGCAAGGATGATGCTCTTGTGCATACACAGGCTCCGTGCATGAGTAACGATTCCAATGGAGAGATGCTCCAAAGATACACGTGAAACAGGAATTCTGTAATAGACATGAGGAAAATATCCTAACTCCTACATGTGTCGCATGTATGTCCGTCCCTTTTAATTACCTAAAAGAACCTGATAACCTGATAACTGTTGTGCTTTTGCCTTATTTCTTACACTGTTTTCCAAAGAGTAGGAGTGGAATTAACAGCATGCACCTGGTCAATACCATGTGTAAACGGCTGTGGTTCAGGTCATGGACACGGGGCTATTTTTAATGGACTCAACAGTATTAAATTCCGTATGGAGCATAAAGCGCATAGGGCTCAGCAGCGCAAACAATGATCAGAACTGTTAAATCAGGTTCCTTTCCTCCAATAGCGTTAAAAAATATAAAACTATCTAGAAATCTATATCCAAGGTTACATATTTCCCATTCGATTAATCATCAACCAAGAATCTGTTAGAGATCTAACACCATAAACAAGATAAACATATGTCATGGTTCTCCGCACCCTTAAGGACTGGGAGGGCTCAGGGAGGGACATAAGAATATGGGAATTAAAAAAACTTAATGAAATTAGAAAATGCCACTAAATAATAAACTATGAAGTGCAGATTATAAATATTTAAGTATCAAAGAAAGAAAGATCAATAAGGAAGTCTGAAATGTCACTGGACTTTTCCCCACATGGAAAAGGAGAAACAAACTACACTCAAGAAAAGACAGAATTCATAAATTAAAGAACAGGGCTCAAACTCTAGGCAGGAGACAGCAAACTTCTCGATATTCTCTTTCATCAGCCACTAACAGAATCCAAATCGTAAATGACCCAAATCAGCATATCACTTATTAAAGACCACTGACTTCTGAATCAGGCAACGGTTAACCATAATAATTCTGAGCAATGAAGAGGCATGAGGAAACAGTGCTTACAAAAGAGTACCCTGGCAGCAATTTGCAGGAGAGATCCAAGAAAAGAAACTGGTATTGGAGAGACAAGGAAAAGACAGTATTGAGAAAATCCAACCTCAAGGCCTTAAAGACCCAGACTGGGGTTATGTGCCCAATAACAGAGGAAGTGGTAGACCTGAGTCTAATTTATAAGCATCAGTAGGACTTGGTGCTAATTGATTCCAGAAGACGAATAAGAGAGAATGCCAGTTTCTAGCCCAAGGGAATGAAAATTTTCATCTCGGTTTTCTTATTATAAAAATGAGGAGAAATCCCACACTATAAAATAAAGTATATTACATATGATTGGATGCTGCAGTGTTTGTCACTCTCTTTGTCTCCTGTGTACCAGAATCACCTTCCTAATTTGGAGTTTGTCTATATTAGGAGGAAGAGCCCACCTCCCACTCTAAAAATAAAAATGTCCCATATTCACATCCCAGCCTCCACTCCAGCTATCGTCTGGGCTCAGGACCTACGTTCTGCCCATAAGACATACCAGCCCCTGGCTTTAACTTGGAAGTTAGCAAAATGAAAAGGCATGGCATGTAGACACACTACCATGGCAACTGGTGGCACCATCTAAATCATGGTTCCAGCAGCAGCAGCTGGAATTCAGGACAAATATCAAGTGGCAAGGACAGTACCCCTGGCCAACTCTCACCATCAGCCAAATTCAGTGGTGTGATTTCTAGGCACCATTCCTGGCTGCCCGATTCTAAGGTCCCCCTGACATTCTGTGACCACTCTGTGTGCTTTAAGTTACTTTCTTTTCCATTTAAATCAGCCAGAGTGTTTCTGTGGCTAATAACTAATAAGACTCCTGATTGACGGAGATGCTAATGAAAATAGCTTGTGAAACAGTAAAGTGCTTCTTTTAAGAAGACAGGCTATTTGGAATGAAATTCAAGCATCATTTATCGATAATCAGGGCACTATTTGTTTAGGATACAGCTTGACTAGAAGCAATACCTCAAAACTCCTGGTCTCTCCTACAGGGCACATACACACTTATTTCATTGCTTAACAGAGAAGTAATGTGATGTATTAACAAAAAGAACATAGGCTTTAGAATCCGATGAACTATGCACGAATAATGACTTGAAAATTTCATGCCTGTGTGACTTTGAGCAAGTTGACTCTACTTCCCTGAGCCTGTTTTCTCATATACGAAATTGAAATAACCATATCAGTTCCACGAGGTGGTTGTTGGGACTAAATGAAGTAGCTGATGTAAAAGCCCTCATCTAGCGCCAAGTGCATGGTGGTACTCCATTAAATAACTGTCGATTTCTTAACTGACTTACACTGGCCACACGTAGTCTTTCCCAGTTTCACGATCTCGTCCTGACCTGGCTTATACAATCTCATCTCTACTTCTGATTCTGCAAATCTTCCAGCACTATAAAATCTGTCACTTAGAAACTTTACTCCAAGGCTACATGGCTCTGCCTGTGGGTGCTCTCGGATATTTAGGCTGCATGCTCTTTCTTTTAACTCATTTACTTTTGCCTGTTTGAGTCATAAGCTCAACTTGATAACTCAAATTTTTAAAGTAACATATTCTCATTGTAAATAATTTGGAAAGTATAGGAAAGTGTAGAAAAGAAGAAATATCATGAAACTTTTAGAGCTGGAAGAAATCTAAAAGAATGTCTACTCCAATCCTCTTATTTTCCAAATGAACTGAAGAACAGAAAGGTGCAGGAATGGTTTCAAGATCACACAGATCATCATCTTATATTTCAACAAACCTGTACTGAGCAGCCACAGGTGGCAGCACCATTGACCAGGGCCAGAGCCCAGTCTTTAGCTGGGTCTCACTGCACTACACATCCAGAGGCTGAAGTTACTTCCTCACACCACACCCCCACGGCAATGCTCTTCAATAACAGCTGTTAAGTCCTGAATAGCAAGTCAGATTTCCACGGGCAAAGATGGGCGCTTGATGCATAGTGGCACCATGAGAGGCACGAGGCACATGCCAGTGCATGGGAAGTCTGGGGAACAGCGAGCAGCCAGCCACGGCAAGGTCCTCATGGTGCAGAAGACAAGACACAAGGCTGACTGAGCTGGTGAGGGCCAGACTGTGAAGAGCCCTGAGGGCCGTGCGGAGCACGGTGAGCCTTTCCCTCTGCAGCAGGGGGCCATCAAGGCCCGTGGGGGTAGAGGGGAGCCAGGACCAGAGCTGAGGTTTGAAATTACTCCAAATTGGAGGGAGATGAAAGAGATCAGGGAGGACAGGTAAGTGACTACTGCGATGGCTCAGAAAACAGAAGATGCCCTTCCACAGGCCGAGGCTGAGGAGATGGGAGTGAGAGTCTTCTTAAGTGTCTGGCAGAACGTCCGAGGGCGCTGACACGGGACAGTATCTCTCGGAGCTACCACAAATCTATGGTCATGCCAAGGCCAAAAACTAAATAAAGGAGGTCAGGCCTGGTTAGTACTTGAATGGGAGACCACCAAGTACTGACCAGGTGCTGTAGGCATAAAAAAAAAAGAAAGAAAGAAAAAGGCAAAAAACATGTATCAGCAAATGGCTTTCGGGGAAGAAAAAATACAATTTATTGCTCTGAGTTCGCCCTCTGGATGCAACTTCACAATTTCATCTGGCGACCAAAGGTTTAGGAGACCAGGCTCCCACGGGCCACTTCCACAAGCTCTAGACACCATTCCCAGGGAGGCACTTAATTCAGATAAGACGACAGGGAGCGCACTTGTCATCAAGTGGCACAGGGCACACTTGACCAAGCCAACTGCTCTGATCAGGTTGCCACCTGGGTCAAGTTTGAGATGTGAGGGGGACAGGGCAGGCTCGTCTGGACCGTGTGGCAGAAGTGACCCCCTCCCAGAGCTGATCTGAAGGCTGTGATGATTTGGCAGATTGTGGACACACCCAAAGGCTGGTCTCCCAGAAGAAGAAACATTCCCTTTCCTGTTTAACCTGATAGTCTCCATGGGCCCAACACCAGTCAGTCAGGATCCATCCAGGACGCCGACGTGCTCCCTGATAAACCTCAGTGGAAGTGCACCCAGAGCGTTTTCCACCATAAAATGCTGACCGTGCTTTCAGTAATAACTACTCAGAATCACACAGATCCAAGTTTATGTGCTTCCTTTGAATGAAGGAAGGAAGGAAGACCAGATAAGCAAAATATGCTACAGTCTATATTGGTATTATCTAGAACAGTAAAAATAATGAACTATAACTATATATACAACCAGAGATTCATCTCGAAAATTACCAAAAAAAAATGTGAATTGTGTCATTTCTCTCTAAATGACTATGTATGTGAAACATGCAGGCAGTATAAATAATATTTATGAATGCCTACATAAGTAATAAAAGTACAAAATAATCACACAGGTGAAGGCTGAAGACATTCCCATGAAGCCAGATCTCTAGATTACTAGTCTCCCTCCTGATCCCTCACACTTGCCATTTTATCCGAATGATTAGGAAGAAAAAATAAAAAGGAGTTTATTCTACAGGCCTCCACTCAAGTGCCTGACTTCCCCAAGAAGCTTGACTCTTTTAGTCAAAGCCTATGTAGAGTTTTGCTCAACTAAATTTTATGACACCAGAATTGTGTCATAAGAAATAAGAAGTTGCTTATTACTGTGTAGATTTTTTTCTGTTAGTTATCTTAAATATTAGTAACTTGTGTTTTTAACTCATGTTTAGAGGAAAAAGTAGGCTATAAAATTTTTTGAACCTTTGATACAGGGCTATAGCTAAAATAGCAAAACATATTTCATCAAGGAACCTAGTCTTTAACAACTTAACTTTCTCCTGCCAAATGTGTTACTAACAACTTCTTACTTATAGGGACTATTTCTTCTCTTGATATGATACAGATTGAATATGTATATATTCAACTTGGGAGAGAGAAGAAAAATCATGGGCAGTTTGGAAGCTTTAGCTGTATATAAACATTTTAATACAAAAAAAAAAAGAAAATGATATGAAACAAATATAACAAAATGTTAATCTCTTAAATCTTGGTGATGAGAATATGGGTGCCCCAAATTATCCTTTTCAGAGTAATGGAAATATATCACTTTTAAGTGGAAAAAAAATGAGGGTGGGGGAATTTGTTACGTCGCTTTTTGCCGTGCCTTTAAAAATACATATACTGCCCAAGCACTTCCTCCAAACTGTTTTATCAGCATGAAAGTGTGATGAGTGTGGGATTAAACCCTATGACAACAGTTATAATGACAACCGCCTTGCCCTTTTCTCCAGTCTGGGATTGCCAGACAAAAATAACTGACCTTCGTTTCTCTGATAGCCAACTTTTAGAAATCTTTCCAATCCAATATACTTAGAAACAGTAGTCCAGTCTCTTTTTAATTTACAATGAGGGGCTAGTGTTCCTAGAAAGAGAACAATGTAAACTTCCTAATGACTTAGATGACTAAAGACATAAAAAGGCAGTCAGGATAAATCTACCGTCTCGTGGAAGTCATGCGTTGAAAGTTACCTCTTTGACTCGTGAATCTGTCTCTGGAGAAATGCAATATAAAGAAACAATCTTCTATTTTAGACTTACTATGGATGAAGATCTAAGAGAAACGTTACTAATCTTAGCATTCAAGTGATTATTTAAGTATCCCAAGTATCCTAAAATAATCATTTCTGTTATTATAGGCCTAGACGACAAAGTTCTGAAAACAAAGTACTTTCAGATACCTTAGGAAAAACATAAATGTTTTAGGATGTGTTTTCTCTGATTTGGCAAATAAGCAAAGATTGCCAGGAAGTGTGATAGGCACTAAAACACAATCAAGATTAAGGGAGACAATCTCCTATCCTCATGAGGCCAACATGGGAAAGAAGGATAAGAAAATATAAAACCATTATAGATAGTACTTAGTGCTACAAAGGAACTTTACTGGTGCTGGGTCACTGAAGGATGGAAAACTCATCTCAGAAAGACAAGGTCTCTCTGAAAAGGTGACATGTGAACTGTAATACGAAGCTTCAAAGAGAAGGGGCCAGCCATGCGAAGACTGGAGAGGGATGTTCAAGAAGAGGACCAACAAGTGAAAAGACCCAGCGTTGGGAGAGAGTAACTGGTGTGTTCTAAAAGATGGCAGATGGTCATTGCGTCCAGACTAGAACAGATGGGAGGAAGTAAGTAAGAAAGATGAGGTTGGAGGGATGCGCAGGGGCTGTATTCCTCACAGAGAAGCCACTGAAGAGCTTCCAGCCAAGGAGGACAGAGGCTGAGATCCGTTTTCAGATGATCACACTGGCTGCTTTATGGACATGGATTGGAGAAAGGCATGGGCGGAAGTGGGAAAACTGAAAAGGTAAGAATTTTCTGGAAGAGTCCGGGCAAAGGACGATGCTGGCTCGGACTAAGGCGGTAGTAAGAGTAAGAAAGACTCATTCTTTCTACGAGAAATATCGTCTGTGTACCGGGCACTTTTCTGGGTGGTGGAGACACAGTGAAGAGCAAGGCTAACACGGCCCTCGTTCTGTAAAGATGACGTTCTCCAAGGGGAAGACAAAAAATAAGTAAACGAATAAACCATGAACTTTTAGGTGATAAGATGAGAAGAAGACAAAACAGCAAGAGGATGGCACAGGGAAGGCTGTGGGAATGCGGGTTCATAAAGACTATAGCCGAAGAAGTCAAGAAAGGCAATCTTCTAACTGAGATCCAACTGACGAGGGAGTGGCCAGAAATACAACGGAGAGAGAGAAAGGTGGATTAAGTTTAAATCTTGGAGACAGAAACAGCCATACTTGTTTATACCAATGATGAGGGAAATAAAGGAATAAGAATAACATCTAGGTTTATGATTTTAGAAACTGCAGATAATGATGCCATTTTCTAAACCGAAAAATCGGGGGGAAGTATCCATAGAAATTTTGGAATCAAGGATTCCACTTGGACTTACTAACTTTGAGATCGTATGAGACCTACGCTGGATGAGAGCCTGTTGCTTAGAGAAGAGGCCTAGGCTGGAGACAAACATCTGGGAGAATCTGTACACAGGTGGTAAGCAAAGCCATGGGAATGGGTTTAACTACTCAAGTGGGCTGTGTAGCGTGAAAAAAGAACAAGACTTAGAACAAAGCCCGAGGAACTCCAAATTTTACAGAGCAAGTAGCATAAGAGAAGCTAAGAAGAGAGACCACATGCTATCACTTATACGTGGGATATAGACCTAAAAGCAACAAATGAACAGGACAAACAAACAGGACTATAGACTAGTGGTTACCAGAGGGGAGGGGGGAAGGAAGGAGGCGTAAAACAGGTCATTAAAGAATTAAAAATAAAGACATTAATTTAATTAAAGAATTAAAGAATTTAAAATAAATAAAAGTTTTTAAAAAGCGACAGAGGAATGGCTGGTGAGGTAGAAGGAAAGCCGAGAGCGTGTCTGTTATGAACTGAATGTCTTTGTCACCCGAAAACTCATATTTTGAAGCCCTAGCCGCCAGCGTGGCTGTGTATCTGGATTTGGAGATGGGGCCTCTAAGGAAGCTGTTAAAGTTAAATGACGTCATAAGGGTGAGGCCCTGCTGGAACGGGATTAGTGTCCTTCTAAGAGGAGACGCCAGAGCGCTGGGACTCCGCCTCCCCCGCTTTGTAAATAAAGTGTTACTGGAACGAAGCCATGCTCGTTCAATTATGTGCTGTCTATGGCAGCTTTCCCACTACAATCATAGATCTGAGCCGTTGCAACAGAGACTATACGGCCCCAAAGGCCAAAAATATTTACTGCCTTATCCTTTACAAAGAAAGTCCGCTGATCCTCGATCCTGACCATTTACAAAGGGCAGGGCCACTTCATACAGATATGTCCGTCTAGAACAACTGTGTAGTGAGGAACATCAAGCTTATCGCCAATAATGGGTGTTTATTGCATATTTGTGTGACTTTTGCGTAGGTTTTAGGGTTTCTAAATTAAAATAATGGAAGTGGGGAAGAACAACAATAAAATAACAGCTTAAAAAATGAGATTCCATATAATTATCCCTTACTAAATATTATAATTAATTCCAAAGACAATATCCTAGTGGAAAACAATTTCTACAGCCTATTCCTCCTTTACAAATTGAGGAGGAAGGGAACGTACGAAGACTCATGACAGAAGAAAATCTGGCACTTTTTCATTCCCACAGGAGTAATTATAACTACTCTCCAATAGAGATCTTCCCATGCTGTCAGATTGGTCTGCTGACCTCTCCACAGACACTGACCTTTCTTACATCAATGCCTTTGCCCAAACAGAATTCTCCTATTTTCATCAAAATAGCTTCGCAAAAAATGCCAGTGAAAATCTCAGTCACCTTTCAAAGCTCACTTAAATGTCAACTGTTACCTGAGTCTCTCTCCCTGTTCTTGGCCAAGGCTGACAGTCTCTGGTACTAAGGTCATCTCTGCCTTTCTCAGGACACACATCAAACACTGCTCTACAATCTAGTAAATTGTGTCCATAGCTACAAAACCAGGTGATAATAGGCAAACTGGAGGAAAGGGGTCATGTCTTGTAATCGTTCTGTCCCCTCCAGCAACAACAACAGATAAGATTGTACAGAGGCACGTATTCTCCTAATGAAACGTGAGATGGATAGAACAAGCTCTCTGCGTGTTTACCTTGTTATTGTCCAGTTAGTAGATTAAATTAAGGAGTTTCACCAGTGTGAAATGTGAAGTATCTTCAAATGTAATTGAAATGCACATGTATAAGGATAAATGTTTCTCTTTACCCCACTGCTTACTAGCCTTAGACAGTCATTAACCATTCTGAGTTTTATTTGTAAACAGAGATAATAAGAATATGAGTCGCTCTGCCTAACAGTTCACGGGGGCTCAGTGCAATAAGTGTGAGCGTTCAGAAAAACTGAAAATGTCACATAAGACGTTGGGTCAATTTTTCATTATTGCTCTAGTGGGCTGCAACTCTACAAATAACCCACTGACTGATGTGATGTGAATGCTTCTCAGGAAGAATGTCATTCCGATCTTCGTGAGAAATTGAGGGCTTTTCCGGGCGCTTTAGCTTTATGATGCTCAACAGACAGGTCGACTGATCATTACAGCCAAAGTGCTTTCACAAAAGGCCTTGCTACAGAGGCTACGGAGGTGAAGTCTTTGAGATTGTGTCTGCATTAATCAAATCGATTTTCCTGATAGGCTCTGAAACCAATATTAATATAAAAAAGGAAACAAATGAAAAACGAAGGGCACAAGGCCAGCCTGAGTCTACACGTTTAAAGCGGATAACACCTGTACCTAAGCACTAAATAGTATCACTTTTTTCTCATTTTTGTATTTAAAATGGTAAAATTTTCATTGTAACTACAACTTGATCTATAAATCTTATAAAAATTTTAGTAAAAATTAATATATTAATAACCTAAATCTTAATATACTGTAACATCCCATAGATAACCTTTCTTGTCTGCTCTCCAATATTTTAATGCAAATATATTCTGTTTTATCTAGTTTTTTCTACATTGAATTATCCACGATGACATCCAATTAAGGCTTCTCTAAGCAAAATAAAACTTGCTATGACTCAGCTGGACAGAGTTAAAATGCTTACTACAGTTAGAAACGGAAATGGAAAGAAAAGCCCTCCCTGGCACTCACGCTGCCTTCTCTCAAACCCTCCTTTTTTGATCCCCAGGCATGAGTTCACAGACCTAACCTACACGTGAAATTCACGCTCCTTGGACTTCACATTTTCAAACTGTCATCACATTGATCAGGGTGTATGCTCCTATCTAGGTCCAAAAAAAAATGAAATGTGAGTGGGATACAGTTCATTAAGTTGGATTTATAACTGGCTGAAAAATCACACCCACGAAATGATTAAAGAATTGACTGATATCTGGAGAAAAATCTCTAGGAAGTAGATTGGCATTGCCCCAGTCTCGACTGTTGTCCAAATCAGTCTCGATCAAAGCATTCTTCTGACTTGATCAAGGACATGGCTACAGAGTCCTTTTCAACAGTGCTGCAGAGGACTCTGACCAACAGATCAGGTTTGGCACATGAGATGACACATATTTGAAGTTCCTGGATTAGGTTTTCTGAGGGATATGTCCTTGCCTTTAACCAATCTTAGATTTTTATCATTGATTTTACTTCAGATACCCTTATTATTTCTGTCAATAACTAAAATTTAAAACAAAAAATTTTAAAGAACCTAATGGGTCAGAGTCAAAAATCAAAAAAAAAGCCAAAACGACTTTTTTATTAATATTTTATTTCATATTTCTTTATGGCCAACCTCTCTTCTAGACTAATTGGGGGCTGTAGCTTGATTCAGAAGGGCTCCGATCAATCATATATCCACCCACAGATGATCTGGGACACGGGAGTGAAGACAACACTAGACTGGACACACCCCACGACCGGCAATCACCACTGCCGGGTACTCTGGATAAAACTCTAGATACTCCTGAATCAAGACGGTTTGGGTGTGTTTGAAGAACTAAAAGTGCAGCAAGTTTCATTCTGCCATTTTTTGGCTCCTCTCTGGCACATCTGGTTCTTAGACGTTAGGCCACAGCACTTTCCGAATGGCCCCCATTCACCCATTCCTGGGCTCTATCTCAGGGAGGAAGAGCAAAGTGATTTCTGCCTTTCAGAAGTCCACGACTCAGTAACATAATGAGCACTTAATATCTAAGAAAAGACCTTGACTGTGAGGCAGACAGTCGGGTCTAGACCTAATTTTATCCCTAACTTGCTAAGTGTACTCATTTTCTATGCCTGCTATACAAATGACCACAAATTTAGTGTCTTAACACAATCTAAATTTATTATCTTACATTTCTGTAAGCCAGAAATTCAACAGGGGTCTCAGAGGACAAAGGTCGAGGTGTCGGCAGAGCAAAGGTCCTTTCTAGATGCTCTAGTGGAGAACTCACTTCCTGGTCCCTTCTGGCTGTGGAGGCCACCCACGTTCCTTGGCCCTCGGCCTCCTCCTCCATCCTCAAAGCCAGCAACGTTGTACCTCTTGCTGACCCAGGTGAGAAAGGCTCTTTGCTTTTCAGGACCCATGCGATTACATTGAGCCCACCCAGATCATCCAAAATAATCTCCCCATCTCAAGATTCTTAACTTAATCACATCTGCAAACTCCTTTTTGCCATGTAAGACACCATGTTCGGTTTCTGAGAATTAGGATCTGGACATCTTTGGGAGGTGGTGATTCTGCCTACCAGAGAGCAACCTTGGAAACAGACGTTAACCTCTCTGACACACCTGCAAAATGAGAGGTTGGACTAATCAATTCCGAAGTTCTGCTCAGCCCTGTTTAAGCAGGTACATTCGTATTAAGAATTCTAACAAGCAGCTTCTCACATCGCAAATTACAGATGCTGGAGAGCAGCAGGCACACTGCTGTCGCTTCCAGCCCTGATCACCTGCCCTGATGAGCCAGTTACATAGAGAAATGTTTGACAGACTAAATGATTTGTGAAAAGAATTACAATAGGACAATTACAGATCTATTGCTAGTCTCTAGAGCAATAAAAGTGGGTGATAGTGCTGCTACCATTGTGTTTTAAATCTGGGTTGACTCATGTGATAGTGTCAGTGACTCCTTGGCCATCTGTTCCTATTATTTACACAGCCTTTGTGTGCTCCCCTCTCCTAGCTGCATTCTGTTCGCAAGCCATATGAAAATACAGAGTCACTACCGTGCCCTACACTGAAGTGTATCAGAATTAATTCTGAACATAAAATCTAGGCGTAAGGTTTATTTATATCAACTCATTTTTACATCAAGCATAAAGAACACCCGTAAGTCCTAACTATTTTCTTTTCTTGGTGGGCATTTCCTTTACATAAACCACAGTCCTGTACAGTATTTCCTGTAAAATAACCACATCATTTTTTTCTTTCACAGTGGGGACATTTGGCAGCTGAAGCTGCAATGCAAGTAACTACTGAAGTTTATTACTTCAGCCCAATACATCCACCCAAAATGACAACTGCATATTGGAGGAAAAAAAAATTTTTAATTTAAAACCTTGATTTTTAAATCTTAAAAAGGAAGATCTTTATAATGCCAAAGTATGGCTTACAGTTTTTTTCCAATATAATTATGCAATGTGTTCAATGTTAAAACAGATCACAGTTTTTCTCTATCTCTCTTAATCAGAACAAACAAAGGGCCTTTCACATGGCCCTTTTGAATGACATTTAAGCACCTCAGAGTCAAGAGATCTGCCATTTCACACACTAGGTACATGTTTCATTTCATTTACAAAATTCAAATTTAATAAAAACTGTATGTGAAAGTACTCCATGTTAATGTAGCAAAACTACTTAGAACTTCTTCACCAAAGATTATATCCTCCTTTCGAGGGACTTTCCAAAGCCCGTATGCAGCTTCAGGAGGGACATCACTCAAGTACAGGAATGTGCCACCAGGAAAAACCAGACAGCCCTCACA
Source organism: Pteropus vampyrus (assembly GCF_000151845.1). Lineage (NCBI taxonomy): Eukaryota > Metazoa > Chordata > Mammalia > Chiroptera > Pteropodidae > Pteropus > Pteropus vampyrus. The sequence goes on along the minus strand of NW_011888787.1, from coordinate 9,580,628 downwards.
TTCAAAATAAATCCTGGGCACAGTAAAAGCAGGCTTCTCATCACCTTTTATCTTTCATTATATAGGCTCATTTTTAAGGTAGCTGAAATAATCGTGGAAATAAACTTTAAGGTATATGTAAATACACCTAGAATTTCAAGCATCTATTAGGAAATACCTAATCAGATGATTTATGACAGACTTAAAAAAAATGGATAAAAAGGAAAGGAAAGCTGTACCCAAATATCAAGACGGGGAAGGTATGAGTCCAAAAATGATAAAGGCAAGAGAACATTTAGGAAGAGTCGAAAGAGTGGCTTCCTTCCATAAGTGAGACCGAGAAAACATAAAGAATTTAAGAGAAACAAAAGCAATTAGAAGTTTAGGGGGATTTCCTAGATCTTATCTTGAATTTCAAACCTCACAGTTGATTATTTTCAAACGGGTTAAATTTAGTATTAAATGTTCTTTCTCCTAATAAGCTGGGCTCATGTGGCTTCTACTCCTTTTAACTTTTAAAATTCGATGAACTTCACATGCCACGTTTGGAGAAGTCCCACCACCACAAGAACCTGGGAGTTTCCCAGGCACAAGAGAGCATTCACTGTTTTATAAATAAGATCCAGTTAAATAAACACTCCTTTAAGTAGTCTGATTGCAAACCCAAGGAAGTAAGGCTTGCTTTGTATACAAGGTTTTATCCTTATTGATTCAAAACCACTTTATTTCAAAACTAATGCTAATAACTTCCACTTAAAATCTTTACCCAAGAGAAATAAAGCTCAGATGCAGGGGCTGACTACAAATATTTCTAATTTCTGACTACAAATATTTCAAATATTTCTAATATTTTCTTGCTAAAATCGTGGAAAACGGTAGAAAGGATTTGGTGGGGTTTTGTTTTTGTTTTTGTTTTTGTTTTTAAGAGTATTAGGATTTCTTTTCAGTATAGTTTTTAAAAGTGTTCCTATGAACAATATGTGGAAAACAATATGTGGAAATGCTTTAAAAATTATAAAGTCTATCTCAGTGCAATAACACCGATTTGATACCACCAATTTACAATTACTGAAATTGAGTGAATTGAGACTCTTTTTGTATTACTTACTGACAAAAGGGATGGCTCCAAAAATTGAAGTGAACATGAGCAAAGATAAGCTGAATTCATTTGCAAATAAATGTTAATAATTAGAAATTATCTCTCCGTATTTATTGCAAAGTTTACTCCCAATATTTTCCTTCCAGAATGGCCTTTTCCTTGCCTCTTCCAATTCACATCTAACTTTAACAGCTCATCTCCATCAGCTCCAGCTTTATTCCATCTATAAACTCATATCTTTTTGGCCTTTTGGTCTTGCTGTTCATTTGGGTGCTTGGATATATTCTTCCCTGCACATTTACGAACATGTTCCAACTATAATAAAAAAAAATGTACACTTGCTTAGAGCAGAGCTTACCCTTTAAATCTGTTTTTAGGATACTCTAGCTCCCAACATATAGTATAGTAGGCTCCAATATACTCTACATAGGTTTAAATTGGTTTTAGAACTATTTTCACGTAGCCACAGCAACAACCAAAATTTTATCCACGATTCAGTAGGCAGTTCTGCTGAGTTTGGGTATTAAAATCTCCCCCTAGTTGGACAAACTCCTGGAAGAACCTTGACCAATCACCAATGCGGAAGCTAAACCACAGCCTTGCCTATAACATCTGTTCGATCCATAGCAGTTTATCGAATTGGATCACAGAACTAATTAAAGCAACCAGATGAGCCTGGAGGCAAATGCAGTCATCCGGGTATGCAGCAAGTAGCCATGAAAGCAAAGACAAAGGGCTGACAAGAGCCTGGCAACCATGGAGACTGACTGACTCTAGTGACAAGATTGTGCTACTCTGATATAATAATAAATATATACGTGGTCTTTGTTCCCAGGTCCTGACACAGAGATCCTAAATTACTCTTGTAATTTTCAGAGTGAAAGGGGTGACAGGAAAATCTTTTGTTATATATTTGTCTTTGATGCCCAGTCCTGACACTGAGCTCCTTCATCCCTTAGTATTTCACAGGTGATAGTGGCATCTTTCATGCTAATGAGGCAACTTTTGGTGGACCCTCAGGTAGCTTCAGATAGGGGCTGGTTGTCAGAAAAATCAAACCTTGGTTGAAGGTTGGAACTTTCAGCCCCACCCCAAACTCCAGGGAGGCAAGAGGGGCTGGAAATTGAGTTAATAATCAATCACACCTACATGAGGAAGCCTCCTAAATAAAAACCCCTAAACGACAGGGTTTGAAGAGCTTCTGGGTTGGTGAACACATCCACACATCAGGAGGGTGGCACACGACACTCCGCCAAGACAGAAGCCCCAGGGCTTAGGACCGTCCCAGACCTCCCCCTACATACTTCATGTGGCTGTTCACTTGTGTCCTTTGTAATATCCTTTATAAGAAACCAGTAATAGTAAATAAAGCATTTTCCTGAATTCTGTGAGACCTTCTAGCAAATTATCGATCCTGAGGAGGGGGTGGTGAAAATCCTTGGCTGTGTAGCCAAGCCGAGCTAAAGGGCGGGTACTCTGAGCATCCAACATGTGCAACTGGCATCTAAGGTGGGAGCAGTCTTGTGGGACTGAGCCCTTTACCTGTGGGGTCCGTACTGACTCCAGGCAGCTTAGTGTTGGAACTGAATGAACTGGACAACACCCAGCTGGTGTCCAGAAAGTCAGAGAATTTGTTGGTGTGCTGCGGGGGAAACACACGCGTGTCTGATGCTCGAAGTACTGAGTGTAAAATCAGTTCAGAGGGAGCAACATGAGAACGGCCTGGGGGGAGTTACTGACCCCTCTGGACCTCGATTCTCTCCTCAGGAAAATTAGGTTAGAATTAAAAATGTCTCAGATCGCTTTAGCTTCTAAATTCAACGCCGGAGGAGGCGCCCAGATGTCAGCGAGAGCTTCGGCAGAGCGATGAGAATTACAACAGAAGTCACCGTCAGAGATGGCCAGACCATTCATCTGGTCATAAATAATCGCTCAACAATAACCAGGAAGACTAGTGGCAATCTGAATCTGAAAGGCGATCCCGCGGACGGCCTCGTTTCTTCATGGCAGCATTTTCAAATTCACAGGTTTTTGGATATCTAGATTTTTATATATACAATTTTTAAAGGCAACCCTCAAGTAACTTAAGGATTTTTTTTTTTTTAATTTTATGAACTCTTACAACTGACCAGCCCACAGGATGTCACACAACGGGTGTCTTTAACACCTTGCTAGAAATAGCTCGCCTGTCTCTATCTTCCAACTAATTTGTTTTCTATGGTGTTTTGCTTCAGTGTTCATATTTAAATCATGGCAATTTCAAAAAACATATAGAAAATGTAAGCCACTGAAATTATCACAAGCAAATATCACAGTTACTTGAATGCGCTCGTGACAGAAGAGTGACTATGGTTTGCAGAAGGCATGTCAGTATTTTTCAGCACCCCCGAGAAAGTTTTCTTTAATCAAATAATTACTGAAAAGATCAGTCCGGTTAAGAAAGCTTTATGTGTGATGTCTAACTAAAAATAAAACATATACTAAAGAAATCTTTTCCAAATCTAAAATTTTATGATTCTATGATCCTACCTGAAGACTCACTTTAAAAGCATCAGCTCAATTCCTGATCACATACTCAATGGAAAACACACACACACACAGGGACACACTTTTCATTCTATTAACTGAGCCAACAGCTTTCGAAAGCTGAGTTTATGACTATCACTGCTACATGATGAGCACCTGAGTGCTGTACTATTCCATTTTATGTGTTAGGAATTTTCACTATTGAAAGGCTTTTAAAAGTTTGATATGACTATAGAAAACTAATGAGAAATGTTTCCTATGGAGCAATATGTATCTTTTGAGGAAGTAGTACAAGGATCTTTTCTGATTGGCCCCACTTACAGACGTCGGGTAGTAAGCTATTGAAAGATGCTAACTCTGGCTTTTCTCTACACTTCTTGCATTTTGAGAGAGATTCATTTTTTTCTTTCAACCATAAATGTTGCTGCAATCCAGGGTACTTGGCCACTGGCACATGACAAGTGTCTTGCTTTGATATTTCGTTGTCTATTTATATTTCTCAGGGTTCCTATAATCCATCAAGAAAGTGCTCCAAAGATAAAATTCTTCATAACATGGCCTAAGGAAAGCTAAAAGCGGCAGCAAAAGCTGAGTCAGAGTTTCTGATCAGGGCAGGATGGGAAAAGGGTGTCCAGGAGTAAAGAGTATGTACAAAAAAATAGAAGAGAAAGCATTGACTGTATTTATCCAAAAAAAAAAAAAAAAAAGCAAACTGTCCAGTTGACAAGAGCACAGGATACAAGCATAGCATATCACAGATATCTCTAAAAGCCAGAGTGCAGACTGTGAATCACTGGGACAAAGTGAAAATTCTAAGCAAGGGACTAATATGTGCAGAGATAGTTTTTAATATTCATATGGCAGCCATGTCAACTGGCTTGGAAGGGAAAGGCTGGAGGCAGAGAAACCATGACAAGGCGATTATAATGGTCTTGGCTGGAGGCAATGAGGGCTAGACTGACTGAGGACAGTGTGACAGAGAAGAGCGGTGGGTCCCCAAGGGAGACATACAAGATGATGACGATGGGAGTGTCGGTGCATACAACAGCAGTGAACGCCACGTGTCTTAAATTCTTTTATTCATGAAATAGAGACCTAAAGGAAGTGAGGGAACCACCTTCTCAACTCCATCCCTAAAAGAAAGGTAACAATAATATTTGGCTACAGACCAAGCTATAATTATGCTCTACTCTAAAATAGGTATCATTAACACATAAAAACACAAAATAAAAACATTACATAGAGCATACTTTACCTGGGCCAAAAAGTATAAATGCTTTGCCATATATATAAACACACTTTATTTTTTTAATAATTTTTTTTATTTTTCAATTACAGTTGACATACAATATTTTATTAGTTTCAGGTGTATGACATGGTGATTAGACATTTATACAACTTATGAAGTGATCACCTCGATAAATCTAGAACCCAACTGACACTATACATAGCTTTTATAAAATCATTGACTATATTCCTTACGCTGTACTTTACATCCCCATGACTATTTTGTATCTACAAATTTGTACTTCTTAATCCCTTCCCTTTATAAATACACTTTAGGTTTCAAGAATTATTTTTCGCTTGCACTAAAATGACTAGATGACTATCTCCTGCTCTAGATCTGAGCTTTCCAATACTACCCAAAGTGAGGCTAGGCTGAACTGAGATATGCTATAAGCATAAATCAAACTGGATATTGAAGAATAAAGGGAAATATGTAAAATTAGTCATTAATACTTTTGATATTGATTATATGACGAAATAATATTTTGAATGGATTAAGTAAAATATATTAAAATTAATTCCACCTATTTCTTTACTTTTTCAATGTAGTGCCTAGAAAATTTTAAATAATTACATACATGGCTTGCATTTGTAGCTCATTTTCATTGGATGGCACTGTTCTAGACAGTTTCATTACTTCTCAGTCAGTTTTTCTGTACTGCTATTGTTCATGCAGCAAATTGTTTAAAAACAAATATCAATTTAGCGAGAATAAGAAAATCACAGCACTGAAAAACAATATCCAGAAAATGTTTATTTTCTTAACATGTGTACTGTCTACCTAGCACCTCTCTCTTGTTCTAAAATCTGAACCTTTCTTTCAGACACCGCTGTAAACATCTAGTTCCAGAGGAAGCTACCAAATTCTAAACGGGTCTACAACCCTGGACATAGCTGAGTGCCCAAGGAATGGAGTAGGGGATGTGATGGCTGAGCAAAAGCCCTCTGCTCTGATGGCCACAGATGAGTGGTCCAGAGTGACAGCTGACCGAGGCCGGGTAATTACAGCCCTTGTCACTCAGCCTTTCTGAATTGCTTTGTTTTAGGGGTGTCTCTTGCTTATGGCATACAGTTGTGTCTTTCTTTGTGAGTCAAACTGGAAATATTTTCAGTTATTTCTACCCACTGAGTGGACTTTCTCTTTGGCGGTAACTGCATTAATCTCGAGCCTTCCTCCGCCACCCCTTATCTCTTGAATACATTTTTTTAACCATTCTTGTCCATGCAAAAGTTTCGAGGCAAAAGTATGAGATAATTTAACAAGATTTGGCTCTTTTTTTTTTTTTTTTTTACTTTTACTCATAGTTAATTTGAAATTTGGGAGGGAGACTGGGGAGAGGAGTTGCAGGGGAGGGGAGGTGGCTAACTTTTGGCTTACAGGCATTTTCAACTGTCAGTATTGAAAAAATGTTTTCCTAAAAGGTCACTCCTCTATCTATTCAGTTTTAATTCAATTATAACAACTAGCCCAATTTAACTAGAAAAACACACACGCACACAATGCAAATTTTATGTTTCGAGAGTGAATTTTTATTTTATCTTTAATTTTATCTTTAACTTATGTTTTGATAGTGAATTTTTATTTTATCTTTAATTTTATCTGTTCTTAATTTTATTAAGTTTGAAAGCATTTTATTCATTTTAAATTTAGGCTCAAGAGAAGAATATTTTCATCTTTATTCACAGGACAAAAAAGTCACTGCACACGCTATACTTGTTCTTGCTAAGAGTTCTTTAAATACACAGGAAGTAAAAGGGAAACAGAAGTACTCTTTTATTTATATACAGGATACTGTCCCCAACGGGAACAGACCCTGAAAAATAATTCCTGCCAAATCAGGATGTTGCTGGAACTAAATAGATAAGGTTGTTTGTTTGTTTTTTTTAATGTATCTAATGTCAGCATTAGGTAATATTGAGCTAAATGTGTCTCAACAAACAAGAATCTACCCACTAACGGAACGTGTAGCCATATCAATACAGTGCTATTTTTAAAGAATAATTTAAGAAATATAGAGAAACTGCTTCGTTTTTACTCATTTGAATTGTAAAAAACATTTTTTAAAAGTTTCAAGGTATTACTGGATATAATAAAATGAAAATGTGATTTTTGATTCCACCACAGTGAGTTTTTTTTTAATCTGTAATTCTCAACAAAGTAGAGCTGACAGGCCCTAGAAAGGCCGCGCCTGAGAGGTATAAATGAATGATCAGAGCTCCAACCCGGGATGCTGGTGCGAAGCAACTGATGCCACGGGAACGATCACCAGACGTTTAAAGTGTTTCTTCTTTTTTTTTTTTAAATTATTTATTTAAATTAGTTTCAAGTATACAGTACATTGGTTAGACATCTATCTAGTTCATAAAACGATCCCCCCAACCGCTCCCTCCCGTCCCTGGCCCTCCACCTGGCCACTGTATTAATGCTGACTGGATTCCCTAGGTCGTGCTCCCCAACCCCGTGACCAGCTATCAGCTACTAATTCGTACTTCCTTAACCCTTCACCCTCAGGTTTCTTAAAACGGAACCAAGACTGCACCTATACCTTCGATACAAACTTTAGATAGGAGAATATAGAAGAATGAAATTCCTAATTTCTTGTCTCATTTCATTTCTTGTTTCTTTCTAAGAATAAGGCACCACTTTCCAAAAGCTAATTTGAATTCACAGGTATTTTCATAAAAGACTATTCGAAATCTTCTTTTGTTTTTGAAATAAAATTTGTTCCTGATTAAAAAAGTAAGACATGTTCATCGTACACAATTCATGAAATATAGAAAAACTGTAAATCACCTACCACTTAAAAATAAACATAGTTAATATTTTGGAACACATATAATCTTATACCTATACTATACTTATACTATACTTATACTATAATCAGTAAAAATGGGATCATAGTCTACATGCTTTCTTATGACCTACTTTTCTTTAATGTACTGTGAGATTTTTTTTTATCACTCTATTCTTCTTCCAAAGTGTTTTAACGGCTAGAAGACTCTTGTACACACCTTCGAAAGCTCATTTAACTACCTGTCTTCTATTGAATGGCACCTTGAATTGCTTCCGTTTTTTTTATAACAAATTATCAACACTGCAGCTAACAGCTAGTATCTAAGTGCCTGAGACTTTCTGAATATTTCCTTAAATAAAGTACTAGGTCAAAGACAACTTTAAGGTTTTATATGTACCATGACAAATTCTGACCAAAAATGTACACCAGAAACCACTCCATCAGTGATAGAAAAAGAATATTTTGACTCCAAACCAAGATGATGACAAAGAAGGCTTCCAAATTTCCCTCCTCCCACAGACCCACCGAATATAAAGATACACGTGGAGCAACTCCCTCTGAGAGAAATCCAGAAAAGAGCTGAGTGACTCTTACACATTAGGCAAATGAGAAAATACACAGAAGCAGATAGGAAAGGCTGCAACACACTTTCACTATAAATCCTACCCCTGTCACAGTGCCTAACCCCCGGGAGGGAACCCCCAACTCCTAGCTTCTCCCTGAGGGGCAAAGGGTTTAAACCACACGTCTAGCACCCCAGCTCTTCAGGATGCCACCTGAGAGAAAGGCCCCTAAAGCAGCTAGATCTGAAAACCAACAGGGTTTTGCATTCATGAGTGTCACAGGACTAAAGCAAACAAAATAGCAATTGCTAACGGGCGTGCAGCACTCACAGCCCCTGCTGCCCCAGTCTGAGTGAGTGTGGGTGTGGTTGTGAGTGGTCCTGTGACGGAAGAGCATCCTGGGTAGAGTGGGTGCCCACCTTGAGCCCTGAGCTGCCAGGATAGGCTCTGGCCACCTGTGACCCTGAACCAGAGTAATGAGCAAGTTGAAAAATCATTATCTTGCTTTTACTAATCTTTCTTAAATGTATTATGCACAGCTCACATTTATTTCAATGTTTAGCATTAGGAGTATTTGGGGTCTTTATTTAGAAGTTCGGTGATGTTTTC
>NW_011888787.1:9570014-9571720 GCF_000151845.1 Pteropus vampyrus | reverse complement strand
TCTTTCTTAAATGTATTATGCACAGCTCACATTTATTTCAATGTTTAGCATTAGGAGTATTTGGGGTCTTTATTTAGAAGTTCGGTGATGTTTTCGTGACCAGAAATATGCCTTAGGAACTGAACTTCTGTTTATATCAATTAGCCTGTGAGAGGGGAACTTAGATGTTCTCACATACAAAAACAGTAAATACGTGGGGTGGGGATTTGTTAATTATCTCGATGATGGGAATCCTTTCATAATATATATCATATATAAAATCATTAAGTTGTACACTTTAAATATATTACCATTTTATTGTTCAATTGTATCTCAGTTTGAAAAAGGTACATTTAAGCACATAAATGCTATGAAAAGGACAGGCTCACATTTCATTCCACCTTTACCAACTCTCAGTATTTTCATTTGGAATAAAGATTTGCCAATACAATAGACATGAATGAAGACTTGTGGTTTATTTTTTAAATATGTGTTTAGTTTTGTCGTCATTTTCAACGACTGTAAGCATTTCATTGGTTATTTATAATAATAAGTGTATGCAAGTGTATGCATATGTGTGGGTCTTCATGGGTGAGAACCAGCTGTGTCCTCGGAGCATTCTTCAAGTTTTTCATTTGTGTATTGATCTAAGGGAGTGGCAATTAAGAGCTTATGCTCTGGAATCTGACCTCATGGGTTCAAATCCCTCCACGTATTAGTCATGTGACCATGGCAAGTCACCTAACCGTCATTTGTAAAACTGAGATAATAAGAGAGTAGCTAGGAGTAATGAATGCAATGATCTATGCTGGGACACCAGAGACGTGTTTTCTATTAAAATTTGCTCTTTATGTAGAATAAAAATTTTAATACTGTATTTGCCGTAAGTTTCACATATTTCGGCAGAGTTTGTTATATATGCCTTTTATTTTGGGGTATTTTTTTAAATAAACTTATTTATTTAAATTAGTTTCAAGTATACAGTACATTGGTTAGGCATCTATAATGTTCATAAAACGATCCCCCAATTGCTCCCTCCCTCCCCTGGTCCTCCACTTAGCCATCACATTAATGCTGGCTGCATTCCCTCTGCCATGCTCCCCGTGCCCAACTATCAATTTCTAATTTGTACTTCTTTAACCCTTCACCCCATTCTCCCAGCCTCCCAAACTCCCTCCCCTCTGTCCATCACCAAATTATTCACTATATTTGTGAGTCTGTTTTTGATTAGTTTGTTCTTTTTGTTCCTTAGATACCACATATAAGTGAAATCATATGGTATTTATCTTTCTCTGATTTATTTCTTTCAGCTTAATAACCTCTAGGTCCATCCATGTCGTCGCAAATGGTAGGATTTCATTTTTTTAATGGCTAAGTAATATTCCATTGTATATATGAACCATAATTCTTTTGTCCAATCGTCTGTTGATGGGCATATAGGATATCCAATTAGGATATTTAGAATGGGCATATAGGATATCCAATTAGGATATTTAGGTTGCGTCCATATCCTGGCTATTGTAAATTGTGCTGCCATGAATACTGGAGTACATAGATCTTTCTGAATTATTGTTTTGGTTTTCTTTGGATAAATATCCAGAAGTGCAATTGTTGGGTCAAAAAGTACATCCGTTTTTAATTTTTTGAGGTTTTTTTGAGGTTTATACATTTTTCTTTTTTATACATGAAAATCTATCAATATTTTCTTTACAAGTTCTCATTATACT
>NW_011888787.1:9567706-9569964 GCF_000151845.1 Pteropus vampyrus | reverse complement strand
TTTTTAATTTTTTGAGGTTTTTTTGAGGTTTATACATTTTTCTTTTTTATACATGAAAATCTATCAATATTTTCTTTACAAGTTCTCATTATACTTAGGTCTTTCCCATCACACAAGCAAAAATAAATAAATAAAAGGAAAAAATCATCTATTTTGCTGCTAGTTCTTTTAATATGTCATTTCTTTAAAACCAAAGTTATCTTTTATGACAAATAAGGACATCATAAAATATCCAAGGAATAGCCAGAATAAACAAACAAACAAACAAACAAATAAAAACTGACTAAAAGACAATCAGGAATAATGAAAGTTAACCAAAATGCTAGTTCCTAAATATAGTCCTGTATTAGGGCTAATGTTATATTAGGGCTAATTCTACAATGTTATTCAAGTAAGACAAAAAACAATCTTTCAACTCCTTCATAAAATGTAGCTAAAAAACATTCTATAGATTCAATGGCTACTTATTCATGTGTTAAGCTTCTATGTGTTTAACAGCTACTCTTGTACACAGATGAGGTTGTAACAGTGTAGGGGTGACTGTATGATATTTTTATCCAAACTAAGCCACTGTTAAAAGTGAAAGGGCACTGTTAATAATTATGCTAGGTCAGCAGGCATAAACCAAGACCATCCTGGGTAAAGATGGGTATATGGTTAATCTACCACCACGTCAGTGAAGATCCTCACTTTTAGATCTTTCAACAAATGGCTTTGACAATAAACGATTCCCTTGTTTTCCATGAATTTTACAATTCTATGATTATGTCGCCAGAATCTATTCGAGTCAGTAAAGTCACTCACTGTCTCCAGTTGCTCATCTACCATTCAGTTTTCATCCTTCTGCAATTTTGTCTCCCGCCACCGGCACTGGACTAAAACTGTTCTAACAGTGGTGTAGCTGCTGCTAAGTCTAATGGCAGTTTTCCTGCTCAACCATGTTGCGACACGTGTTTATAGTGACCGCTCTGCCCACCTTGAAAACATGTCGTCCCTGCCGTGGTAAATCATGACTACTAATGTGAGTGCCTCGTCTCTCAGGTGTGCGAGGGTGAGAAGGGTTGAGAACTACTGGGAAATGAAGTGAAAGGGTGAAACTAACTTCTGTAACAAACGAACCGCAACATTTCAGTGTCTTAACACGCTAAAAGTTTATTTTTGTTCACACAATAATCCGGCGGTGGTGTTCCTGGTCAGCGGGCAGCTTTCCCCTACACAGTGAGGCAGCGACCCCAAATCCACGCATTCCATGGCTTTGCCACCCTCTAGGGCCTCAAGGATGTTGGTGGATTCAGTTAGTGATTGGGAAACAAACCGTGGAGGAAAGTGGGTGGAAAGTTTTTATGGGCCAGGCCTGGAAAGGATACTCATTACTTCTACACATGTAAATGTGGTCACGTGGCCACATCCAACAGCAAGGGAGGCGGGGGAATGCAGTCTAGATGTATGCCGAGAAAGAAGAAGAAACGGGTTTGGCAAGTAGCATGAAAGTCTCTTACAAATAAGGGTTTTCATGAAATCTATGGTATTTTTAAACTCCATTTATACAATAAATTCCTTAAGAGTAGGCACAGGGATTGTGTCACCACTAGAAACTACACCAAATCTTCATGTTTCGACCATGCCTGACTTCCTGGTTATGACTGACAGATGACCCGCCATGAATCTAACTGTATGAGGAACTGAGGAAACTAATGACAAAGAATTCAGCCTAATGACAACACAACCCGAAAGGAAAAAGGTGACTTCAAGAGTAAGACTCCAGCACACAGAGGGATGAGGTCTCATAATAGCATGATGTGCTCACACTTGTTTCTTTGTCTCTACTGCTGAGCCCACGGAAGGAACAGGCTATAAGACAGGAGAAAGTACTGAGAGAGCTGAGAAGGCAGAGTCCTTCTAGTCTGCCAAAAAGTGTGGTTCTCCTGCCCTGAGAGCTTCAATGGCCCAGTTGGGCCTTCAAGGCTTCGCTCCACGGTGATACCCAACAGCCTGTCCCATCAGGGGCCACGGGCACTGAAGAAGCAACAGAAGAAGAGCCTGGAGTCTTCTGGAACATCAAGGCACCCCATGCACACTACAGGTAGGTTCACGGATGATACCAATGATACCAGGTGGAGCAGGTAAGAAGCAAAATGACAGATAATCCCATGGTAACCAAAAGGACTACTCAAGAGCTGACGTGCGGCCTAGGACTTGCAGAAATAAAAGATGAAAAATTTAAGGAAGGTGAAAGAATCAGTAAAAGCCACAGAAAT
>NW_011888787.1:9556872-9565246 GCF_000151845.1 Pteropus vampyrus | reverse complement strand
TTCTTGTGGATCCTTGGGGTGGGGGTAGGGGGCAATCTGGACATTGGGATTTTTTTCTGTAACACAACAGCTTCTTTCGTGACATATTCAGAATAAAGGCAGAATAAAAGAGGGTAAATTATCAACCGACTGTGCCTGATTCCTGTCAAGAGAAGAACTGTCAACTTTCCAGAAAAGACTGTGCTGGACTTCCTAAAGAAGGCATTAAGAAAGCTAGCCACATTTCTTTTAGATCAGCTGGTATTAGAGAGAAAAAGGATGTGGAAGAAAGTTGTATGGATTACATGGGAAAGTCTTCATGGAAAAGGATATAACTATTACATTATACTATTGACAAGACCCAAATTAGAGACAGGTTTTATTTATTTAACAAATGGCATCTAACAACAACACAAGTAGGGAGAAGTTAGCCTGAACAAACTACAATCACTCTGGCCCTATAACAAAAATATATACATATATATGCTTATAAAGTTTTATGATTTTTGAATTTAGAGAATTCTTGTCAACATTACATTGTTACATATAACAATAATACAGCTTAAAGGGGAAAATCCAACCAATTATAAGAAAATCCCCTTGTTTCCTTTCCATTCCTTTGCTATGGGAATAAGACTAAAACATGATTTTCATTTTCGGATTGACATATGGTACCACTGAAATTATGGATCTATCTGAAAACTATTTATTCTATTCTCTTGTAATCTATCCCAAAAAAAATTGCTTTTAAATTTTTAACCATTATAATACTTAAATCCAAAACATAAGAAAAAATTAAATAGAAGAGTATGCAAGGAAAAAAATGAGTGAAAGCTCTAGATCGGAAAATCCTGAAAATGTGAGTCATACCTAAAAATATTTGGGTAAACTCTCCATGGAAATAAAATTCTTTTATGAGCAAGAAAATGACATTCAACTCTAAATGTTCTTGAAATTACAGTTGTGGGGTTTTTTTTGTTTTTTGGGTTTTTTTGTTTTGGCAGGACTAGATCAGAACGGTGACATTTTTTGACAAAGTCTAAATGGTGTAAATGTTTTCTAGATAATATTTTCTTGAGTTAGACGAAAAGCTTAGACCTCAAGCAGCTATGACTCGCTCAAGGATTCTTAAGTTTCTTGATGAAAGAACTTCTTTTACTGATCTATTTATCTACAAGAGTATATTCATTGTATTTAAATTGTATGTAAAAAATACATTGAATAGTTCTGGATGGTTGTTCTAGAGTTTAGTACATAATAGTCCCAAAGTATTTCTCAGCTGTTCAACATTATTAGACTTGAGTTTTTTATTCTTAGAAAAACATTTAATGAACCCCTCCTGTAGCAAATACAGCTGTCTTTTAAAAGTGCTCTAATTATAGAAAACTCAAGCTTTTTTCTAAACTCAAACAAAAAACAGTAATTTAAATCCAATAAAACCCATCAGATATAATCATCACCTTTAGTGAGTTATCAGAAAATTAAAAACAAAATAAAAAATGTACAAAACTAATTGAAGAAAAAATTTTTCTTTAAGAGTCAGAACAACCAGATACAATGTCTAAACGCTGATTCTATCTTGTTTCAAAGAAGCCAGCTATAAAAGATATTTTAGGGATAAATATCTTTTGGTGAAATTATATGTTTATTCTGGATATTAAATAGAATTAGGGAAGTATTATTCCTTTTGTCACATGCAATAAAGATATTATGGCTGTACAGGAAAAGAGCCTCATTTTGAGAGCTTTAAAGCTTGACATATTTAGGATGCAAATGTCATGATGCTTACCTATAATTTACTTTGACTGGTTCAGCAAAAAACAGCAATATATACATACATAGTAATAGTAGATAAAGCAAATGTTGCATGTTAACAACTTTTGAATAGTGGATATATGAGTGGTCCCTGTAGTAATCGTTCTATATTTCTGTATGTTTATTACTATAATACTTGTTTTACTTTTTCCACACCTTGTTCTTTCCTAATTCCACTGGACACACAGTCTTTCAGACTAGTTCAAAAGTTCACTCTCTGAATTAATCTGTTTTTTTCTTGCTTTCAGGACAGCTGAGAGACAAACGTCATCCTGAACCTGGCTGGGATGGTGGTGGTGTTCCTTCCTCTAATTAGCTTCTACTCTCTTTTCCAATTTTAAATGTTTTAATATTTAACTGCTCTGGTTTTATACATGTCACGATAAGAAATCTCAAATTATTCTCAGACGTGAGCAAGTTATAAACAAAAAGGAAAAAAACTGAGGATATTTTGTTTATTTCAAGAAGAAAAGACTTAGAGAAGCATGATGACAATCTTCATGTGTTTGAATGGCTGTCCTATAGAAGATTTATAAATTAATTTTATGCTGCTCCAGGATCGACGAGTAGAAAATTTAGGAAGATAGGTTATGATTTTTCATTAGTGATGATTTTCTAAATAATTCAATAACCGTTCATTGGAACCGTTGCTACTGAAGAAACTTCTGGGTCATCACTAGGACTTTTTCAAATAGTGTAGAAGGAAGTCCATCAGTGTAGGAAAAATGATGTATGTGTTTGTTTGCTTATTTATCTACTTAAATGTCTATTTACTTATGAAAATCTTGGGGACAAGTCTACTGACAAAATCCAAGTTACAACAAGTGTTAAAAACCCTCAGTGATTTTTTGGAAAACCAATGCTAATTAATACCATCTCTTTTATTATATTTTATAACAGTTTCACAATAATACCATGAAATTTTAAGTTACTAGCTCCTTAAGAAATTGTACTTTATCATCCAACGGTCAATAAATTCACATTTTTCTGCTGCTTCCTCCCCAAGACCTAACAGGCTATTAGAAAAACATCAGTTGTGATTTTGCTAAAGCAATGTTAAACTTTAGACACAGAGTTAATTCTCACCCGAACCTGGCTTTCAGTACATTTTTTTATTACTTTCTCTAATCCACAGTCAATGCTATCAATCATCACCAAAACCTGACCTAGAATGACCAACAAAAATGGTGTACCATATCTTCCCATACGACTGTTCTAAGGTAATCACTCTAAGATGAATTACGAGTAGGCGGCTACTTTAAAAAGACAGCTTAAAGAGTGGAAATGGTCTGTAAGGTGCCTGCCTGCCCACAGAGAAGCAGAAAGCATCATCCTTCATATCCTTTACACAGAAACACAGGATGAGACTAGCAAGGAAAAGCACGTACCTAGGGGTCAGCAAACACATTTAGTGGGAAATTGTGTGCAAATAAAGTTCCAGGGGGAACATTCTGGAAGATTTAAATATCATTCATTCATTCTAAACTAATGGTTTTTGACTGCTCTATGCACTGGCTGGTCCTGATACGATTTATCCTCAAATACTATGCTGATTCAGCAGGACTTTTCACGCCCAAAGCGCCTTAACTAGCACTGAAGCAAACCAGAGAAAAGCCCATTATCCATTAACTATTTCTCTGATGCAGTTCTCCAAAGACACAGGTGCTCAGGTGGAAAACAAGTGACTGCGAAACCAAACTCTATCCAGAGGAAGTTTGCGTGGCTAAACTCCACACAGCTGCAGAGACGACCGGGTACCGTTTCCTGTGGTTGTTTGGTGTTCGCAACACTCCTGACACACACTTCCTCTGCTAATCCCGGGCAGATGAGAGCGTCCCTCCAGGCCCACCCACACACGCCACGCCTCTCACTGAGCATGAGAAGCAAAGGCCAGCCTTCCTTTATCCCTACACATGTGCACGAGGCATTTTAACAAAAGGGAGAGTAAATACGAGAAATATCCTCCTTTTCTAAAGGATCCTGTTGACAGGAAATACACAGGCATAACAATTAAAGAACTAAAGGCCAAGAGTTTGCATCACAGCTGCTTGTATAGAAAAGTACATTGGTTATTTATAACATCATGTACTGGAGTGAACCAATTCTTCTTGTGAGTTTCGCAATCATCGTATTCACAATAACAATTTATTAAAAGCAAATTAGACTCAATGAACTCCATATGTAACTTGGATAAACTAAACATCACCTTTAAACCAATGTGACAGAGTTAAGGATCTCTGAACGCAGCTGAGATGGGATGTAGCCCAATGGCTAAGCCGGGAATAAGAGTGTGTGTACCGATCAGCATGTATGTGCCACAGCCTTGGAAATACAGGAAAATATTCCTATAAAGCTTGTTATTACAAAAAAATTAATATTTCAATTTTTGAAAGAAATAATAAAACCAAAGATTTTAAATGTTCTATCAGAGACCAAAGTCTCCACTAGATAATCAGCAAGTACAATAAATATCGAAAATAAAATACAGGGCAAATTAAGAATGGACAAATATAGTAAAAACTTTTGAAAGGCAAAACATATAAAATACCTCCTGGGTTGCAAAATATGTCTACAGAGGGTGAGCATAAATGCCATTAGAATTCTTTCACATTAACCAAAAAAAAAAACACCGTAAGTTGTACCTGCTTCATTATTTCCCCTTGTAGTGAACTCTGCTTCCCCTCTAGTCATCCAGGAAAAGCTCAGAAGTCAATGTTCTCTCTTCTCTCTCCTTACCGTTTTCATGGGTCACATCAACCCTAATGCCCAAAAGCTCTCAAACTCCAGGTCCCTTTTGCCAAGGCTCTAGTCAAGGTCTGCATAGTTTTCAACCACTCTACTTCTGTCTCATATCTGCTCTCTCAACCGCTTTTATTATAACAGTCGTGTACAATAGTCTATACGGCCTTCCCCTGCTGACGGTGCTTCGCTCAAGAGCACAACGGGTCATCTCGTTATCTGTTAAAAGCCACTCACTGGCCCTTCATAAGAATAATTCAGACCCCGCAAGACGCCAAAGCCCTCACACTCTGGTCAATCTTTACAGAACCTCAAGATCCAGCTCGCCCCAGTCACGTCTTACATTCGAGCCACAAGAACACTCTGCAGAACCCCAAGCGTTCCGCGTGAATCCCCCCTCTTGCATCTTCCCATGTGACGCTCCCCCCTACCTAGAAGGTGCTTCCCCACTTCTGCTTGGAAGCAGTGCAGTAAAATCATAAAGAACATGGTCTTTAAAGTTAAACAGACATTGTCTCAGATCCATGCTCCATGGCCTACAAGCTATGATTTATTTTTATAACTCTGAACGTCGGTTTCTTTGGCCATAAAATGGAGCCAGTAAATGGTAAAAAAAAAAAAAAAAAAAAAAAGACATGGCGATGGTGAGCACCTAAAAAATACCAGCCAGCAGCAGCACCCTTCCTATTTTCCTATCTAAATTCGGCCAAATAAACTCTGAGGCACATTCCTTAACCACATTTAGGAAAATGGCCTCCTTTTCTCTTGCGTTCCCCCACGGCATCTTTTCATTTGTCAATCATTGCGCTTAGTGTGCTGTACTGTAATAATTTAATTACTTGTATCTTCTGCAATGTGGGGCATTCCTTAAAGACAGGATTAAAAGCACCTTTGGTTTAAAAGCCTCTTCAAAAAAATCTTATGTTATATATAAACAACCCTAACCACAGGTATCATAAAGCTCAGACAGGTGGTCACGTAATAGGAATTACAATGTCCAGTGATATGGTACTTAAGAAAATATATGCATACGAGTTAAAATCATAAATTACGCTTATTAATATAGTTAAAAACATAAGGTTCGATAAATAAGTTGCTACAGACAACATGCCTGTAGATGCATATATTTTATCTGCGTATATCTGTAAACCTAGAGCTATGTGTTCACTTACATGGATATTAGGAATCTAATAGGATTTTTAGAAAATACTACCCAAAAGATTCAATGTAAATCTCTGGAGGAGCTCTTGAGAAAATCTATTTCAGTTCTCAAACGAGATTTCCATTTCCGGAATTAACAATATTCTCCTAACTATACCAAGTGAGGATGCGAACTCGAAGGACAGTCTTTATCATGCACTTACCTCTTCACGACGCCTTTCTCTCTCCAAAGTGTAGGGACAGTTAGTTTTTATAACTCAAAATTTTAAAGGAATGTCGATATTACTGAAAATACGGTAGACCTGGGCTAAGAGGAAAAGCCTAAGCCTAGGTATTTTCAGGTAGGATTACATAAGTAAGAAATATCAAATCAAAACATTACTTTATAAAATACAGGATGTACATATCACATTTACCGGTAAGTGGCAATTTAGAATCAGATGGAATTTTATAGATGAGGAAACTGAGAACGAGTTAAAGAACGACCCTAAGGGGTTCTACCCTAAGGGGTTAAAACGAGCTTTATGACTTATTTAAAACTTAATTTAAGTTTGCAGTAGTTACTGAGTCTCCAGTACCACCCTGTCTAACTAAAGTGGCTTCCTCCAGGAGTTCATCATTTTACTCTGCTGATTTCCTCAATGGCACTTATCACTGGTTGTAATTATCTTGTTTATTTACGCTTTACTTGTTTTGTTTCCTGAACTCAAATAGCACCTCGAGGGCAGGAGACTGCCTGTCCCCTGACTAAGCAGCACTTGGCAGGCACCTGGCAGAGTGAGCACGGAGACATCCACAGAATGAAGAATGATGGGTGCATAGCTCAGAAGTTACCACTGACTGGGCCTCAGCCCCACATTGTCCTGACTAGGCAGTTCACCAAAATGCAGCTCACACTTGTCAATGCAATCCCATGAGGCAGGGAGCACCACCCGTCCATGTGACAGATCAAAACAGTGGCTCTGAGAAGTTGAGAAACTTCCCCACACAGGTAGCTGGGGACAGGGAGGGTGAAACCCAGGTTTCCTTGCTTTCAAAGTCTCAGAATGAGCTGAGGAAGAGAGCCGAGTGAATGTGCCAAGGTCACATTTCTGTAAGACAGAGAAGGAGGACAAAGATACCCGCCCCTCCCACCCCCAACTTAGAAACAGGAAGAGACAAGTCAGCAAAGTCAAGCCCAGGGGGATTCAATACCTCTAAGAACCAACTACACCCAGAGCTCTGGAGAAAGCACACATCCTCAGACTTGAAGCAGTGCATGTATGTGTGTGTAATCTTGAATCAAGTTACTGAAGAGGACAAGGGACACGGGGAAGAAGGGGGATTCCAGGCAAAATAAACAATATTAATGCACATTAATCTGGAGAGTCATTACGACCAATAATTTGGTGGGACCGAAGCAAGGAGTTTAAGGGGAAGGAAAGCAAGAAAAACAGTTAGAAAGGCAGACAAGGGGCCTGATCATGAGTGATTCTATGTGACTTGTAAAAGGGTTTGGGTTTTATTCTCTTATAAGGAACAGAGATGCACAACCGGTTTTGCATTTTTGTAAGATTACTCTGAAGATGATGGAAGGATTCAAACCTGAAGGCAGTGAGTGACGTGTACTTAGAAGACTGCTTTAATAACCTGGGTGATGAAGGCATTTGTAACCATTTAGTTCCTGGCAGGGCGGATAAAGAAACAGCTCTACCCGGGTAGAAATGAGTTTGAAGAGGGGAAAGTAAATAGTTCAGTTTTATACATCGTGAGTTTGAAGTGATCCTGAGATACCTAAAAGCTCTTGCTATACAAATCTGAGAAATCCTAAATTAAGCAAGGGTAACGGTTTTCCCCACCTCAGGAGATTTCAGTGCCTTTACTGTACTAGACCCCCCTGGAGAGAGAGGATATAACATGCAGTGTTTACCAAACTTACCTGAACAAGAATGTTCTTCCCAGGCATCTATTAACATTTCTCAGGACAAAGGGGTTCCTTGGGAAATGTTGTTCTCTACGTTTTCGACTATATTATGATCAGAAAACAGTGAAAGAGTCTTTGAACTGGCTCACAAACAACTAGAAAGCAGACTAAAAACTGAACTTGAATAATCACTAAGATGAGATGTACAAAGAACGGTCCTTGCATGGCTCATGTATTAGAGTTCTACAAGAAGTGGTGAGAATAGGAGAATCTGCCTAGTATTAAGGACCCCTGGGAAATACACCAGCAAATAGAGTGAAATAGATGTAGAGGTTCCTAAAAGGGCCAGCTCTGTGTAAAAACAAAGGAGAATCCTGCTAAAGAGACAGAAATTGTGTTAACGGCCAACCAGACATACACATTTGAGAAGTCCAGAAGCTATTCCCTCCTTCTCCGTTTAAACAGACAAAAAGGAGGCTTTGCAACAAGCTGTCTTTGTTCGGGAAGGACTCCCTGGAGAGTTCTCCCTTAGTTATGGAAATCCAGGCAAGTGCCCTACTGTGGGGGGAGTGGGGATGCAGGAGGCCTTTATGGGCTGACAGAGGAAGACTCCTCACAGCACCCCTGGGAGGCTGAGCCTGCTGGAGGCTGGAAGTTGGCTCAGGTGCAGAAGAAAGTCCAGGGCCTTTTGGAAGGAAAGGGACCAGAGATCTCAAAAGCTGCTCTGAAAGTGGTTGTTGGTATCCCTGTAGGGACTAAATAAGGAATTCCGACTCA
>NW_011888787.1:9531674-9555375 GCF_000151845.1 Pteropus vampyrus | reverse complement strand
TGCCAAGCGTTTTATACCAATTAACCCTATTTTCATAACAATTCCGTATGGTAGAAATTATTATTCCATTTATAGATGAGGAAACTGAGAATTAGAGGGGATGAAAGTGACCACTCAGTGGTCACACAGAATCCTGCACAGATTTCTGACTTCTTGGACCATTTTGTTCAAGTCAATAAATATCTTTAAGCCCTGTTCATTTCCAGACGATTAAGTTAGAGGCTTCTTTAAGTCCTTTTAACCCTGAGGCTTTCAGGTCATCTTCAAATCATTCTGTATGGTCCCGATACACAGACACAGCTGAGGGCCTCAGGAGGAGGTGAATTCTCGGTCTGCCGAGGCACACATGCCCATTTCTTGACCTTGAAGTGTACAAACATGGGAAGGATGTCTGATGACTCTGGGAGTCTTTTCCAAATCCGAAGGTCCATGATACTCCTTGAGTCAATGGTAAGGACTAGAACACATTTACCACAAAGCTGGGATTACACTTCTATTTAGTTATCTACATGCTACAAAACAGAGATGTTCTAGGACTCTGTGTTCATATCTTCTCCACAGTCTATAGAAGATACAGAGGCTACAGGATGGTCTCCACGTGTTGTGAACTTTGGGAATACGAGAAAAGTTCACATATCGACACAACTGAACTCATCTGACAAAACCAGGTGGATCCTTAGATTTCTCTCACTTTTGGTTGAAAGAACTAAGGGAAACTGGCTTGAGGAAGAAGAAAGGAAGAATGCATTGGCTCACGTCATGAAAAAATCCACAGATGTATGTTTCTGGGCTTTGGACACAGCTTGATTCCAGCCTCCCATGACACCACCAGGGTATTCCTGAGCTCTGCTCCCTCTGAACCAGTCTGCTTTGAAACTCCATGTGGAACCCAGATGGCTGTCGCTCCTCCAAGCCTTATAGCCACACCCTTCCATAGCAGGAGGAGAGCAAAACAAAACTGCCCATACAAATGTCTCGGCACATCAGCCTGGCCCCAAATGAGTGACTTGCCCCCTCCCTGAACTCATCACTGTGGCCAAAGGGATGGGATTAACTGATTAAACCATCCAAACTATATGATGGGAAAAGAGAAAAGGGTGGTTTCCCAGAGGAGATCCAAGAGCACAAAAGGAGGGAGAAAGATGGCTGTGCAGAATAAAAGATTAATGCTATACCACATTGGAGGGGACGGTTTCTTTGCTAAGCTCGCTCCTCCAAGATCATTAGCTCTTGCACTCAATTCAAAAGTCAACCTCTGTGTTTACCACTGAATTTGAAACCAATTAACAGTAGTAATGAGTTATAATAGTAACAATAACAGCTAATATTTGTCAACATTACATACATTGGATTTAGAAACTCCGTTAAGCACTTTACATACATTATTTCATTTCTCATCTAACTGCAGTTTATCGATGAAGAAACGGAATGAAGCTCAATGAGATTATGTAACTTGCCCAAGATCACATACTAGTAAGGAATATAGCCAGAATTCAAACTGAGATCCAACTCAGAAGCCACGATCTTAACCACCACTTCTCAATCACGTACTTACCTATGTCCCTGACCCATGCGTAAACCAGTGCTATGTATTCCTTTTGACGGGGTCTGTCCTGAACCTTAACACACCAAAACTATCCTATTGCAACGAAAATTAGCTGGAACTATTTTTGGCCAGGTGTGACTCTCTCTGATTCCAGAAAACACATCACCTTACACTTGCAACGAGCTTCATAATAGTTGAAACAATGGACGTGAAGTCTGTGGGTAGCTGGAAGCAGACTGGCCCTTCACCCTCCCAGAGTGGCCAGAGGAAGGAGCCGACTTTGTCAATCACCTGGGCTGCAGCAGCCTGATTTCTATCACTCACTAGAAATAGTCTAGTTATAGAAAAATCCCAGGCGCTTCTGCACTGTAAGCGTGTCAACTGAAAGCTCGGTGGCGAACGTTTCTGAATGGCAAAAAAATACATCAGAAAACAACGATCTGAACAAAGGAACAGAAAGTCCTTTGCATACAGCATGGAACTGAGAAAATGTACAGACCCTGTTGCAAGGTGAAAAGGAATATAATAATTTCTAATATTCCAGGGGAAAAGTTTATTACAGTTCTTAAGCAAAGAAGTTAACTAACAATAGTTTACTTAGCTTCTGTTACTAGAAAGCCAGAAAAGAATCCATCTTTTTTTAAAGTAAGAAAGTAAATAATTTTTCAGAATTACACAGAAACAAACTCAAAGCCAAAGACAAGCTATGAAGATTCTTTAGGAAGGGGCACCCAAGCTCCGTCCATCTCAGAACAGGGACAAGACTCAGACAAGGCTTCCACCTCTTTCAGGAACTTTCTCAGTATTTAACCATTCTGGGAGTTAGAGTCACAGTTAACCTCAAGGCCTCTCTTGACTCCTGAGTTCAGGTAATTAAATTCGTTCCCCATCCCTGTGTGATTTTTTTTTTTTTAAATCAAGGTACAGGAAGTGTTCAGAACTATTCTAATCTTTGTTGACATATGAGTTTGGATTGAAATGAATACTCTACTAACATTAGGTAAAGAGCTCAGTACTAGGCATTAAAGATGACACTACAAGGCAAAATTATCACAAGTCCTCCTAGAGTGCCCAAAATGTGTGCTCTTCACCATCTCATAAATTAAATGAAAAATTACATTCATTTGTATTGAGTAGCACTTTCCCAGGATTTTCTCAATTTCCAAAAGAAAACACATCCATATCAAATCCTACGATTCAAGGCAGATTTCCTGAACCCAAAAATGAGGAAAAGCTTGGACAAAGATTAGGCAACAGAATACATCACAATAAAGAAATGGGGAGAGAGTGTAGCTAAAAGTCGATTACATGTGTATGGACAAGAATCTATGAAACATTTGTCTATTTAGAGTTATTAACCTTAACCACCATTACATGCAGTCTCATGTAATATCCTAAAGTCTTCCTCTTTCTAAAGATAAAGTGTAATTAGATGCCAAGTGGCAGATCACTCGTGGATTTTAATTTCGTAAATTCCTTTGGTTTTCTCCTTTTCTCAGAGCATCCACATGACAGTAGCACCCAAAACATAGATGGCAGACGAGAAAAGCAGAGGTCTGGGAAGTCAGAAGGCCTGAGCTTCAGATCTTGCTGTGTCCCCAAGCAAGAAGACCTTAAAGTCACCATTTAAACTTCCCATCTCTTAGTTTCCTCATCTGAAAAATGGGAACATTGGCTCATTTCCTTTGCAGCACTGAGATCAGTGATACGAAGCACTCTGAAAGCTTCAAAATGCTACAAAAGCATTAGGTACTATTATCACAATTAATATGTTCCTGGGCAAAATGTTGCCAAAAGTACATGAATCCTAGATTCACTATTTGTATGAATTGAGGCATAGAGAAGCACATAGATATAGATATTTTGCATGTTAGGTTAATTGAAAATTTAATTAAATCCCAGGGAATAGAGAGAAATAAACTCACCTGTCTACACCCTGTGAAAATTTATATTCATAATATTAGGAATTACCTTGTCTCTTAATACTCTATTCATGTTTCTTAAACTGAAAAACTTTTAATTGTGTGAATTGTCCAAATCCCGTTGCTTACAATCGAGGCTTTGTAAATGGGGTCAATAATGGTACCTGCAAGGCGGACTTGGTATGAGAACTGAGTCAGTATGTGCAGAGCACGTAGGACGATGCCGGCATATGACGTCTGCTACGTGAATGTCTGCTCTACGGTCTGGCAGTGGAGAATCAGTCAGATTTGGTTTCAAACCATTGCTCCAATTTCTACTAGATATGTGACTTAAAGTACAGGTTTTCTCATATGTATAATGAGGAAAATAAAAGTACTTACACCTCATAGGTTTGTTAGGAGGATTAAAAAAATTATTTATACACACACACACACACACATACCCATACATACATACATACATACATATATATGTGTGTGTGTATGTGTATATATATATGATTGAAAAATTGCTTATACTGAAAGTGTTCCATAAGTGGTAGTATTGGTGGTTTTGCTTAAAATAATAATGTTGAATAGCAGCATTATTGGTAAATTAGGAAGCAGCATCCAAAATTCTTTTCTTTTCAGTGGCTTATTTAGTTCTCATACACTTTTTAAGAGCTAGCTGCACCAATCTTGGCAGTAGCGAAAATGTATGTGATTAATTTAAAGTGGTAAGTAGAGGATCAAATTCTCAATCACTATTCCAAGTTTAATTCTGTTTCAGACTTACCACTGCCAAAATATTTTAAGCAGACAGAATTACATTTATCCATAAGAAGCATACAGTTTATTCCTTTAATTCGACTTTTTATAATCTCAACTCTCCTACAAAGCCTCCGCTGTCTAATCGATCTAGCACGCAAAGGTATTCCACTAGACCAAGGCCACGTGTTTCTAAAGAATTTATGTTATATCCCAGTCTTTGTCAACATCATTTCTTACAAACTTGAATAAAACATGAAGAGCTCCTTGAAAAGCTTTAAAAAGTCAAGGCTTTTTTTTCCAGTTTTCATTTCCCCAATTCATTTCCATTTTTCATTTCTCCAAAAGAGAGGGTGAAAAGAAAGGAAAATCAAAGAGGATTTTTTAAAACTACATGGAAGAGTCAAAAGATAGAAAGAAAAATATCTCTTTAAGCTGTTAAGGTGTTTTCAGGGCCAACAGCTTAGAGGACTATCCTCACCTAAGATGCTACCTAATTCCTCTTTGTCTTTGCGGCTCAACTTCATGGCCACAGACAAATGTGCTATCGCCTCCTTACGAGGAGGCTTGTTTTCAGTTCCTTGTACTTATTATTATATGCTATCTCCTCCATCACTTTTTTGAACCTCAAGGCAGTTAAATTACAGATTGCCAGAGAAAAAGGGATCTCAGAAACTATGTTCTAATACCCATTTCCTTTTGTGCAGACTTCCAAACTTGCAGGTGGTCTGATGACTGAGAAGACTGGGGACTTTCAGAAGACCGCAAAGTGACTCTAGATCGAGAGCTCAAGCCCTCTCTCTCCCAGGCAGGGTGGCTTTCCCATCCTGCTACATGTCAGCATCAAATTTCTTATGTTTCTGTTTTAAGTTTGTGGTATATATTCCCACTGCCAAGCAAAGCAATCCATGGTTTGGTTTTTACTTTATAACCCAAATGTTCCATTTTAGAGATCAAATAGTGCCACCCCCAAATAGGCTTTTGTACCTGAATTACAAAAGTAAGGGCAAACTTCTCGATAACATTTGGTTTTTCCCCTTCTTATGTGCTCATTTTTATAATGCGTTTATGTCAGCAGGAGCTAAAATAAAGTCACCCTGATCATCTGACTCATTTATGGCTTCTCACATGCAAGAAGTTTAATTTTATGCCAGTGACTACAAAATAAATGACCATAACTTGTGAAAGGATGATTTCGGTCACCTATTATACATAAATATTTGGTGTACACACAATAACCATAAACATTAAAATATTTCCATGTGACAAATATCATTGAAATCCAAAAACCCAACACACATTTGCTGAAATCCAAGCAAAGGAGTTACTCAACAATCTCAAATATTCCAGTGATTCATGTCTTCCCCAAGTCACCTACCCAAGTCAGAATGTTCTCAACTTCCAAAAATTAGGAGCCTTTTGGATGTAGAGAAGACTGGAGAATAAGGTCCTTAGACATGAGGGCCCAACAAACTATCTAAAGCAGTGGTCCCCAACCTTTTTGGCACCAGGGACCGATGCTCCTATGAGACTCTAGTGCCTGATGATCTGAGGTGGAGCTGAGGTGGTGATGCTAGCGCTGGGGTGAGGCTGCAAATACAGATGAAGGTTTGGATGAAGCTTCACTCACTAGCCCGCCACTCACCTCCTGCTATGTGGCCCAGTTCCTAACGGGCCATGAACCGCTACTGGTCCATGGCTCGGAAACTGGGGACCCCTGATCTAAAGGATGAAAAACAGTAATCCTACCCTCCTAAATAACCAGCAGGAAAACTTACCTCTGGATAAGATAATCTCCTTATTCTAATCTCATTGAGAGAGTTGCTACTGCTACCTTTTTTTTTTTTTTTTTTTGCTAAGTCAACTATGTGAAATTTAACTACGGAA
Source organism: Pteropus vampyrus (assembly GCF_000151845.1). Lineage (NCBI taxonomy): Eukaryota > Metazoa > Chordata > Mammalia > Chiroptera > Pteropodidae > Pteropus > Pteropus vampyrus. Next base: position 9,549,273 of record NW_011888787.1, on the reverse strand, counting down.
TTCAAATATATAGACCACTTAAGTCACATGTCCTTCTTCAAGAACGAATAAGTAATTGGATCAAATGTTCTCTAATAAATATGTAAAAAGTAAAATGTAATTACCTTTCCAAAGTCTCGAACATCAAACAGGTCAAATGCCTCGAAGAGTTCACTTTTTCTCATTCCAAATGTCTCGCAACAGGCCGTAAGGAATGTTCTTATGTTCTTCAAACAGAGAAACTAAGGAATAAGAAATAGCTATTAGTATGCAGTAAATACTTCTGAATGCTGTCTACCCTCTGTCACTCCCAAAATGCTATAAAAATGACAAGGAAGAACCCATCAGCTTTTCAGGTTGTTTTTCAATAACTCCTTCAGCATTATTTACTGAGTATCCACTTTCTCTCAGCACAAGGGATATAAAATTCTATCCTCATGAAATTTACATTCTAATAAGACAGATGAGAACAAACTCAGCAACAAAAACAAAAACATAAATGTTTTTATTTTCACATGGTAATAAGCACAATAGAAAAAATAAAGCTAGGAGATGGCTCAGAAGTGCTGGTGGGGGTGAGGGGAGCTTAAATGGAATGGCTAAGGAAGGTGTCAGTGAGAAAAAGTGCCAGTAAGAAGAAAACAAGGTTTCAGTCAAGATGGCGGGCTTGGTAGAGGCTGGTGTCAGATCACGACAGAGCACTGCCTGACTAGCCCCATAAGCGGCACACCCGAAGAGTGGTCCCAACAGGTACACAAGACAGCTGGGGTGAATCCCACTCCATGGGGTCAGCCCCCACACAGCAGCTCCTACCCTGTGGGCATGGCCAGTCCCCACGGCCAGTCAGCTCAAGAGTCAATCCCATTCCCTGACGTGCTAACAGCAATCAAGGCTTAGCTACATCAGGAGAGCACACACAACCCACACAAGGAACATGCCCAGAGCCCTCAGTGCAAGTGATCAGGGAGACGGGGACACTGGGCCACACAGGACACCGACTACACAGGCCACATGGCCAAGGCTGGGAAATGCAACAAACTATCATAATATATAGAAACAAACACAGAGAGGCAACTAAAATGAGAACACAAACATGCTGCAAATAAAACAACAGGAGCAAACTCCAGATAAAAAAAACTAAACGAAATGAGGGCAAGCAACCTACCAGAGTTCCAAACACTGGTTATAAGGATGTCTAATGAACTTAGGGGGAGAATAGTTGATCACAGTGAGAACTTCAACAGAGAGATAGTAAGCATAGCAAAGGACCTAGAAACCATAAAAAAGAACCAGTCAGAAATGAGGAATACAATATCTCATAAAAAGAATACACTAGAAGGAATCAACAGTAGATGAAGCAGAGGATCAAACCAGCAACTTGGAATACCCAATAAAAACAGCAAAAAAATTTTTAAAAAGTGAGGAAAGTTTAAGAGACCTCTGGCACATCAGACATACCAACATCCGTACCATAGGGGTACCAGAAGAAGAGAGAGAGCAAGGGATCGAGAACCTATTTGAAGGAATAATGACAGAAAACTTCCCTAACCTAGCGAAGGAAATAGATATACAAGTCTCAAAAAAAGAGGAACCCAAACGAACCCACACCAAGACACATCATCATTAAAATGCCAAAGGTTAAAGACAAAGAGAGAATCTTAAAAGCAGAAAGAGAAAGGCAGCTGGTTACTCACAGGGTACTCCCCTAAGAATGTCAGCTGATATTTCAACAGAAACTTTGCAAGCCAGAGGGATTGGCATGAAACAATCAAAGTGATGAAAAACAAGAACCTACAATCAAGACTACTCTACTAACCAAGGCTATCAATTAAAATGGAAGGTGAGATAAAGAGCTTCCCAGAGAGGAAAAAGCTAAAGGAATTCTTCACCAACGAGCCAGATTTACAAGAAATGTTAAGAGGACTTCTGTAAAAAGAAGGGGAGAAAACCCATAAATATGAATAATAAAGTGGCAATAACTATGTAGCTATCAATAATCACTTTAAATATAAATAGATTAAATGCTCCAATGAAAAGACGTAAGGTAGCTGAATGGATAAGAAAACAAGATCCATAAACGTGCTGTCTACAAGAGACCCACTTCAGATCAAACGACACTCTCAGACTGAAAGTAAAGGGATGTAAAAAGATATTTCATGCAAATGAAAATGGAAAAATAAAAGCTGAGGTAGTAACATTTAGACAAAATAGACTTTATAACAAAGGTTATAAGAGACAAAGAAGGGCATTACATAATAATAAGGGGATCGATACAATGAAAGGACATAACCCTGGTAAACATACATGCACCCAACATAAGAGCACCTACATACATAAAGCAATTATTGAATAAATGGAGAGATCAACAGTAATACACTCATAGTAGACTTTAACCCACTAAAACCAATGGACAGATCCTCAAGACAAAATCAATAAGGAACCAGCAGCCTTAATGACTCACTAGACCAAATGGATTTAATTGCTATTTTCAGAGCATTTCACCCCAAAGGAGCATAATATGCGTTCTTCTTAAGTACACAAAGAACATTTTCCAGGATAGACCACATTAGGCCACAAAACAAGTCTCAAATCTAAGAAGACAGAAATTATATCAGGTGTCTTCTCTGACCACAATAGTATGAAACTAGAAATCAACTACAAGAAAATAACTAAAAAATACACAAACACATGGAGGCTAAACAACATGCTACTGAACAATGAATGAGTTAACAAAGAGATCATGGAAGAAATCAAAAGATACCTAGAGACAAATGAAAATGAAAACATGATTCCAAATCTATGAGACACAGCAAAAGAAGTCATAAGAGGGAAATTCATAGCAATTTCCTCAAGAATATCTCAAGAAACAAGAAAAATATCAATCTAAATTTACACTTAAAAGAACTAGAAAAAGAATAGCAAACAAAACCCAAAGTGAGAAGGAAGGAAATAATAAAAATTAGAGTGGAAATAAATGAAATACAGTCTAGAAAAACAATACAACAATACAAAAGATCAATAAAATCAAGTGCTGCTTCTTTGAAAGGATAAAGTTGATAAATCTCTAACCAGACTCATCAAGAAAAAAAGAAAGAAGACCCAAATAAATAAAACCAGAAATGAAAGAGAAGTTACTACAGACTCCACAGAAATACAAAGGATTATAAGAAAATACTACAAACAATTATATGCCAACCAACTGAATAATCTGGAAGACATGGATACATTCCTAGAAACATACCTTCTCCCAAGACTGAGTCAAGAGGAAACAGAAAATCTGAACTGACCAACTACCACCAACGAAATCAAATAAGTAATCAAAAAACTCCCCAAAAACAAAAGTCCTGGACCTGATGGCTTCATAGGTGAATTTTACCAAAGAAGAATTAGCACCCATTCTTCTCAAACTATTCCAAAAAATTCAAGAGGAGAGAAGCCTTCCTAACTCATTTTGCGAGGCCACCATTAAATCCCTGATTCCAAAACCAGACAAAGACAGTACAAAAAACAGAAAACTAAAGACTGGTATCCCTGATGAACATTGATGCAAAAATCCTCAGCAAAATATTAGCAAACCAAATTCAGCAATACATTAAAAACATCATATGCCATGATCAAGTTGGATTTATTCCTAGGATGCAAGGTTGGTTTAATATCCACAAATCAATTAATGTGATAGATCACATTAACAAATTGAAAGATAAAAATCATATGATCATATCAATAGATGCAGAAAAAGCATTCAACAAAATCCAGCATCCATTTATGGAACAACAACAAAAAAAAAACTCTCAGCAAAGTGAGAACAGAGGGAACATACCTTCACTTAATAAAGGTCATATGTGACAAACCTACAGCTTACATCATACTCAATGGGGAAAGGCTAAAAGCATTTTCCTTAAGATCAGGAACAAGACAAGGATGCCCACTTTCATGAAGGGACAAAATCTATCTTGTGCGTCTATTTTATATTACTTTCATGGACACTGAGCCTGATGATGTGATTAGATGAGATCTTTAGAGATCTTGAGAGGAGGGGGTGAGTGTATTTTGCATGCGGAAATAAAATGAATAGTTGGGACCAGAGTGTAAACATTCCACTTCGGTATCAATTTCCATTCCAATTTCTGTATCAGTTTTCTATTGCCACACATAACATTGCATAACAGACCAGCTAAAATTGAATGGCTTGACACAACCACCATTTATTTAGCTGACGGGCCTGTAGGTTTGTGTTCTAATTTGGGGATTTCTCCTGATCTTTGTTGAATTCACTTGTATGTTTTCTAGGTCAGCTGGCTGCTGGCTAGAATCATATTTTTGGTGATGGTTGCCTTGGGGAAAGCATGCCTCAAATGTGACAAATTCACTCTCCTCAAGAATCGCTCATTCTTTCAGCAGACTAGCTCTAGCAAATCCTCATGATATGATAAAGCAAGAGAAGAGGATGATTAAGATCATGATTCTGAAGAACAGCAAAACAGCAAGCCTCAATGAACAAGGACTTCCCAAGCCTCTGCTTACAACATATTTGCTGACAAGTGATTGGCCAAAAGAAGTCACAGGATTGAGCCCAGAAACAAAGGGTGGGGCCATCAATGCAATCAACCCACTATATTCCCAAACTGTCTGCCATGAAAACTAGTGTCCCAGAGGTGTTATGAGATGTTCCACTAAAAAGAGGTTCTATGGTCATACTGATTAGTGAAATGCTGCTTATTATATACTTTCGATGAGTCACATTACCCTTTAACCTATTAAAAGATCGAAGAATTTTTTTAAAAAATGAAAAAGGAAGCAGAGGTCTGAAGGTGATGAAGGAGCAAGCCATGCACGATCACAGGACAGAGTACTGCAGCCTAAAGTAGCGGCCCACACCAGGGCCCTAAGGCGGGAGGGCCCTGACATACAGCTGAGAAAGGGGCCCATGCGGCTAGAGCACAGGGAGTGGCACGGAGAAAGGTAGGAGGTGAGCTAGAAAGGTATTGGGGTTAGAGGATGAAGGACTCTGTTAGACAGGCTTTTACTCTGAGACAGGAAGTGACTAGAGGCCTTCGGGCAGAGGAGGGATATGATCAGATGCTTTAAAGGGGGTCTTTCAGGCTTTTGTTTTGAATATAGGTTGAAAGGGGCTGAAGCAAGGATGGAGACAGGCAAACCAGACAGGAGGCTATTGTAATAATCTGGGTGAGAGACAACTGTGGAAAGACCAGGTGTTACATTCTGACTTTGTTAAATTTGAGATGCCTATTAGTCATTCAGCGGGATGTGAGGCAGCAGGCAACTGGATATACCGGTCTCGAGTCCAGGGTACAGTCGTATACTCCAGACATAAATTTGGGAGTCTTTAGAGTATAGAGTACATTTTTAACCATGATATTTTCTGAGATGACGCTGGGAGAAGGAAGAAGAGAGGAGAAGACCTGGGGTCAGGTAATCTCAGGAGATCGAGAAAAGAGGATGTGCCCACGAAGAAGCCAAGAGAGTGACCAGTGAGGAAGGAGAATGGTCAGGAGAATGTGTTTTTCCTGAAGCCAAGTAAAGAAAGTGTTTCTAGGAAGAAGTGATGAACTGCGTCAGTTGTTGCTGAACCTCAAATAAGATTTTGACCAAGCTCTGTCCTTAGAATCAGGCCGTGTGAAGCCCATGAGTATACCTTAAGAGAAGCAGGTTCTGTGTGGAGGACTGGAGTGAAAGTCTGCTTGGAGCAGGTTGAAGAGACAATGGGAAGAGAGAGAGTGAAGGTGTAGACTCTGGAGGAGTTTTGCTGCCAGGGGGTACAGGATCGAGGAGGTAGAGAGAGGTGAAGAAGGGCTTTTTAAAAACAATGGAAGCTGTTAGACCATGTTTCTACTTTGATAGGAATAACTTGGTAGAGGGGAAAGTCAGTCATGCAAGAAAGAGGGGCAGTCACCCAGATGAAAAGCCCTTGAGTTGGCAAAGGAGAGGGGGACGTGGCTGTCAAGTGGAGAAGCTGACCTTGGCAAAGAGCCTGCTCAGCTCATCACTACCTACAGGAGAGCCAATAGGGAAAGCAGACGCTATGAACACCTTTTAAAACAAACAGAGTTTACTTTCATTATCTAAAAGACTCAGATCCACCTAAGCAACGTACACACAATTGTGAATTAAGTGAAGTCTTTTTGGAAACATTAGCAGTGATGGCACACATAAAAATAAAATTATTCACCTCCAGTAAGTTAGAGACCTACTAGCTAATTATTGAATCTCTACTTTCCTTTTCTAAGCACTGTCAATGTTTTATTTTGTTTTGTTTTTCATCCTGGTTTGTTTTTTAATTCGCAGAAGGCACATTTTATTTCTTCTACATTTGAAACATTCAGATTTTTCATGGGCTTAACTCAGACACAGTTTTACCCTTTACAGGAATCCTTCTCAGATACTTAAATGTTTCAGGAAGGGTTAAAACCACAGGGGAAACATCACAACCCCTTTGAAGCATAAAGGCAGCAGTGAATGGGCATATGCAGTTACTGCTTTCACTTTTAAAAATTCATAAGAGACCTTTATGACACAGAATCACTCTGCATGTAGCGCTTCCACACAGAATTGCTTATTTACAGATTAAAAGCCTCGCATTCTGCCAAGACAGACAATAATTACTCTCTTGGGGATTCTGCAACTGCTCTCTTGCAATATTTTTTACATAATTAAGTGCCCAACTCATAGCTCACCAAGGAACAAAGCATAATTTCACATGCCACCGTCTGAAGATTTCTCACCAAACTCAAATTTTCCACCAGTATAGGAGAAACTACAGTAGACTTCCACTGGAGTACTTAATTCAAAAGCAAGTATTACTGAAAGTAAATATATATATATATATATATATATATATATATATATATATATATATATGAAATGTAGTCATCACTGCACACATACAAGAGAAGATTTAAAAACAGGCCTTCCCTTCCTTCTGGAACCAATCTTAACCTCACTTGCCCCTGAACCTGTACAATTCTATTAACTTCCACAAATATTTACTGGATTTGAAAAAGGTCACTGGTATGCTCCCACATTTCCATACAATCCTCAGATTTGGTCACCTTTTTACATATTTTTTCAGTCAATGGTTTTTGAATGCCTACAACGTTCCAGACACGGGAAAGGCTAAAAGTGAGTAAGACAAGCTTCTCTACTAAGCTTATCTGGAGATTTGCACAGTTACCCCAAAGCTGGCTAATGACACTATGATCACAGTTCACTCGATGCCAACGGGCGTCCATCTCCGAGCAAGGAACGGAGCTTAGGGTTAGAGGAAAGGGGCCCTAACGCCATTGCAGAAGCCCTGGACGGAGCGGGCCTGACCGCCTGCCTGCCCACCCCCAGACCCGTGCTTTGTTTTCATCATGTTGAACTTTTTATTCCAGTTTATTGTATTTTTAAAAAATTCAAACTAAAAGAAAAGCTGAAAGAATACATGAACACTCCATCTACTCAACAACTCTTACATACTGCCATATATGCTTTTGGGTGCCGACTCTTTATAATGTTTACATTGCAGACATCGTGGTACTTTGCTTCACTCAACATGCATCTCAGGAATGAAGGTATTTTCTTCTCACATACCCACAATACCATTATTACACTTAAGAAAATTAATTCCATATTATCTAATATCCATTCCATATTCACATTTCCTCAACTGCCTACCTAATGTCTTTTTATATTTGCTCCCCAATCTAGAATCCAATTAAGTTTTACCCATTACAGTTAGTTGCTTTATCCTTGCAGTACCTGTTAACCTAAAAATCCTGCTGCCTTCTTTTTACGATATCGACTTTTTGAAGAGTCCAAGATGATCATCTCATCATATAGAAATGTCTCACACTCTTCATTTGTCTCATTATCTGCTCATGGACCATTAAACCTATTCCTCTATCACTTGTATTTCCTGTGAACCAAAAGCTAAGTCTACTTACAAGTTAAACAGCTTTGGCAAAAATACTTCATACTGTGAACCTCGTATTTCATCCTATCAGAAAACACAAAATATTAGGTTATCCAATTATTATTGAAGCTAAGATTCCTCACTTGGTTAAGATGCTTACTGCCACATCTCTGTTGTAAAGGTACATGTCCCCTTTTATATTGGTAGAAAACCTGGGCTGATAACATGGTACCATGTGGTTGTCCTATTTCCCAATAGTTTTGCACCATGAATTTAGTGTCCACTGATAGTTCTTTCTTTGATTATTCCATTTGGGACTATAAAACAGTGATTTTTCGAATACTATCATTCCTTCCATATTTATTAGCTGGTATCCTTATCTAAAAAAAGCTTCCCCTGCCCCCTAGCTCCCCTTCACACTTTTTTTTTTTTTTTTTTGCTTAATAATCAGTCACTATCATTATTCTTTTTGATATTCACATTATCCAAAATTTAACCACTGGAGGTCCCTTCAGACTAGTTCCTGTGTCCTTTGACATGACTCCATTTTCTTCTTTTTCTTATATCAAGCTGTCCCAGGCCACCTCGTATTTCCTCTGCTCTAGTTCTGGACTCAGCCATTTCCCCAAGCAGGTCTGTTTCAATGTATATGGTAAATGGTAGTTTGAAGTCAAAGTCTGAGCTGCTCCAACATCACGTGAGCCAGTTATATCAAATGAACCAATACCTTCACACTTCGCTTAAGCAATCTATCACTTGCAACAAAGAGAGTTAATGTAAACAAGATGGGCCTAACTGGTCTCCAATGTACCTCTAAGGTAATTCTATAATTTTCTTTGTGGAATGCCTAATAACCAACTCTTATCTCACTCCATTCAAAGGAAATGAGTTCACTGAATACAACTGATGAACATGCGAGAGTGTTTTATGCCTAGAGATGTGATTGATGTTTCAACACAGTACTACTTCAGTTCTCAGTCTGTAACTTCTTTGAGATTCAAAGCCATCTGATAGTCCTTTTTTTCCCATCGGCAGAAGCTTAAAACATTCTGTCCTCAGAGATGGTGTATAATGCACAAGGACAAATATATATCATTTCTTAACCTTACCTTATATTGAACCAAAAATTACACAATTTTGCTAAACCATCTCTTTTACTCCTATGAGATAATTTTAGGATTTCTTAAAATTCAGAATTATGATTTTAGGAATCAAAATTAAAGGCACACAAAATGTCTAAATAGCGTTTTGTCACTTAACCGATATGAGTGAGGTTTTCCAGGTAAACAGTGCGTGTGCGTGAGCACGAGACAAGATGAAGCATGGACAATGAGGGACAATGGAAGGGGTTCAGACTGGACACAACACTCGGGAGGGGAGCGGTGTGAGCAGAGCTGGACAACGGAGCCAGGAATTACATGGCAAGCTAAGGGAGTTTGGGCTTTTTCACAGAAGAGATGGTAAAGATAAAGCATTTTAAATAAAAGAATGCAATACTCAGGTTGTATTTTATAACTATTGTTGTAGCTAATTTTTGAGTCCTTACTATGTACCAAGCTCTGTGCTCATGTTTAAGTCATTTAATCCTCACAACTTGATCAGGAAAGCTTTCATGTTTTTTTTTTCTTCTTTTATATATACTGAAGTTTAGATGTTTACCCAAGTTTATATAACTGCATATGCCAAAGTAATGGAATCATGACTCAAATCTAGACATTCTGGGTAGTGTCCATATCTTTAACTATCATGTTATACCAGCTCCATTTTGCAGCATACATAATGAAATGATTTTCTTTTCTCTTTATTAGGGAGACTATGTTGGGTAGGTAGGCAAGACAGGGACAATTAGAATGCTGTCATATTAATTCAATGAAAAAATTATGTTGATTTGGACCAGGATGGTAGGAGAAGGAATGAAAAGAACTCTGGGAGGCAATATGGAAAGGAAAGATCTGGTAATTGATTAAATATGTGTCGGGTGAGTGAGGCAAGAGTGAAAAAGACAATTAAGAATTATACCCACAGCTCTGTCTTGGGAACTGCACGGACAATGGGGGCAGTCACTGAAAATAACTTAGCAAATTGGGGGGCAGGGCATGTTAAAAAGGGGCACAGATTGAGTCCATTAATTCTTGTCTTCACATATGGAAAGGCCCAGTAAGGAGATGCCGCCTAGCCTGTCTCCCAGGTATATCCAGTGACAAGTGACATATTCTAATAACCCAGTCTTCAACCACCCTGCTCACCCTTCTCTGTTCCTGCAGAAATATACAAAGAGCTTACTTTGTATATTTCTTTATATATTACAAGTTAAAATGGTGGAAAAACACTCAACAGAGATGCACATAATCCTCAAAGGAGAAAGTTTAACACCTTCCAGGTATATGACACCCTAAAATTACACAGCAGGCCAGAGGTCTCTCGGTTGGAAAATGTTTCATAACCAGACAGCTAGCACAATAGATGGGGTTAAGTGGCTTTTCAGTGGCTTTTCAAGGTGCAGCCTTTGTCGCTACCACTTTAATGTTAGCAATACTGATGTGAGAGAAGAAATGTTTAAAGGATAGACTGCTAAAAGTTCACTTTTATACAACTCTGAAAGAATCTCTTTTTCTTCAACCCCTTTTATAAAGTGTATGGTTTCCTTTTCTGTATGTGTGTAAGAGCCATTTTGACTTTTCTCAATGACAGAAATGCAAACAGGTTGCTTCCCTTTTTTTTTATTTGAAAGAAAGAACATCTACTTCTCTAAAATTGTTAGCAATAATGGACTAGCTGCGTTCACTTGAGGCTACATAACAGGAAAAACCTCCACAGCTCATTGTGAAATGAGTTATTTCAATCTCAGCTGAGAAATGATACCTTGAAGGAAGGTCAATGATTTCTAATTCGGCTTCACAACCAGGTAGACTTGCTGACTTTCTGCAATTCTCCCAAGAACCATGGACAGCCAGGCTATCGGATGAAGAAAGTTCTCAGAGTCTCATTTCTCAATGAGACATTCATTAACCTATTTGAAAGAAAGAGTCTGAATTTGAGAGTTTGGCATAATTCAAATCGTGAGTGGCTGTTATTAGGCTGACAATCTTGAAAAGCATAGAAGAGATCATGATGAAGGCCACTTCCAAATGTAAGATACGCAAAGACTTTTCCTGCCATTCCAATCAGCAGAACACCTAGCTCTAGACTAAGCAAACTACCTCCCCGCCCTTCTTCCCTCACCTACAAAGAATATCATTTTCTTCTTAATGTTTTTTTTTTTTCCACCTTTTTTAGAGTAGGCTTCTTCTACTGGATAACTTTGAACAAATCTGAATAACTCAACAACTTTGGAACAAAATTATTCTCACGTAGATCAGTCATTGTTTTGTGTGTGTGTGTGCCAAATTACATTCTATTTTCCACCCACATTTTTAACTTCTCTAATTGTTATTCAAACTGCACCCACACTCCTCCCAATTTAGCATCATACCCAAATTTTATGCAAATTATACTTATCGCTTCTGATTTTATTACCTGACAGATTTCTTTGATTTATACTCCAGGTTCTAGTTCTGCCCATTATTTCACAATTTATTTTATTAAAAGAAAGTTGCAGGTTTTTTCTAGATAAGGTTTTTTTCTAACCTATACCATATGTGTCATAGATGTTATCTGTATGTTTATACAGACACATGCATATATACGATTTTTTTCCTTAAAATCTACTACTATTTCTATAGAATCTTTCTTTCTGGAAATACTAACCAAGTAGCATACTTAACTAGGTAGAAATATACCCCAATTAAGTATAGAAAATGCTCCCTGGTCTTTACTTTTTCCCACCTTTTTCTTAGCTTTTCAATAAACTCTACCAACTCTAAATCCAGGAGATTTGTACTCCGTTTACAAAACTTGTTAATCAATCACCGGTACCACTCATGACATCATCACCACGTCTGTCTTGAGCTCACTATCAAATAAACAGTGTTTTATTTCCGGAAATAGAAACATCTGAAAAGAACAAACAGATGGGCATATTAACCCATGTTCTGTTCATTCCCACAGCCAGATACCTTTAGTTTTCCTTCTTTGAGCCAAATTCCCCAGCGAGCTTAATCTGAATGAATTAAATGTTTAACCCTTTATCCCCAACTCTCATATCTTAACTTCTGCATTCTCCATATCTGCACCCAATTTAGCCATTTTCCCACCAAAAAATGAAGACACTTTCAGATTGTATACGTTCTTAAGGAGACTGTATATACTAGATCATTCTGAAACTATCTTCTCCCTAAGTAGATATTTATACGCTGTTTCTTCAGCAGTGGTTATTCTTAACCCCTTGTCCTATAAGGCAGATATGGAGGAGGTTTATGTGGAGTTTTTTTTTGTTTTTTATCCAACACCAATTACAATGTTTTTATATGATTTATAAACAGTAATTTGCAAATGTAGTTCCCACTGCCTGGAATGGCATTTCTGTAGGAAGACCATGGTCCTGATTTACCATTGTCTGTTTATGTCCTACTGTCCTATTGCGATAATTGATACAGTAGTCCCCACTCATCCAAGGCCCCCAGTGAATGCCTGAAACCACAGGTAGTACCACACCCTACACATACACACCTATGATAAAGTTTACAACTAATAATAAAATAGAACAATTATAATACACTATAATACAAGTTATATGAACACGGTCTCTCTCAAAATATCTTATTGTGGCCTTCTTATGATGATGATGATAGATGATAAAATGCCTTATTACGTTGAGAACTTTCAACTTTTCACTTAAAGGAAGCGCTTTATGGATTCTCTTTGGCATATCCGAATTGCTAGCATCATTACTCTTGGCACGCTGGGACCATTATTAAGTAACATAAAGGTAATTCGAACACAAGTACTGCAATACCAGGACAGTCAGTGTCATAACCAAGACAGCTACTAAGTGACTAATAAGTGGGGAGCATGTATACTGTGTGGATACGCTGACAAAGGGATGATTCACGTCTTGGGAGGGATGGAGCAGGATGGCACGAGATTTTATCACTACTCAGAACAGTGTGCAATTTGTTATTTACAATAGCCAAGATATGGAGGCAACCTATGTGTCCATCAACAGACAAATGGGTAAAGAAGATGCAGTACATATATACAATGGAATATTACTCAGTCATAAAAAGAAAGAAAATCTTGCCATTTGCCACAACATGTATGGACCGACAGGATCTTATACTAAGTGAAATAAGTCAGACAAAGACAAGTGAAATGTGATTTCACCTATATATGGAATCTAAAAAACAAAATAAACAAGCAAACAAAATAGAAACAAACTCATAAATATAGAGAACAAATTGATGGTCGCCAGATGAGAGAGGTGTTGGAGGATGGGTGGAAAAGGTGAAGGAATTAAAAAGTACAAATTGCCAGTTATAAAAATAGTCATGGAGATGTAAGGTAGAGCATAACAAATATAGTCAATAATACTGTAATAACTATGTACAGGACCAGGTGGGTACTAGCCTTATTGGAGTATTCAAACAATCACGTAAGTTATATAAATGTCTAATCGCTATGTCGGACACCTGAAACTAATATTGTGTGTCAACTGTAATTGAAAAAAAGGTTTTAAAGAGGAGAAAAATATAAACATGTTTATTTCTGAAATTTTCCTTTTAATATTTTCAGACTGCAGTTGACTTTGAGTAAAACCACAGAAAGCAAAACCATGCATAAGAGGTGACTACTGTAGTGTCCTTTTCATTAAAAAAAATATATATAACTTCTGTTAGGACAATAAATTACATAGTCATTCTTCCTTTCTTCTTCCTCTCCCTAGAATATTCCTCATCCTTCAGAACACCAGATCAAATCACACTGTGTTAAGCCTTCGAGGACAACTCCAGGCACAGCTGGTCATTCTCTCTTATATCATTATAAAATGTACCAAAGTTTATTGTAACAGAATTTCATTTTTTATTCATTGTCATGTCCTGAACATAGCCTAACACAGGGCAAGCACATACTTGATTTGTATATACACACACATACATGTATACACACATACACACATATACACACACACCATACATACTGGATTCCTAGGGGAACTACCAGCAAAAGACCTGGGTGCAAATCTTGGTTCTGCCATCAAGAATTATGTGGTTGTAAGGAAGTAGTTTAGTGCAGTGGGTACGAATAGGTTCAAGAGTCAGACCAGCCTGTACTGAAATCACCCACCCACAGGCTAAGTGAACTCAGAAAGTTTACTTAACTTCCAAGCCCCAAACTATAGAATGTAGATAATTCTATCTTCCTCCAGAGGACAGTTCTCAGCCAAGTGAAATTATGAATTTCAAGCATAATTTTGGTAAGCAATAAATGTTCACTAGATATTGCCTAATGCTATTGATTATAAAAGGATGGCCAATGAAATAAAAATATATATTCCTAATTTTATATGATTACTATGTCATAATGGTAGAATACCATCTTTAATGGAATTGTCTTTATTAGGCAATCATTTAACCCATGTGAGGCTTGGTTTCTCCATTTATAAAATAGAGATAATTATACCCCTAAGAGGTCTGTTGTATTAGGTGAGATAATCTATAAGAATTCTAAGTTTTGTTCATTCATTTCACCCATGAAGTACCAACTGAGTGCCCAATAAGTACAAGGCACCTTGTTAAGCACAGGCTGATTCCAAAGATACAAGGCTGATACAAGGACAGGTGCCAAAGATACAGAAGTCACACACGCCCTTTCTCCCAAGAAGTTCATAGTCCAAGGATTTGCATAAACCTTACGGACTTGTAGAAATGCCAGCATCATTACTATTCTGTTCACTCTCCTATAAACTTCCTTTACCTGATTTTTCTGATTCTCTTTCTTGTTCTTCAACTTCAGCTTACTATCTGAATTTAGGCTATATCGAAACTACTACTTACCTTATTAAGAAAAAAGACAGTGAGTTATGAAATCAAGAGGGGATAGACTACTATATATTTGTATACAAAGACTGCAATAAATGCATTAAACATACATTTGTTAAAAATTATAGGCATTCTATGAAATTATTTTGTGAGTAAATATTTTTCCTTGAATTTCTGCAAATCAAGTATGAGGCTTGCTCATGTCAGCCTCCATGCTCTCGAGTCTGAAAAGGACAAAGATAACCTTTTCTTGGCCTAAAATTTCCCCCATTCCTATAGTCATTTTATTCTTTTTTCTAGCTTTATTGAGATATACTGGCATAGAACATTGTATAAGTTTAATATGATGTAATACACCTACATCTTACAAAATGATCATCATTACATCACACAATTTCAATTTCATTTTTGTTCTATACCCATTTTAAATGTCAGCATTAATATTTCGATGTTAGCTTTATTTAGCTCTTTCCCATGTACCTGCTTGTATGGGGTTTAGAAATAGGCTAAGTCCTATCTGGCCAGGAAGTGCAAAAATAAAAATTGTATTTATAGCAAAAATCTTGGTCAAGTTTTTAAAGCTCAAATGTCATCCTACGAAGAAAATACTCAGTCAAATGTTCATGTTGTTGATTATTCTGCCATCGAACACTTTCAGTTTTTAGCACTATAATTTTGTTTTGTGACTTATGTTGTAACAAGACTCTATAATAACATGATAAATAATTTTCTATTAATACTTTGCTAGACTAAATTTTAAATATTTGCTTCTTTTAAAGTTTGATTTTTCTATGTCTAGAAAAAAAATACTTTTCCCAGGAGTACTCATCTCCAGCTTTATCACAGAAATCACAGGGCAAAAAGAATATTCGATTTAAAAAATAACCTTTTGTGGAGCTCATGTGTTCTTCTGATCAAGGTTATCGGGAACTTATTTTTTAAAAGACCAAACACCAAATATGGCATTGTTTTTACCATATCCAACTTCTTTTTAAGTAGGCTACTATAGTCATTAACATCCCCATAAGATCACGAAACAACGAAACTCCTTCATAAGATGAATGTGCATGCGGCATCCATGCAAGGGCAGCGTGTCATCATTTATGATGAACATGCCAGTTCCTGAGAAGGAAGTCCCCTGGCACACGAAGGCAGGTAGCACCAAAATCAGTCAAAGCGCACGAAGAACGTTGATTTAGACTGGGCCAACTTAATAGTGCCAGCATCACTCTTCGAAAGCACTCTTGCAAATATTTATTTTCAATAATTGACCAGAAATGGACATTCCTTTACATTTCAGGCAGGAATAGTCACTAAAGCCTGTATTCTAAATAACGGTGGTATTAAATTGTTATTCCCTTCAAGTGAATTTGGGATAACTCAGCGTGGAGTGAATTTGAAAATAAAAGTGCAATTCTCAGTACTCAAAGAAAAAAAAATTGGAATTTTATTTTGTTCCCAGGTTTTTAGTTAAAAGTTTTGTTTAAATTGGATTTTTTTTCCTGACTGTAGAATAGTTTAGTACAAGTCCTCAGACATCCCAATTAAAACAAGCTAAAATTTCATTAGAAGCAAAGTGATACAGGTCTCATTACATAAGAAATTTCATTATGATGAAATTAAACATTTGGAAAAGCAAAATGATTCCCAAATCTGGCCATGTAGCCCACAAGAAAGGGGGGCGCGGGTGGGAGGGACAGAGAGGAAGAGAGAAGAGGGGTGGGGAATCTGGTTTTATTACTCTCTATCTAATTAAAAATTAATGACAATAAATGCTCTCATAGTAATTTCTATTTTTTTAATGGTAGATTAAACACTACAGTTTTACCTGCATACTACATAACAGTGACTGAGAGACGGCTTTCATTTCAAACTATTTGCTCACATTTAATAAAATTATCAAATGTAACTTCTCAAACATTTTCCCCACAGAGGCGTCCCTAATAGCAGAGGACAATAAAATTATATCTAGTATCCTCGTTGCCTGAAGTTGCCCAATCTACCACATGCCCATAATATCTTTATCACTTTCAAAATTCGTCTTCTAGCCCATTAGCCATGTTTAATACAAAAGGTGTTGTAAATTACGTACTATTGATTTAAGCCCCTCTCCCCTCCAATGACCAAACCTCCCATAAAGTCTGCTACCAACCCAAATGCCTAGTGAGAGGGGACAGGGAAATAAGGAGAAATCAAGAGGAAGGGACTAAGCTGTCCACTGGAGATCTAGAGAGAAAAAAGAGCTATAAGGAGGCAGGAGAAGCAGCAGCTAGAACTCAGGTCCCAAGGCTTCAGAGACGTCTTAGAGAAGACACTGGACTCACTCGGGACATGAAATGGGAGCTAAAGCCAATTAGATTTCCTCAAAGGCACAGAAAATCACACTCGATACTGGATTATACTTATATTGTACTTCATACCACTTGTCATCAGCTGTAGTAAAAATAATGCAGGAAATGGAATAATAAGAACAACATTTATACAGGTTGACTATGTGCTAGGCACTATTCTAAGCATTAGTGTGTGCATACACACACACATCACACTCGACCTTCACTAGAAGTCTCGTGGTAGCCGATCACCATTTTACAGATGAGGAAACGAAGGCAGAGAAGTTAAACTCTTGCCCAAGGTCATACAGCCCTAAGTGGAAGGGCAGGTGATTGGCTACTGATTTCTATACACTTTTGAAAGAGTTATAATAAAAGTAACATTATTAACAGTTTGTTAAATAGTAATCCCACCCTGATCACATGCCCTTCTTGCTCAACACATACAGATTTGGCAT
>NW_011888787.1:9530306-9531624 GCF_000151845.1 Pteropus vampyrus | reverse complement strand
CGATACTGGATTATACTTATATTGTACTTCATACCACTTGTCATCAGCTGTAGTAAAAATAATGCAGGAAATGGAATAATAAGAACAACATTTATACAGGTTGACTATGTGCTAGGCACTATTCTAAGCATTAGTGTGTGCATACACACACACATCACACTCGACCTTCACTAGAAGTCTCGTGTTAGCCGATCACCATTTTACAGATGAGGAAACGAAGGCAGAGAAGTTAAACTCTTGCCCAAGGTCATACAGCCCTAAGTGGAAGGGCAGGTGATTGGCTACTGATTTCTATACACTTTTGAAAGAGTTATAATAAAAGTAACATTATTAACAGTTTGTTAAATAGTAATCCCACCCTGATCACATGCCCTTCTTGCTCAACACATACAGATTTGGCATACTTCTGCACAACTATTAAGTTTTATATCTAGGATGTGGTTCCATAGTGTAGCAGTTAGCACGTCTGCTTTACACGTGGGTTCGTGCCCCAGTGGAGCCACAGTCCATGGTCTATAGCCATGCCACTCTGAACAAGCCCGATGTCTGATCTCGGAAGCTAAGCAGGTTCAGGCCTGGTTAGTACTTGGATGGGAAACCACCTAGGAAGTCCAGGTGCTGTAGGCATAAATAATAATAAAAAAAGTTTTATATCTAGTTAACTTGAATCACGCAGAAATAAAAATGCTTTATCGTTATCGTGCATGCGGAGCTCACGAGAACTTACCCATGATACAATTCGGCAGTAACAACAGAACACTGCCATTGCACTGAGGTGTTTAGTGAGGTGACACAAGAAATGAGATGCATCTGCCCCAATGGGGAACCACTTTCACCTCAGACTCCACGTCAGTGACACCCCTCCAGAGGAGGTGCCACACACCGCCCCGCATGGTCACAGCACGTGAGAGACTCTGATTCCACCAAGACAACAGACACACCATGTTCAGCTCAGGGAGCCGGAGAGCTGCAGAACCTTTCTGTAAAATATCAGGGGGCAACCTGCATTTGGCTGAACATACCGGACATAAGCCAAGTGTTAAAAAAGAAATCAGCTGATGACTTAGACTTTACTTGAGCAAGTCCTTAGGACTGGCCTTCGGCAAAAGGCAGCATGCCCCACCCCCATCCCCACCCAAGAACTATGCATCTTCCAGTATCATCAGAATCCCCACTGTCCTCATTCACTAAATTAATTACACAGCAGTCAAAATTGCCAATTTGATAACTAAAATGTCAGGTATATTCCCTTTATTTAGTGTACCATTTTTATTGTTTAATGTCAATGAGAAAAATTTTTGCACAAAAATTTAAGCTG
>NW_011888787.1:9520724-9525511 GCF_000151845.1 Pteropus vampyrus | reverse complement strand
CAACTACAAGCTTTTAAAACTGTATCTTAAAAGCTCAGCTTTTTCCTGCAGGGGAAACCATAAGAATTAGTAAATCAGAAAAAAGCAAGGAGCCACAGTAATACGGGTGGCCAGGGGCCGATGGAAAGCTGAAGAAGCCAATTTATGAGAAAAGGAAGTGAGGCAGGAAGGGGCGGCCCACACAGCAGCAAAGATCCCACGGTCTCAACTCAGTCTGGAGGTTTTTATGCTTCTGGACAAGCAGGTCATATCGCTTGGCCTCCTGCAACACATCCCATGCATACATCCTGCATACTGCACAATAACTCAGCACGTTCAAACTGTGATGGTTCTTCAGAACCACTTCTCTGAGCCCTCATGTGGCACTTCTGGCATTTTGCGATTGTGCCTTTCCCATGTGTAGGGTGTTAGAATCAGCCCTCTCTTATGAAACGAAGGTGATAGTGCATGCTAAGATACTTTATGTGATTTGATCACTGCCCTTCGTTGCCAAAACTGTCCCCCCACTCTTCCTCGCACTGGTCCATAAAATCCAAAGTCTCAGAACCACTTTTACACCACATTTTAGAATTTTTTTTTCATTAAAAGAAAAAAAGAGTTAAAAATGTGAGTAAGCAAACTCTTATCCAACTTGGAAACAATTAGGTAGGATGTTTTATTCTCCAGTAATTTTTACACAAAAGAGATTTTATTCTTATGAGTAAAGAATGCCATTATAATTTGAAAATATTGACAAAATCACTGACGTTGTTTTAAAATAAAGCGGAAAAAAAAAAATCAGTACCTGTAGTACAACCTCATTTTGTAAAATACGGGTGAGTGCATGTGAGCATGGACACACATGTATACATAATACATGCATCTATACCTGTATATATATGTTTAAGTACATATAATAAATTTGATAATGGTTATCTCTGGGCAGTGAGATTTCATCTTCCACTTTCTTCAGAAGTAGAAATTACATTTATAAGCAAAAGTATTCATCTACAAGTATGAAAAGGCTGTTTTAACTTTGAAAAAATATGTGAGAAAAATAACATGAGAAAATAACATTTGTCATCAACTCCATGAAGAAATGGTGAGTTTCCACCGTGGCCAGTGGCCTTCTGAATGGAGCGTGGTTTTTCTGCTCTATACACCAAGCCTGGTGAACAGGCATCTCCTTGTAAGTGCACTGTTACTTAACACATTAGTTTACATTAATAACATAACAATGACTTTTCCAAAACAAATCTTTCAACCTCTAGGGCAATAGGAAACAGTCAGCAGATTCCTGGCTCACTATGTTTTATTACACATAACTCAGATACTTCACAGCACTGGGAGTTTTGTTGGTATTTAAAATATATCTCCTGTAAAATACAGCTAAAGAAAACACATCTTCCATAAAATACATTAAGTAAATTGAACATGCAGTAGATTACATATTATACATGAATATAAATAACTGAATATTATATTTAGATGTGTCCTATAACGAGGCAACATCACAAAACACCTTTCAAAGTATTCTATACAATGTAGCTCAATTTAAAAACAAAGTCTTTTAAGTACTAGGAAGGTTCTTCATCCTAATCAAATTAACAAATCAGCACTTCAATCTGAGAAAGGCCATCTGTCAACAAATACTCTCTGAGTACTGAGGATGCAGAGATGAACTGAGTGCCTACCTCAAGGAGCTTATTACCCATCAGGGAAACAGACACGCAAACAAATATGCGTGCAATAAGATCGTTCAAATAATGTGATGCAGATGATGAAAGTATGAGCATGGTTCTCTGCGGGCACAAAGAATAGAATGGTTAGCCTACCTAGAAGGGTGGGGTCAGAAAAGTTTCTTAGAGGACTTTGTTCAATACAATTATTATTTTCTACAAATGAATCATGAAGGCATCTATATTTTTTACTAAGCACTCAGAAGCACAGAGTAGGGTGTCAAGAGCACAGCCATACAAATATATTAAGGCATCCTAGAGGTGAGCTGACAGGTAAGCAACCATCCAGTCACGTCATTCACTCCATATCACTTTTGAGCACTTATTAAGTTCTGGGCAAGGTACTGTTAAGGCATGGTTCACCCCCCAAGGACCATACAGCCCACTAGAGGAGAGATCCAGGAACAAATCATTACAGTACAGTTTGATAAGCGCTGTAACAGGGGTGCGTTCACAGCTGTGGGAGCACAGCACATGACAGTCAACGAGAGTGTTCGGGGGAGGTTTAAGAAATTAGGAGGCATGTGTGAGCTCAAGGACAGGAGGGAGAGTTCACTCACTGAACTTTCTGAGCAGTAGGATGTACCAGGCTGAACAATGTCATTTGTGGTGTTAACTTCATCTAATCTTTAGGATCATTCTATAACATTGGTATTGTTCTCATTTTCTAGGTGAGGTACATGTGGTTAGACAGGTGAAGTAACTTGTCCAAAGCCAAATTAATAATGACACGTAAAGATGGGTTTTGAAAGCAGATCAAAAGTCGTCCTTCCACTCCGTGGCTTTTCCCAGAACACCTAAGCAAAACACATCAGGTAACTCTGATCCTTACCTTGATGGTTGAAGCCCTATCTCTTCAGGAATCTCCTTAGGTCTTTCAACAGTCCTTGCTCCACAAAATTTCTAAGTCTTTTACATGTTTATGCACTTTCGGCATACCTATTATATATATATCAGTAGCCATCTGAAACGTCTAAAATTCTCTACTTCTCTACTTTTCAAGAAACTCAAATCTGCACCAAACACATTGCAAAGTAAAATCCAACACCTGATATTTTTAATGATTTGAAATAGTTACATATGGATAGACATCCATTTGCTACATAGTATACAAGTTACAGGATTTAGGCAATCCGCTGAAGTATGTGAAGTAAAAACATGGTACAGTATAGCCACAAGTAGGGACTCTGTGGCCTCTGTGAACTTAATAGCTTTCTCTTACACACAACTATTTATGTTGTTGTGCGATTAAACGCTCAGGAAAATAATCCACAAGTTCTTACTCACTCAGCTTTATGTTAACGAGTATTTCTTGGCCTTGTATGTTTTATGTAAATACACCTTTTATAGCAGAAACTTGGGAATAACTGTGTCACCCACTTACACATAAAATCAAACAACTGGCAATAAAATAGGTGATGCTGTACTTAGTAAAGATGACTAGACTGTAAATAACAGTCAGACCACCTGGGGAAAATATAGCTATAAAAACTGATGACATGACAAGGGAAAGATCATTTAGATTGGCTGGGCCCCCAGGAAGTTTATCTGACGATTTACTTATGTTATTACACAGCACTAGAAGGCACGTCATTTCCAGTCTTTCTCCCATGACCTATTAGCTATAAGATTATTGATGTGTGGTTCTCAAATTACATACCTTGGTCCCTGGAACACCACAGAAAACCCACCAGGACCCTGCAGGATATTTTAAATTTTCAAAAAATCACAGGAATACTCACTATCTGTCAGATGCTGCACGAACTACTAGCTCAAATTAATATGCAGTTTCATCATTGGATCACACTACATTGCTTTCAATGACATATCTTTGTGAAGCTGAATATTCAGCAGTTGCTGTGATTACAAAGTAAATACATCACATCGATCAATGGGGAACAGGAAGTGACAGCGTGGTGATGTGTGATCTATTCCAAGATGTGAGAAGCTGCGGAGTGCCCATCGGGCATACACCTCCCATTAGTAAGTCATTGTTGAGTATTAAAGAAAGAAATAAAATTTCATTTTTCCTTTCAGTTTATGTGCAGTCTTATTTTCAGACAACCATTAAGTTGTCTATAGCTGACTACTTAAAAACAAAAACGCTACTGTTCTTTGTTGTATTGTGTTGGCCTACGAGTGAAGTGGGGAAAAAAAAACAGACACTAAACGTGCTGTAAACCAAGAAAGTCTGAGAAACTCTGTTGTGGATGGATTCTAACCCCAGCCCAGAGGCCAGGAGGCTGAACCCAGGGTGGTCTCTAGAGGTTTATCTAGTTTTCTAACTTGTTAACATGATTAATAAGAAGGTCATCTGTGATGGACTATACAAAACCACTTTATATAGTCAGTGTAACGAACGGAAAGGTAATTGTCGCCATGTCCTTCCCACTGTTCCGTCGACTCTGCTCGTCTTCCATTCTGTGTCATCTGTCTAACTGTGACGATTGTATAATGTTTATTTCACATGCGGGAGGAATAAATCTCATCTATTTTTGGTAACATCACCTCTTGCGCCCTTTCACCACTGCCACGCACGGAAGTACCGCTGAGATGATAATCTTAGAGTTTTTCGATGAATTTCCTTTATACTATGCGTTTTATCTTTAAGTAGACGGTTATGACTTTCTCTTGTATCCTACACATTTTAGAATAACCTGAGATCCTGCATGTTTAAACTTTCAAGAAACTAGCAATGAAACTATGCCAAATATTTATGAAATTAAGCCAAATATAATATCACCTGCAATGAGATTATAAATCTGACATATAGAAGGCCAATAGAATAGCAATGAAATTATAATTTAAAAAAATAATAATTTTACTGACATATTTGTGGAATCTCCCAAAATAAGGCACTTGCTTATATACAGGCACACTCGTGTTTGCCATACCGAATAGTTAAGGAACATATTTGTAACTTCCCAGCCACAGATGCTGATGTTATTGTACTAAGGGAAAAAAACCCAATGGCTAACATATCTGGATTATTAAACTAGTCTTAGGTTCAGACTGAAATGAGAACATCTACCAGTGTGAAACAGTTTTAACTGGCGAGGCTTGAGGTGT
>NW_011888787.1:9509677-9520674 GCF_000151845.1 Pteropus vampyrus | reverse complement strand
CCAGTCTTTCTCCCATGACCTATTAGCTATAAGATTATTGATGTGTGGTTCTCAAATTACATACCTTGGTCCCTGGAACACCACAGAAAACCCACCAGGACCCTGCAGGATATTTTAAATTTTCAAAAAATCACAGGAATACTCACTATCTGTCAGATGCTGCACGAACTACTAGCTCAAATTAATATGCAGTTTCATCATTGGATCACACTACATTGCTTTCAATGACATATCTTTGTGAAGCTGAATATTCAGCAGTTGCTGTGATTACAAAGTAAATACATCACATCGATCAATGGGGAACAGGAAGTGACAGCGTGGTGATGTGTGATCTATTCCAAGATGTGAGAAGCTGCGGAGTGCCCATCGGGCATACACCTCCCATTAGTAAGTCATTGTTGAGTATTAAAGAAAGAAATAAAATTTCATTTTTCCTTTCAGTTTATGTGCAGTCTTATTTTCAGACAACCATTAAGTTGTCTATAGCTGACTACTTAAAAACAAAAACGCTACTGTTCTTTGTTGTATTGTGTTGGCCTACGAGTGAAGTGGGGAAAAAAAAACAGACACTAAACGTGCTGTAAACCAAGAAAGTCTGAGAAACTCTGTTGTGGATGGATTCTAACCCCAGCCCAGAGGCCAGGAGGCTGAACCCAGGGTGGTCTCTAGAGGTTTATCTAGTTTTCTAACTTGTTAACATGATTAATAAGAAGGTCATCTGTGATGGACTATACAAAACCACTTTATATAGTCAGTGTAACGAACGGAAAGGTAATTGTCGCCATGTCCTTCCCACTGTTCCGTCGACTCTGCTCGTCTTCCATTCTGTGTCATCTGTCTAACTGTGACGATTGTATAATGTTTATTTCACATGCGGGAGGAATAAATCTCATCTATTTTTGGTAACATCACCTCTTGCGCCCTTTCACCACTGCCACGCACGGAAGTACCGCTGAGATGATAATCTTAGAGTTTTTCGATGAATTTCCTTTATACTATGCGTTTTATCTTTAAGTAGACGGTTATGACTTTCTCTTGTATCCTACACATTTTAGAATAACCTGAGATCCTGCATGTTTAAACTTTCAAGAAACTAGCAATGAAACTATGCCAAATATTTATGAAATTAAGCCAAATATAATATCACCTGCAATGAGATTATAAATCTGACATATAGAAGGCCAATAGAATAGCAATGAAATTATAATTTAAAAAAATAATAATTTTACTGACATATTTGTGGAATCTCCCAAAATAAGGCACTTGCTTATATACAGGCACACTCGTGTTTGCCATACCGAATAGTTAAGGAACATATTTGTAACTTCCCAGCCACAGATGCTGATGTTATTGTACTAAGGGAAAAAACCCAATGGCTAACATATCTGGATTATTAAACTAGTCTTAGGTTCAGACTGAAATGAGAACATCTACCAGTGTGAAACAGTTTTAACTGGCGAGGCTTGAGGTGTCTCTCCCTCCTTCTCAACAAGGTCAGGTGATACACGAAAAGGAAAGAAAAATCAAAGTTAAGGTGTGGAAATGTGCTATAGAGAAAAAAAGAAAGGTAGCAGAATATTTGGTTTTTAAAATATCTGAATGTTAAGCCTATAAGGAAAAGCCCCTTAGCTCTTTCAGAAGAAAATCAGCATCTCCAAAAGGATTCAGACAGCAGGAAACATCGACAGCTGTATCAAAGGCTTGATCAAATCATCTTTGAAGTAACGAATGTAAAACAGAGGCTGTGAAAAACAAATATCATCTTTGCCAGAGATGTGTTACTCACTCTCCAAAACTCCTTAGTCACCTCGCAATGTGACAGCTGAGGATGGAAGCAGAAGGCAAGATGGCTTAAGGATGCAGGCTTTGGAGGCAGAGAGGCCTCATTGGACCGCCAGCTTCATCATTTACAAGCTGAGAGATGCCAGGCAAATGATAAACTCTCTCTAACCTCTAATAGAAATTATAACAATACCAATCTCACAGGGTGATGTGAAGACTAGTGAGGGCAGTCATCCAAGATTCCTACCACAGAAGCATGCTTCGCCATCAGCGTCTCATAACTTCAACTAAAAACTAACAGAATTGATTCCTATGTTAAGTTTCTTGGAAAACTCTGTATATCTACCAGAAATTCCTATCTCAACACCCCAGCCATCTCAAACTAAATACAACCAAAACTGAATTCGCACTTTCCGAGAAGCAACACCTCCCTTTGTGTTAAAAAAAAAATTGTTCCTCATCCCCCCCCCTTCCCCCCGCCCTATGACCATGAAGTCATTACTGACCCCCTTGCTAAGTCACACTCAGGCCATCACCAGCTCCTCTCAACCCTCTGCATCTGCCTCACATTCTTCCTTTGCTTTCCACTCCTGTCCACCATCGCCCGGCTGCTGGACACCTTGACTTTCGTCATCAGCCTCTGCATTCTGTCTCCTTCTCTGCTAACCCATCTCAACCAGAACCTGTGGATGACATGGTTCTCCTGTCGCTTCCGTCATACAGAACTTTCCTCTTTTCTTCCACATCAAAAATTGGTTCCGACAAGAACTTGCAGAGTTGTCTACACTCAGGACGCTTAGTAGGCCCTGCTCACGTGGACCTTTCATGCAGGTGAGAAAAGGCGCCCTTGCTTCCTCAAGATGCTTTATTCCAAAACACTGAGCTAAGGTGCTGACATCATTTAATGCCACCGCTACGTGCTGAGACGTTACTCTCAGCGCGTGAACACGAGGGCGTGTGATGGCGTGACGACCGGCAGGTGCACGGCCCGGTGTGAACAGCCCCCGTCAGAGCAGTGGCTTCGTTGCCCTGTCCTTTTCCAGGACCCACCCCTATGCTATGCACACCGCCCAATGAAAAAAATCACCCAGGACCTCCCAGTTGCCAAAGCTGATGGCTGAATTTTTATTTCTTTTCTTATCTGACGGCTGTATGATTCCGTACTATGGTCGCTGGTCTTCAGGACAATGCTTTCTCTGGGATTTCTCCTACCCCTCTAACTACTGTGTCACCGTTTTACGTACGGCCTTCTGCCCTTTCTGCCCTGTAAATGTCACTCCTCAGGGTCCCTTCTTTGGCATTCCTTTTTATCGGACATATAATTTCAGTCCTGACTTCAATGGCTCCCAAATAAGTCCAGAAGACCCGCCTGTCCTCCCTACCAATACAGCCCTATATCATCTCCCTCAAACATACCTCAAACTGAAATCCATATTCAAAACCAGAGATACAATATTCCCCACCACAAAAAAAAAAAAAAAGAATCTTCTTATAACCTTAGTTAATGGAGTCACTATTCTTGAAATCCCATAAGCCAGCAAGATCAGGGTCACTTCCGACTTCATTCTCACTCTCATTGGTTCCTTCAGGAAACAGCTGAGTGCCTCCTGGTACCAAGGTGATGCAGCAGGCACCTGGGCTACATCAGTGAACAAAAAATGCGTGGAAGCAAAACTCCCCTGCCATCGTGAAACTTTTATTTTAGTAGAGGGGTAGAGAAGAGAAGCAGACAATAATGCACTTATTGATATAATGTAATTTAATTACTCATTATATTCAATGTTTATACATACTGTTATAGCATAATAACATGGGATAAAGGAAATTGTTATTTTAAATAGGGCGGACAGCATAAGCCTTATCATAAACGTGACGATTAAGGAAAGGCTTGAGGTAGCTGAGGGGGTTGACCACATGGATATCTTAGGAACAAGCACTCCAGGCAGAAGGAATAGCGAGGGCAAAGGCAGGAATTTGCCTGGTATATTCAAGAAACCTCAAGGACCCAAAGCAGCTGGAGTAAACAGACTATCTACCTGAAAGATGTCATAAGACATACAAATCTGTGGAGTCGGGACAGGAATGAGCCCTTGGTGCATTGCCCAACCTGATGTGTCAGCCTTATCTAGAATTCCTCCTCCTCTCTAGCTGTCTTAGGCCAACCCTCACTCATATACTGTCTCAACGAAGCATTCCTACCCCATTTTCTAAACTCCCATTTGCACACAGTTAACCACTGGCATATGCTACACCATGTCTTTTTCTTTCTAGGTATAGTCTTGGGTAGATCCCTAACTAGATTGAAAATCACTCTAGAACAACAATGCTTTGCCAACACCTATCAAAGTGCCTGATACATGGTAGGCTCAAAATAGCTGTTCATTCAGGATGTTGCTAAAGGCCTCTGACATTTAAAAACAAAATTCCAGAATATTTTTTATAAATGAAACTTTACACCGACACCTAGACTGAAATCGACTGACCCAAAATACTCACCAAGGCACATCTAAAAAGAACATCAATTTTTGAGTTGATTCAGTTTTATGGATTTTATAAAATAACTTACTCGTTCACATTTCTTTTCAGATAATGAAATTTTGCTGCTGGTTTTAATACTGCTTTCTAAAATACAAAATCTTTAATCTTCCCAGTAAAATTAAGCCACTTCTTTAAAAAAAAGAAAAAGAAAAAATAAAATACTGCCTTCTAGTAGAAAATGTTAAAAAGGTACGTGTAATAATCAAAAAACTAATAAATATATTCAAAGTCAAGCATGGCCTCCCATGTAAACACTAGATAAAAGTTGATGTTGTAGAATTCAAATACAAGAGTTTATTGAAAACAAGAGTACCACCGGAATTTGGAGATTATCAGGGGATTGTTCTTATATCAGAAAAGGAAATCTTCTAGGTCAGAAATTGCTCATCATTTTCTGGTTATGTGAAGTCTTGGCATCAATGATGCTGTGCTCATTCTTAGTGGATCTTCTGATGATCCCTAGAAAGGCCAGGAAGGACCTTCCAGCAACCCCTACCCATCACGCCCACTTCCAGAAACACAGAGGGCTCATAACTGATGCCAGAAGCCACAACTAAGAGAAAGCTTCTTAATCACAGGATAGCTTCCACAGGCCTCTCTTCTTGCTGCTGGAAACAGTCAGCAGCACATGTCACATGTCGAAGTGAGCTCTACGACTGGGAAGTCTTGTCTAAATGACTGACGTCATGTCTAAATACTTAGCACCTGGTCAGGACCCTTAATGAATGTCTTTCATTTTTAATGACCTCAAAGGAAAGGAAAAAGCAAGGGAGGAAGACAGAAAGACAGACAGACTCAAGTATGTGGCATACTTGAGCAAACACATAAAACAACACATTAAGGGTTTCTTATTTGTGCAAAATCGAATATCTATCACAGCTCACATAACAAGCCAGAAGCCTCATTCCCTCTAAATAAACCTTAAAAAAAAAAAAAAACACTAAAGGAAACTATCAACATCGCCTCTCTCTGGGCATGCCTTTCAAGCTTTTTAAAACTAACCAACACTTATTTTGCAGTTAATGCTAGTTAGACAAAATACAATCTAAATATCTGAGTTTACTCCTAACTTAATCAATTTTAGCAATTTCCTAATTTAAAGCTTAAATCAATTTTGTTGCAGAATAAACTAATTTATTCTATTAATGTGACAGAGAAGTGCTACTAATTTTTATATAGGTGCTAAGCTTTAATAGTCTTAGAGAAAATTATGTGATTTTCTGTCCCTAACCTAAAGTATCCTCCCTTTATAGCTTAAACAGTACTTTCGTCCTTTCCCAGAACTCAAATTAGCAAATAACAGGCCACATTGGTATCAACACCCTCTCATCAGACACACAAAACTTCAGTACTGTGCTATTTAACCAAAGTCATGAGGTTTAAACATCAATGAAGTTCTCCGGGAGCCCGGAAAATGTATGGTGTTCACTCTCTATAATTAACATTTGTAAAACACTTTTGTGAATTCAGACTTCAAACGTAATTCATAAAAAGAAAAGCGGTAATTATCACCCAAACCAAACAGAGAATCCCACACTAGATCTGCTATTCCAAGACTCTGTCCATCCCAATCTCTTTAGGGCAGAAAGAGAGCAAAACTGGCTGCATTTCCTTAGTCTAGCACAATGCAGGACACAGAACACCCTCCAGGAAACGCAGTGAGCGCCCAGGTAAATCAGAAATCACATCTCTAACTAGTTAGCTGGCATTTACTGAGGGCATACCAGGTGCTTTATGTCAGGTTACCTAAGTAGATATTCCCAGGAGAGGAAGATGATTATTTTCCCCATTTTACAGATAAGGAACTAAAGCTTAGAAAACTATGCGACTGGACCGAGATCACGTAGCTTAAAGAAAGATGCTGCGATGTGAAACTTTGCAATCTGATTTCATTTGCAGCTTCATTTTTGTTGTTGCTTTAAACGTATCGCCCAGAGTATAAAATTATAGAATATAATCTTTAATCTCACAGCACTCTTCCATTTAATTTTGCTCTTAACCACCTTGAAATACACAGAGGGCCACGCTATTAGGAGCCACGGACATGATGCCCAGGGCCAATGAGTTGTTCATGGGCACACTGAAAATATCTGAGGCTTGAAAAAAACAGGGTAGTGTCTCAAAATTATTAAAAGAAAATACCCACATTAAAGTTAGTATGTATTTACCTTAAATGTCATAAATGTCATGGAATATAATGGCAATGGCTTGATTCAGCATTCAAGGAAGTTTAATTATATTTGAAAACAATTCTAAGTTAAAGTTTTCTTTCTCTATCTAAAAGAATCCCCAAATATACATAATAATTTTAGAAAATTAGAATCAATTGTAAATTAAATGTGTTATTATAGCCAAATAACTTCAAAAGCAAAATTACTTTAAAATCCTTTATAATTTTATAACATGTGAAGCGTGGGTGGATGTTCATATGTATTATATGATTTGGGGTTAAACCTCCAAAAGCAGAAAGGCCTAGTCATCCACTTTAGGGCTACATGTAGGCAGCCGAGATCATAGGTGACGACATGCGATTCCAGCATTTCTTGACTTTCTCAAAGTAGTATCAGTTATTGCCAATATTTGCTCCCTATATAATTCCCTACATTAAACTTCTTCCTGCTAAAAAACTTTGAGTAATTTTCTTGTTTTATCAAAAAAAAAAAAAAAAAAAGAAAGAAAAGAAAGAAATTATGATCTCTAGTAGGTGAGACTGTAAATGACTTTTTGCTTCTTGTTTGCATTTTCTGGCTTTTTTAAATAAACATGCTGCATTCATAGTGCGCTTCAACTGGGAGGAGTTTGAGGTTTTTTTAAGTTATATTTTAGCTCATCACTTTATTCCCTCTTTGGGCCTTTAGTAAGCATTGAATTATGCATACTTTTTTTACAAGATGTTAATAACCTTGGTTGCCTATTTGTCATGTTAAAAGGAAAAGGACATAAGAGAAAATATAAGAAGAATGGCATGTGATAGCTGATAAGAATCAGAAAATGTTCTTTTTTAAATGTTTATAGCTATCCGCCGCCCAAAAAATGCTCTGGAAGTATTTAGTATAGAGAGGAACTTCCCTACATAAGTCAGCAAAATAATAAATACTTGCTATACACAAGTATTACAACTGATATTTGTATAAGTTACTCTAGTCATTTTTTAAGTTTAAATTATGCACGGTATACCCTGTTAAAAGAAATCAGGAAAAAGCTCTGACAAACAGATATCTCTAATAGCTAAAAAAAAACATTCATTTGCTATCTAAACAATTGCTTTTCGGAATAATTCATGTGTTGCAATTATTTTTAAACTATTTATTATTTAATTAATAATGAATCGACTTCTTAAAATTTTTGCATTCAGAGTTTATACTATCCTGTATCACTTTGATTTCTAAGACTCCTAGCAAAAACAGCCTGTCCAAGGATGGGTTTAACACGTAGAAAACTATCCTGGTGATTAAAAATAAAAAAATAAATAGGTAATACTTTGTAATCTCTTTCAGCTACTACAAAGGCAATTGTCATTTAAATAAACATTACTATAAGAGTACTTACATCAACAGACCTTATAAGAGCAGTTGGTTCATAGCTCTATTAAAAGATTTAAACGCACAGGACAATCTGGTGACGGACAGAGGGGAGGGGTGTTGGGGTTTTGGGAGAATGGGGTGAAGGGTTAAAGAAGTACAAATTCGTAGTTGAGAGTTGGGCACGCGGATGGGGAGCACGGCAGAGGGAACGTAGTTAGTATTGATATGATGGCTAGGTGGAGGGCCAGGGGACGGAGGGAGCAACTGGGGGGATTGTTTTCTGGACTATATAGCTGTCTAACCAAAAAAAAAAAAAAAAAGATTTAAACACATAAAAGTTAAACAGATGATGGTGAGCAGAGTAAAAAAAATGGTGACAATATTTTCAGAAGTTAATATTTCCATTAGCAAATATAAATTACATAATCTGTTGGACCCATTTTAATCCAATTGGTACGAATTAGTGGTACAAACTCCACATTCATCAAATATGGTAAAGTATAGAATTCGCCTAAAATTTTATTTAAAATGTGGAGAATTTCCTGAAAAGTCATGGTGCAATCTCACTTTTCTTGCTGCTTTAAACAAATTACCAAGACTATACAATTACAGAGCATAGTTTTCACGTCACAGAACTCTTCCACATGGTTTGTAAACATTCCATTAACAGTCATAATGAGACAGATGTACCCAGCACCTCAGTCCTATATAGGCATTCTGTGATTGTGATATCGTCTGTGTGGGAAAGTGAGCATATCTTTACAATCAGTGAAAAAAAAAAAAATACCTTAAATATTCCATAACAGTCTTTTCTTCCAAATATCAAGCTTGATCAGCTTGACATTCCGAATCGAGGATCATCTGAACAATTACTAAGAACTAGCAGGCATTAATCAAGGCCAAATTAACAATAAAACTCACAATTACTGTGATTATAGTTACTGATAATATTTACTGAGCAATTACTATGTGTTGGCACTATGCTAAGCACATGACATAAATTCTCTCATTTAATCCTCACAACTCCACAATGAAAGCATGATTACCCTCATTTTACAGAGGAAGAAACAAACTTAGAGAGGTTGAGTGGGATACCCAAGATCACACAGCTCTTAAGTATTATCAGTGGAATTTATACCCACGCCTATCTAATTACAATGCCTTTCCAATACCCAATCTAAATTTTTCCATACACCATTAGCGAGGGTGGGGGGGGGAATAATAAGCAAAAATAAACATCCTCCCTGGGTCATCAGCTATTAAAACACTTACAGAAACAAAACTCGCAAAGCCCCGTCTCCTGGATGCTGAGGAAGGCGCCCACACACATTTCTCTCCCAGAAGGAAGCTTTCACGACACCCTTCAGAATTGAATAGGTCAATCTACATAAAATGGTATATGCCATGTGTTTTCTCTAAGCTACGTGATTAAAAGTCTCAGATTAGCACTGCTGCACTGACAGCTGATGGCAAGGGAAAAGTCAGAAGTAGAGTAATTGAAGATCAAAGTATTGACCCTGTTCCAGAAAAAAAAAAAGTCAAACCCAATTCAGGATATTGTATTCAATCACAATAAATTTAACATCTGCAATACTAATAATATAAGGTTTTCATCTTAAGTTTGAAATTTTAACATTTCAGCTTTTAAAGGGTAGGCTTGAGTTACATGACACTTACTTAGGGAGAATCTCTGACTATTCACCACCACCAGACAAATACTACATTACTCAATTGCTTATTGTCCTAAAACCGAAGCAGATACTCCTCTTCTCCCAACTTTTATTACACGACAGTAGCATACAAAAATATAATTCATCATAATCAATTACAGCTAGAGGGTTTTGACAGAGTTTTCTATCAACATCTATATCTGTTAACATCTATATCTGTTAATTATATTCTTTAGCTTGTTTTATCTTTCCTGGAAGCTTTCTGTAAAACATAAACTTAACACAAGTAACTTGCAGTATAAAGATGGAGTTCAACACAGAGGAAAAATTCAAGATCACATAGGATCACCCAGGTAGAAATTTCTAGTAGATTAAAAATGTTGTGCCTCCCAGGACACTGCTGTGGGCAAAACAGATTCCAAATGTGCTATATAGCAGTGGTATTAACCTCTCTGAAAACTGCTTAGATTATTTTTAAATCCTCAAAATGGTTACGATAAATAAAATGTAAATCCAATAATTTAAAGATACATTTAGTTTCCTCGTTTTATTTTGAAGAGAAAATGTTCTATTACGAGAACCTTGAAACAATAGGCCACCACAGAGACAGCTACTGTAGCGAGAAAGTGACACTATTATTGGCCATCTGAGAATTAACTGTTTGCAGCTCGGCCAAGTGAGAATTAAACAGGTACTATTATAGTCAATCAACTAAGGTATAATAGCAGGAAAGGAATAAAATAAAACCTTATAGCAGCCTGAGTTTAAACTCTCTCTTACTCATAAATTTAGCACAGACAATTGCACAGTTCTTCTATATTCCTCTGTTCTTCCATTATGTTACTAGAAACAAACATAATGTTACTGCAAACAGCATTAGATTAGACAAAAATGAAGTGAATGCAGATAATAGGTTTCAAGTGCTATGATACAATATTGAGACAAAACAGCCTGTGTAGGACTAAATAATTGGGAGTTTAAAAAAAGATAACCATGAACTATTTTGTTTTGCTTTATTTTTTTCATTATTTTTCCTATGAAGAACAAAAGCTTTGTGAAATTTGTGAAACATACTAAAAACGTACCTAAAACTATCATTTTCTAAAAAGCAAATGTTTCACAAAAATCTTATGACAAAGAAATAACAATCTCAAAGACAAAATGATGTTTTCAAAAGAGAAAGCATTAAAAATAAGTTAATTAAACTATTACTACTTTGTTTTCTAATTCTTGATAAGCAACCTCAGGTTTTAAAAATGTGTAAGGAATGACCACAGCAAGGGCTGAGAGTGACTAATATTTAATATTTACATCGCTGAATTTTTCCCCCTCAGCGATCCTATACCAGGAACTTAAGCCCCTGATTTTTCAATAAGTCTTGGAAAATGAAATCCCAAGAACATTAAAAGGCACGTGTTGAGAATGAACAGGACCTCAAGACTCTGGCCTGCTGACACAAACTCCACAGAGAAGAATCGAGAAA
>NW_011888787.1:9503433-9507911 GCF_000151845.1 Pteropus vampyrus | reverse complement strand
CAACAGTGATGTGCAATAAATATTCCTGGGCCCTGCCCTCTGGAGCTTGCAGCCTGGTTGCTCCTGTCCCTCCTGTGTGCACTGGAGTCACAGGAGTTGGCTTCAGGTCCAAGATCCTGCCATCAGATATACAGGAAAATTATTTGAGCCCTAATGTCACTGCTCCCCAGTGAAGACTAAGTGATCTCTCTCCCATAAAAATACCATGAGGATTCCGTGAGCTAATAACGTGCACAAAAACACTCTGTAACCCTACATGCACGACACTAACGAGACACGTCCCTGTTTTAGGAGAAGACTGGCTCCCGCAGCCACCTTTCCCAGGAAGCCCGAATGTTTGGAAAGCACGGAGGCCTTCAGATATAATTAGGATGCACAAACTCTATAATTAAACTTACTTCAACCAACATCTGAGTGCTTACTTAGTAGGCATGGTCAGTCACATGCTCAGCACGGTACTAGACATTGCGGGAGACAGAAAGAAAAACAGGATTTGGTCCTTTTGCTTCCGAAATAAAGTCTTCAATAATGCAACAAAAACAGTACACATGAAATAGCCACAAGGCATGGAGGCCAGCACGTGACTAAGGGGCTAAATTTGCAGGTGGGACATGCTTCAAAATCTGAAAGGAAGGGAAGTGTTTTTAATTTTAATGGACAAAAAGTTAATGGAAGGCGTTCCAGCAGGGGACAGAGCCTAAACACCAGTATAAAGGTAGGAATGTACCTGCAGGTCTGACTGGGGATTGTCTTAAATAATAAGTGGTAAAAGCAGAAATTCTTCAGACTGGGGGGGGGGGGGACCCAAATACCAAGAAAAGATTTTTAAACTTATTCCAACAGGCCTAAAATGAAGACTACACAGATTCGAAGGTCACACAAAAATACCGCCATGGAAACTTTTGCCAACGGTGAGAGAGTCTCAAGCTGACTGGGAAAAGTTTAATGAGATGCAAAACCTCAGTCAGCAGTAGGCTCATTTCCAAATCTTAATTCCTAGTCGCATTTTTTTAATGCAAGCCCAAAAACGCATGAGTCGAAGAAATAGATATAATCTCTGCTAAACCTCGGTAAGTGTGAGGTGTGAATGTCACTGCCACGTGGTTTACCAGGCTGGAGGTGGCACACATTTAAAGGGAAGCATCTGGTGATCAACTGGAGGCAGTTTCTAAGCCTGTGTGAATCTGAAGAAGTTACTGAATCTCTGTTCCTCTGTTTCCTCATCTATAGAGCAAAACAATACATCTCTCTACAGGGTTCTTTGGAGGTTTAAGTTAAAAAAAAAAAAATTCTGGAAACTTTCAGAAGTATATAAATGTTAATCAACTAAGAATTAAATTTAACACATCCTGTTAGCTGGCGAACATCATAAGGACAAGGGCTGTGTTTTGTTCTCCAGTGCAAATCCAGAGCCTAGCTCAGCCCCTAATATATGTAGGAATGCAATATGTCTTAGATTACTGAATGTCAAATTCAATGCAATGCATTTCTGGCAAGCGCCCATTATGTTCTATGCACTTATTGTACACTCATGGAGCTTGTGGTCTACCGGGGAAGACAGGTAGGTTACTATACAAGTAATTACAACTGTAGGGAGAATCACAAAACAGGGAGCACAAGGCCATAGAAATCTAGAGCAATGGGGGGAGCATCTAACCTAGACTACAAGGTCAGAGAAGTCCTTCAGAACTGAGTAACTAACCGTCATCTATTACTTCCATAATTTCCCAGAGTAGCAAAAGCTATTAAGACTTCACTACCTATTGATTTAAATAGAGCTAATTTTTTCAAATATTGATTCAGACATCGCATTAAAGGGAGGAGGAAGAAACAGCACACAAAAAAAGTGAGATAGAAGAAAAAGGCTTCCATGTAAGCTTAAGTGACTTCAAAGGTGTCCTCCCTACCACAAGTAGCAGTAATAAAAGCATAGTGTTCACCCACAATAAGCTTTTTACCAGAAAAGCCTCAATTAGTATAAGCAATCTGCTTGTGTACTTACAGATCTTTCTTTAAAAGCAACATGTATCTAAAGCATAAAGATGTATGAATCCTATTTCAAATACATTCCAAGTAAGTTTTGACTTTGAAGTTATCATTTTAAAACTCAAGGCATGAACGTGACCTTCTAAAATTAACCTGTATTTGAGTTCTTCCTCTTTGTAAAACATCAGATAAGACATCAAAGAAAAATATTAAAGCCTTTAAAATCATATCAAACTATCAAGAAATTTATAATCCATATAGAAAAAGGTAGTACAGGAGTTCAATAAATAAATGCAAACAACACAACGATGTCACAAGACATGATTCCCTGTCAACTCTAATACAATCTTAAGTTCCAAGGAGGCTGAGGTCTTTGTCTTTTTTGTCCACTGGTGTTTCCAAGTGTCCACAGCAGTGTCTGTCTCCGCAGACAGTGAGTGAAGGACATTCACGGGTTAGGCAGGGAGAGCAATGTTACAGGAAGGTGTTTAGGAAAACTTCACAGAGAAAAGAATAAGGGACAATAAATGATGCCTAGAAAAAAAAAAAAACTGGACCAAAAGAAAAGGGGAGAGAAGAGAGTCAGGCACTAAGCGGTAGGAAATTCAGGCAGAAGAGTCCAAAATAAGGCTGGAAACATTAGTGAAGATCAGATCGTCCAAAAAGTTAATGTCACACTAAAGTGTACAACAGACCTGATGGCATTAGCCACAGAAAAGTCATCACAGTTTGAGAGAAGGACAATGAGATCAAAATCCGCCTGTTGGAGTAGAAGGTGCTACTGCGCTATCCACGCAAGAGACGAGGACCTGCAGCGGCAGGAGCAGCCTAACCAGGAACGGTGCGACCACTCGAAAGCACAAACGGCAGGCTCTCGCAACTCACTGGAAATCACAATGGTAAGCGGAGAATTTTTTCAGCATTTACCATGTACACTTACCACACTCGCACTTTCATGCTTATTTTGACAAAATCCTCAAAACGATTCCAAGGTAATAGAAATTTTATGATAAGGAAACTAGGATTCAAGAAAATTAAGTAACTACCAGGAGTCTAGCTGTGGTCTTACTGATTTGACCAGTCAGCTCCAAGCTGTGCAGGGACAACAGAGGTTTTTTTAATTACTAGCAATTTTTAAATCCAAGTGACTTGAAGAAAGATGATACCATCAATAAGAATAGTTAACACAAGGAAGACATTGAGATTCAAACATGAAATGTTTGGGGTTACAGAAGACAGCCAAGGAAAACTGCCCAGGGCGCAGCTGGGAATGAAGGAAGTCCAAGATCAAAGGTGGAATAGCATGAGGGCTGGGATGTACAGACCCAGGAACTGACTGATGAAATAACATTCAATGATTTAATCAACAAATATTTGGGGAGCACCTTTCTGATGCCAACCACGAGACCAATCAATAAAATTCCAAGTAAGTAAAACTGGAAGTTTCTGCTCTCACGGAGCTTACTCACTGGCTAAAAGGAAGGGAGTTAAAGATATCTGAATGTACAGAGTGTAAATCACCTTTGGGGAACATCTACATGCAGGCATGGGAAACAGCACAGGAAGAGGATACCAGGCTGGAAACTAAAAAAGTACAGAGTAAGATAAAAACCCAAATGCCATGATTTGAACAAAGCAGTAGAAACAGAAGTCATAGTGTATGTGGCAATGATTTTAATAACAGCAAACCTGGTAAACGGGACTATGGAACTCAGAAGGTCTCTTTTATAAATCTGAGTGGACACAGGCAAATCTTTGGTTCTCTGGGAGCACATAATGTTTCAAAAATTCTAGTTTAGCTTGTTACAAGCCAAACCACAATAAACAGGGAGAAAAAAGCTAATGATAAAAGATAGATACAAGATGCAGAAGAAACAAAGTATATTGGCACATCCCATCTCAGAAGTATTTTCTCAGTGTATGAATTAAATCGGATATTTCAATAGAAAAAAGGAACTACTCCATGCAAATCATAAAGTCAAAGTATTTTAAGGCATATTTTTAAATGTATTTCCAGCTACATGTGTCATACAAAGAAATACATCAAAAATATACCCCAAATTATCCATATCTACTGACGAACTGAATACAGTTTATCACTCAAATTATTCTCCAGTTTATGCTTGAGTTATAATTCATAAAAATAATAAGCCATTAGTCATTGGCTAAAATTTATATTTAAGTAAAAACAAATCACCGAATTGAAATATACCCTGTATTTGTCCTAAAAAAAAATGAAACTTACATCTATACATGACAATATATTAAATTTCATCGAACGTTAATGTATTTTTGTACAGAAAATTTAATAACTATTGCTTAAATCAAATTCACTATAGAATTATAGTTCTCATTAACTTAAATGTGCAATTTCATTCCTAGCAGAAAGGAATATGACATATCAAATCTAGACATTTTCTATTATATGGCTCCAATGAACCTATTTCAATGAAATTTCCATGTAACAGATCAGTTCTGAGTGCTGTCTTTTA
>NW_011888787.1:9477839-9502358 GCF_000151845.1 Pteropus vampyrus | reverse complement strand
GTCTTTAGCTTGCATTTAAATCGGCCAGGAAACAGCCATGCCTTCCTTTCAGAATACTTTGTGTGAAAACTTCAAGATCTAGAACTCGGGGAGAGAAGGAGGAAGCAAGGCAGACACTGTGCTGAACTAGGCTTAGTGCATGCACTTGGTAAGACGGAAGAATACTGGTGCGATGTTAGCGTTTAAGAGATTTATTCAACTAAGACTCCTTTCACAGTTGGAAAGCTAGATAAAATGCATAGGAAGAATTCATTGTTGCCACCAATGACGGGAGTATAAACATAGCCATATGCTACCAAAACCATGGGTCACGGAATAGGCACTAAATGCTAAGATCTATTAAAAAACAAAAACAAACAATGGCCCTGGGAGAGCTGCCAGCTATAAATTAACATTTCCTTGATACCATTTAGGGGTGGTAAGTATGTCCACCAGCTATTGCCTTGGAGAGAGAGACAGCATTTTGCCCATCTAAAAAGCTGTGAAATGATCTTTAAAAATGTATGTACCTATGGATAATCTACTTTTAAATCAGAAAAATTCCACCCTAGTTTGAACTTGAAGAAGTTCCCCTCCTGCCCCTTATGTTTTGCTGTAATTTTTTTAAAGAAATACTTTTATAAAAATTTAAAGTGAAGATAAAGGAAGCGCAAACATTTCCCTCTCCTCTATTCAGAAGGGATCCTCTTTTCACTGAATTTTCCAGCAAGTTGTATCTCTTAAAATGATCATATGTCCCTTACGATTACGTGTGCAGCGTGTGGTGTGTGTGTGTGTGTGTGTGTGTGTGTGTGTATGTGTGTGTGTGTGTGCGCGCGCGCGCACTTCATCTCCCTTCCAGCTTTAAGTTAGCTGAGAACACACAAGACAAAATGCTTATCTTTTAATTAATATTGTACTTTGTACACAAACCTTTTTAAAAAGGCTTCCATTTCTACTATAATTCACCTTTGCACTATACCTTGAAGGATTATTCTAAAATAAAACTCCAGTTATTCCTGGACTTAAAATCCTTGTGTGGCATCCTACTTCCAAGGGTCAAGTTCATACAGATGTCATGTATGTCTACCACAATCCCATCTCCCTCTTGTCACCCGTGAAGATGCCCCACACCCTGGCTTTGGTGAACCACACGTCATTGCTCCATACCTTTGTTCTCCTGCCCTGGTCCTCCAGGCAAATTCCCACATGTCAACACTCAGCTCTGATCTTCAAACTGCACGTTGCTCGCTCCTCAGCCACACTCCACGACGCCTGGCTAGGCCTGTCCCACAGCGCTCCTCTTACTGCAGAGGGCAGGGGGCTGGGAAGGGATGGAATAGCTCCCGCCCCACCCCCTCGAAGTTGTGGGAAGCCATAGGTGATAAAAAGCTAAAAACTATCCGCAAGAATGTTTGTCTAAAAAGCTAAACCCCAGAACTGTACGTAAGATCTGGCACAAAGTTCTAGAAGGTGGCAGGGACGTTTATTCTGCTCAAACATAGGACCTGCCTGACACCGGAGCCACCACACTGTAACCAGCCACC
Organism: Pteropus vampyrus; assembly: GCF_000151845.1. Classification (NCBI taxonomy): domain Eukaryota; kingdom Metazoa; phylum Chordata; class Mammalia; order Chiroptera; family Pteropodidae; genus Pteropus; species Pteropus vampyrus. Next base: position 9,500,832 of record NW_011888787.1, on the reverse strand, counting down.
CCCTAGGGAAGCACTTCCTATTTTCACCAAAGCACCCAAGGGGAAAAAATCTTAAATGGAAATTATGTTGGTAAGTGTTAACACATAAAATGATTTTTTTAAGGCATCCAAATATTTAGTTGCTAAAGTGAAATTATCTACTCCAACATTCTGAAAGAATCTGCAGAAAGGAAGACATTGTATATATGATTTTGATTTCTTTAATCTGCAGAAATCAGGGGTGTAAAGGTATAAAAAAAAATTGGAAACATTGGCACTGTTCCTTGCTACGACACTAGTTAACAGAAGAAAATCATAACCTAGTTATTTCATGTCTTCTCGGCTTTGTTTTGTGTGTAAACCAGCCTTCCACCTGCCTCACAAACATAACCCACAGGACAGACCCTAAGTTCTTGGGGTTGGGGGAAGGGGTCCAGTGCTTATGAAATACATGGATGAAATTATCCACCTACTTGCTCTATCGAAACTGTATTTGGGGAAAGAACCATTTGAGCATACATCGCATCGCCCTCCTTCAGCCAGAGGGCTGGTCGCCCTCCTCCTGGCTACCACGCCACCTCGCACACACCTCAAGAGCTGCCTGTGTCCATCTAATGCCAAGATACGTATCCATGGGGTGGAAGTTAACGTCTTCTTTTCTTTGTATCTCAGGATCCAGGGAAAAAAATAGCTCAGTTTACCCAGGCAGTAGGACATCAAAGGATATTTTGAGGCAAATTTTACCAAAAAACTGAAAATATGTTATCTAATAGATATCATCAGATGCTGAGCACTCTGAGATTTATATTGTCTCAGTTTTTAATCATTTATATGGATATCTACACGAGTTATATTGTACGTATAACTAAATATGTTAGCCTAATTTTTTGTTCCTGCAACATGACCTAGAAGACAATGATTTCCTAAGCATCGCTATCAACTTAACTTTTAAGAATATTAAGAAAAAAAATTTAAATCACTCCCATTTTAAGACTCGTATGCATACCTAAATAACAAATGACCCGTTAAAAATTCTGATCACATAAAGAACTTTGACTTTCTACATGATGAATGTCAGCCTGGTAACCAATCTTACCTTCCAGTTGATATTATGACAAAAAAATATTAACCTACAAAACTTTTTAAGAAATGCTTTCTGGTTTCTCTGGATGGCTAGCAGGCGTCTACTGACATAAAAGTTGCCATGTCAGCAAAAAAGGCAATATTGTGTTCTGGCTATCTCAGCTTATGCTAACTTCTCAGCAGATCATCACCAAAAATGTCTACGGCATTTGAATGTCCGATCATACAAGTACAATATACACTAAGAAACTATAAGAAGCTGTAAAAAGTTACATATGGGGCTGCTTTCATTTTATCGACACCAGCTATAAATAGTGTCTACATACCTATTTGGAAAGTTGAGGCTATGATGAAATTGTTTATCCTGTTTCTTTATAGGTTCCATTTAGGAGGGGAGGGAAATAGGCCCGTATGTTCTTTGAGAATACTTGTCTTATTAAATATTAAATAGTATTGAAAAATGCAAGGAAATTGAGAAGAATAATTGGAGAAACTCTGGCAAATGTTGTATGGGACAGTAATACATCCAGAATTACAGGGCAAAGCCACTCTTAAATCTATACTCAACAGAAATGTGTACATGTGTGTACAGGATGTTCAAGGCAGCATTATTTGTAACACCAAAATTTGGGAACAGTGAAATGGATAAATTGCAGTATATTCATAAGCAAAAAACAGTGCTACGAGAAACCATGTGGATAAATTTCAAAACATAATATTGAGTGAAAGATGCCACAAACGAGAGTGTATTATGTGTGATTCCGCTTATATCGACATTAAAATAAAAACTAATCTTAGAGTGCTGAAGGTCAAGATGGGAGTAACTGAAGACTAAAAAGGGGACGAAGTGGGATTTGGGGGTGCTGGTAATGTCCTATGCTCATTATATAGGTTGAGTCAGTTCATGAGAATCCAGTGAGCTATATACTTACCTACATAAAAGTACATAAGTCATAAATTATACTTTAATAAAAAATTGAATTTGTACACCCACGTTCATAGCAGCATTATTCACAATAGCCAAAAGGGACAAGCAACCCAAGTGTCCATAGACAGATAGATGGAAAAACAAAACGTAGCAGGATTTGGTTAGCTGTGTGGCAGTCATGGAGGTGCCGTCAAAATCCTCTGCTGGAGGGAAAGGGGGACAGCAGTTTGCTCGGACGGAACCTGAAAAAAGCCTACGCGGGGACACGTCAGACTGAGGTGGTTTGACGAGAACAAAACAGCAACAATGAAGCGCAACTAGGGGGACTGTGCGGTGAAGCCCTCCTAGAGTACTCCGCGGTGGCACTGAACCGCGGTCCCCAAGGATGCCCACGCCCAAACCTCTGAAGCCTGCTTTGTTTGTTTGTCGTACTCAGGTTTTAGAACCTTTAAGAGGTTGCATTTTGTTGATGGTATGGTGATGGTTTTGCACTAAAAAAGACAATCTTTGTCCAGAAACTATTTGGGAATCCCTCTACCTTCTTTGACGAAGGATCTCTTGAACCTACTGTTCCTTAAAATCTGATCATTTCAAATTCTGGATATAAATGCCCTTAGAACTGATTCATGTTAATTAGCTCACTTCCAAGAGATTAGTAAGAGGGGGAAAAATTCAGGCTCATCTAACCCGTTTCCTGCGACTGTATTCGCAAATGCTTTGAATTTTAATTGAAACATGAAATTTGACACTAGTACTGGAAACGTGGAAAAAACAAAGCACACTGTCGGTCGATGAAGCGATGTGGCTGCAGTCATAGGCAGGAGTCCATGTGTTCTGTTTTCTTCTTTGGCCCTTAGCAGAAGCCTGGCTCACAACAGGGATTAGGTTAGAAGGCGGGACCACAGGTCTCAGGGCTGCCTGGTTTGAACAGCAAGAGTACAAAATGGTTTTTGACATTATCACGATGACCACATTCAGAAGGCTCTATTTCTTCATTCCAATCCAAGAAAAACTTAGACTTACTCGAAAAAATTTTTCAAAGGGCCCTATATGCTTGTCTTGGGACTGTAAAAACTCTATGGTTTATTTCATTTTTAAATTTCATTAATAACCTTTAAAACTAGTAAGAAAAAACTCTCTAAAGTTATCTTATGAAATAGCTTGATATAAATATCACAGAACTCCAGACTTTCCTAGTTGTCATCTCTAGGACAAGAAACAGATATACCTCTACTTAGCTTAGAATCATAAATTCTTTAGCTGCTAAGAAATAATCATGAAAAAATGAGGCTCTGGACCAAAACCCTCAGAACAGAGCAGAATATTTTGCCATTCTTTCTCCCCCATAAAAACCCGAATAGAACTAAACAGAGTCTGTGTGTATCTTTCATATGTGGAATTATTTTTTTGAGCCATTACTACTGAATCATAGTAACAACTACTTAAGAATTTCTAACAATTTCAGGCAAACTTGTGTCCCCAGGAGGAAAGACTCCTAAGAAAACCACAGTTCTAACCCAAAAGTTAAAAACAGATATTTGTTAAAAACTGTACTCATCTTACACATCAAAAGAAAAATCCCTCTGGAAAATCTGTGTTGCAAAAACCAGTTGTGTTGAAAACCACTTAAATTTTAATTATATGCTGTATTTAGCATTTCCAAATATCACATTTAGAAAATTTCAGACTGAATATATATTCTTTGGGTAATTTTGTAAATCACTTGGTTGCTACTGAGAAAAACACGTGCTAAGTAAAATGAAGCTGTGTACCATTGTGTACCAAGGCAGATGAGAGAAATACTATAAGAAATAAACTAAGAAAACTAACTACAACGATTTATACAGCTTTGAACAGCATACAGAAGGGAAAAACCTCCCCAGGGCACTTAGTTTTCCTAAGAACCCAACACACTAGCATTAATAGCCTCTAAATTTCCTCTATCACTTTTCCCCTCTAATATTTTCACCTCTCACAGATTAAGCTAATTGACGAAGCCAGGTTATAGTTGGCAAACATTTGTATGAGCCAGTTCGCCAATGAGAACAATGGTGGGATTCTACTTGAAGATAAATCCCTAAGGCTTCTCTTTGGACAATAACAGCTGCACGATTCCAGTTTCTTACTGTTCTTCAAAGCAAAGCAGTTGCTTCCAATTCATTCATGCATTTTAATGCAATTAAGGCAAAACTGATTTGATTTGATTCCATTCAAGTCAATAAACACTGAGCTCTCCCTAAGATAAAAACCCTAGAAAAAACAAAGTTTCCGCTTCAAGCCAGCAACTAAAATGCAGCATGATAAGGTTTATAAAAGATGTAAACATATAATTCTATGGGATTAAAGAGGAGCAGCAGAGACCACCGTCTACTCTGTCCTACAATGTTAGGAGCAGTGAAATATTCAATGGATACAGAAAAAGGAGAAGCAAAGGTGTGACATACAAAGTTGGTCCTCGGTCACCGAAATTAGGAATAAGTGTCCTCAGAATAATGAGGACAAACACTGCATCCATTCGCTCACTCACGCTGCAGTTACAGAAAGAGGAAATCATCTGTGCCCTAAAGAAGGTCACAGCCCAGCTCTGGAGAGACAGGGGACAGTCAGGTATGGGAAGTGTCTGACGGAGAAGGAACGCAAGCGGAGCATGCCAGAGAGGCCTCCGAAAGAGCGCGGCCATCTTCCGAGGCCCTCGCCTGCACTGGATTCCGAAGACATCTGGGAGTTCATCAACAAACCCAAAGGGAAGGGTGTTCCTGTTAGAAGCAGCAGCTTACACCATGACAAGGAGAAGAAAGAAAACATGGCCTGGCCAGGCCACAGTCTAACAGAAGGGACAGAAGGCAGAGAGGCAAGTGACAAAGCCAGTAATGTGTGTGCAGGAAATTGTTGAGTTAAAAGAGTCTGGATTTAATCCTGAGGACACTGAAATGTTTCACTCAAGAAAGATCACAAATCAAACGTTCTCAGAAAAATCAAAAAAAATCATTCTACCCAGAGCATAGAGAATCAAGAAGCAGGAAGACCATGGTTAGAAAAGAAACGAGGCTCTGAACTATAGCAACGGCAGAGAAGCAGAGACATCAAAAAGGTGAGAATATCTGGACTCTGTGTGTTGCTAAATTTGAAGGAGGTTGGCAGATGGAGAGTTTTATTTTTTAAATGTATGAGAAATGAGGTCACATTTATGCCCCTTTTGGAAACTTTACCATAATTCTATGATTTGCAGTGTGTGGGGGGAGGAGGGAAATGAAGGACATAATTAGAGTTCCTAGATTTGAAGAATAATTTTAAGATGTGAATTGCTAGAAAAAATATCCTGAAAGTATACCCATCATAAAAACAAATACTTGGAAAATAAATCTGAAAACAATTTGAATAATCAGTGAACACCTTCGTGCCACTTACAACGCTTTGGCTAGTACTGGGACACCTCTGACTTAAATTTGAGAAAACTGCATTTGGCCAATGAAGAAGATTCTATATTGAATGTATGAGTTCGTTGTGCATGGGCTTAGATTTAAAATAGGATTAGATTAGAACCAAATAGGTAAATCAGATTCCAGGTATGATTTTCGGATTATGAACAAGAAATCTAAAATCTAATGCTAACAAACTTTTCTTCAGAATTTTTTAAAAAAAATAGGACAATCTAGAGAAACGGTAGTGACACTCCACACAAATCACTCTCCTCTTTTCATCAGCTTTACTTTGCAACTTGTGCTTTTGATTGTTTCATTCATTTGCTTAATTGGCTGTAAAGAAACCAAAGCTGGCCAAGTGAGTCATGTATGAGTCACGGCTCACCTCCTGGAGTAGCCACAAGCCTGACTGTGGCTTACTGCGCTGAGCCTGAATTTCTAGTTGAAGAAGAATGCGGGATGAAAGAAAGCCAAGGGCTGCCGAGGCTGCTGAGGCTGCCGGATCGGGAGAATAAGGACCTCCTGAGAGCAGCTTCCCTGCACTTCCTTTTCAGGATGGAAGGTATGGGCTTCCGTCCCATCCCTGACCACAAAAGAGATACACCTGCATCACGGTCCACTCCCTCCCCAACTGACCTTGTGACTTCACACAAGCATTTGCTAAAAAGGGAGAACTGAGAGTGCAACCCTTTTGCTGCGCCCTTAAGGCTGCGAATCAGATTTCCAAAGACCGTGCGCAATGGGAGGACCACAGGGTCTGCTCCGATTGCCACACCTTACAGGCAAGCGGGTAAAGGACGCCAAGCAAAGGTGACACAGAATCTATACACAGCCCCTCCCCCTCCCTGAAGAAGCTCCATCTTTCACACTATAATTCTTCTTGAATAAATAATGCACATGTAACCCACGAAAACACAGTATTTGAAGATCTGAAAATCAGGTATCACAAAATATATGGGATTATTTATAATAATAAAAAACACCACCATTGAGGTGTTATTTCTTATCAGGCAGGGATGAAACCAGTGCATGACTAATGGCTTCCTTCCACGCTGACTAGGGAGTGCTCCAGCCTTTGCACAATGCGTATGGCAAGTGACTACGGCAGCTATACACATCGGCACAGAAGTTCTTCAAACCAAACTTCCATCTTTGCCTGCGAATTATCAATATGCCATTTCCTTCCTGCTAGACTCTATGGTCTCTCAAGGACAAAGACCATGTAATTCTTAAGCTTAACACTGGTGGTATCCTCCACCATTTGAGTTAAGTAGAAAGCATTCAACAAATGTATGTTGAATGCAAAACGAGTAGGAAATATCTACAACTGTTTCTTGGCTGTTCGCCTCTCAACCATCATATTAACACAATGCTAAATACATAATTACTCTACTTACAAGCATTATGGCCAAAAAGCTCTTGAAGTTCATCATAAAGTTTTCAGAGGCAGCTCCAACAACTCCATAAAACGCTAAAAGACTCAGGACAGGGTTTACAGCAAAACCATTCATACAATATGGGTATTATATTAACACCTATATGGGTATAGGAAATCCTCAATTTAACAAAATTTTTCAAATGTAGCCTTATTAAGATTCCCAGTCTTTAAAATCTGGACTACATTTTCCCAAATAAATAAGGCTAACGTGGTCAAGCTCTTAGGCCAGCAGCCAAAAGCCCTCACTTCAAAAAAATAAAGAAAGCAAGCTGAAAAGTGTAATCATTTTGGCTTCACCTCCTTGCTTCCGACATCAGGAAACGTACTCTATGACACCAGCGCATGACTGCAGTCTCCTTGGCATGCGGGGGGTGGACCGAAGCCCTAACCCTCATGGGAAGCCACGGAGCCAGGACCTTAGAGCTATAACAATTCTGGACCCCTCAAATATGAATAGGTCCATGGAGGGCGTGAGGAGAATGAAAATGGGGAACCAGTGAAAATGGAGGTCCTTGAACCAGAAGAGCAGCTTACCAACTTGCAGAGAAGTCTCTCCCCTCTATCCTTCAGGCACAGAGCCAAGGAAGCCCCTGCCCAAGGATAACCGAGCTAGGTAAGAGCCACCAGGTGGAACCATAAAGGCCAGGGGCAAGAGGCCCTCAGGGATCTAGACCCTCTGACAGGGGACCTAGCAGGCCACTGGGGATGATTGGGGGATACGGGAGACAAATACCCAGAAGACTGAAATATCTGCTCCCTGCAGAAGCGGGGTGTTGGGTGTCGATGGGAAAGGGGAAGGACCGGGAGAAAGGGAAGAGCAATTCCTGCACTTGAAGTGGCAACTTCCGGCCTGTGGCCTTAGTGAGGATACTGAAATGGTTCAGACGGGCCCAGTCCAAGACTGGCTGGCCTCTTCCTCCATGTTTCCCATTTGGATGAGCCCAGAGCATTCGTGTGCTATTAGCTCGGAGCACTGAGCCCACAACATACTCAAACATCTTCATGTCTCCAAGTCTACATGTGGCTTTGACTACCTCGAGGGCTCCCAGCATCCCAGGCCGGGTTACTTTCAGAATAATAGAACGATGAAAAAGAAGGATGTTTTGTCCCTTGTGTAAAATGAGGTTCCTTTAAGTTTGCTCTCAGCAAAACTGCAAGTGAACTTGCATATTTTATCACTGAGTAGTTAAGATAAAATAAGCTGATTACCATGTTAATCATCTCCTTCTCAAAAAAAAAGGCAGGGGAAGAGGGAAGTGTGGATAGTTTTGGCTCCCTTTATTGTTTTTAGAGGTCATTTATACCCACTATGTTACATCATGTATACGTTTTAATTAAATATGGCGCATTCATTCTTCCTAGAAGGCCTTTCCTTCACAGATACCAATCACCTCCATCTTTTATATGTTGAGACTTGGCTTAAATGTCCCTACCATGGTGACTCCACAAGAATGTCCCTTAGCCTCCCAGCCTCAGATGCTCAAACACTGAGAACCTACGGCATCTAATAAATAATACTCTTTCTTTTCCTCTGAATTTAGAACCAAATGAGAGGGAGATGCATGAGTCAGAGAAATAGAGTCACAAATGTCAGTTTTTTGTTTTGTTTTGTTTTGTTTCTTAAAAACTGATCAGGAGAAAGAGCTTAGATGTGCAGCCAAATGGGCTTACTCACACCCCTCTCACAAGCGAAGGCCACCCCTGCGGGGCAGAGAGTGGGCCTGAATGTACCTTCTCTGCAGGCAGGCAGATCTCAAAGAGAGGCTCAGGCCCTGCTCCCAAGGAGATCACAAATCCAACACGTCACTCCTCTTTTGCTGGAGAAAAGTGAATGAAATGGAGAACAGCCAGGAGTGTTAGTTACTCCAGTGCCCCTCCTTAGGAAGAACGGGGCGTAAACAGTCTTCTTCACAGTCCCTTGGGGTTTTTTTTTTTTTCTTTTTTCCTAAGCCCCTCGCATACCAGAGTGTGGCTAAGCCTCAAAGACGAGAAAATGAGTCTCCTGGTGCAGCCCTGTCCCCACGTGGATGAGGCACTTCCCAGTGCCAACCACGGTCCTTTGGGAGGTCTCCCGGGACCAAAGGAGAAGGGGGAGGGTTCTAAAACACCAAAGTTAGCTCATAAAATAACGCTAAGGCCATGCTAAACCTGAAGTTGAAATCCACTCTCTAGTCTTCCTGATTCCAAGCTATGCCTGGCCATGTTGTCCTGCGTGAGTCACCAGGGGGTCTGCAACGAACTTTAATCACAATACTAAAACAGCTGCAAAAATAAAATGCAATAGAGAGAGAGCCCAAATTTAAATATAAATCTCCTTCCAGTCTGAGTTTTCCAGTAAGACATTAAAGTCCAAAAATTAAATCTCCTTGCAAGTGTAAGTTCAAAAATGTTAAATTCCAAGGGAATTAAATTCTGGACTCAAATTATCTTGCCATTATACATACAAGGTCTGTCTCAGTCTCGGTTTCCCAGAAAGTGGAGTTTAAGACAAGAGTTTGCGTGCAGGTCCTCAGTTCGGGAAGCGACACTATGGAGGAGGACTGTGGAGGACTGAGGGGGCGGGGGGTGCAAAAGCGGAAGTGGGGAGGGGACTATGAGGATGCATTCCTGAGCAGACCACCGCTACTGAGACTGGTGCTCGAGACCACCCAACCTGAAGAGGAATGAGCGAACTGAGCCTCTGGGGCAGGACCCCAAGCAAGGTGCTCTCCAGGTGCACCTGTGATGTTCACGGAAGCCTGCACGGACTGGTCACTGCCACTGTGTCTGGAATAAGAGGTCAGGCAGAGAGGACCTGGAAGTGGTACACAAGAGGTCTCCACTTGTGGATACAAAGTCCAACGGGAGCAAGGGCCAAACCCCTGTTTTCAGATCCCTTATGCTGTTAACTTTAAGCGAGAGGAATTCTTGAAGCCTGGGCAGTGTTGTAGGGGTTTTTGGTATTGCTGTTGTGGTTTGGTTGTTTTTTAGCAGCTTTAAGCTGTAATGAATAGAGAGTAGTTCCTTCAGGGCCTCAGACATTAATTCAGCTTTGTCTCAAGTCTCTGTATGGCTCCACCTTTAAAGAGCCCAAAGAGTTACAAGTCACTGGCCCACACCTACCAAATCTAACCCTTTTCCTGTTTGCAATTGGAGTCCTTGCCCACAGAGCTTGCACCTGCAGCGTTTCCCCTGAAATAATTAGCAGGTTACAGTCCTAACCTTACCCCCAAAGTTTGTCGTGAAATATCTCCCTTTTATTATTATTTTCGCATCACTCTAGTGTATCTATAGTCTTTGGAAACAAATGGCATCATTCTATCGATGGCGTTCTGTTTTTCGTAATTCGATTGCTGAAAATGCCAAATCCTAGAAAACATAGCATTCCTACGCGTGATGTCAAGTGAACGCGGGCAGCGAGCTCCACCTTTTTTTCTAAACAAGAAAAGGAGTAAAAGGAAAGTCTATCCTCAGGCCTAAGAGCACCCCAAGCAAAAGTATTTCCAGAACCCAGTACTTGGCCTCATCCAGACCCATTTAACTACTTCCAGACAGTGACAGAAACTCCAGGGCATCCAAGAGATGGAGGGTCGACAAAGAACACAAACTCTTGCCAGGATGCCCAAAATACTATGCCAGTTTTCCAGAGCTTGAAACTTAACTAGGAAAAAAGTATCCACGAATGGATGAATGGATAAACAAAATGTGGCATAGACATGCAACGTATGATTAGCCTTAAAGAAGAAAAAAATTCTGACTACATGCTATGACATGAATTAACGCTTAGGATATTATACTAAGTGAAATAAGCCTGTCACAAAAGAACCAATGTTGCCTGCTTCCATTTACATGAGGTACCTAGACTGTCAATGTCAAATTCATAGAGGTGGAAAATAAATGGTAGTTGCCAGGGTCTGGGGAAAAGTTATTGTTTAATGAGTACAGAGGAAGTTCAATCTAGGAAAATGAGAAAGTTCTGGAGATGGATGGTTGGTGACAGTTGCACAACAACACGAATGTACTTAATGCCACAGAATTGTACAGCTAGAAGTTTTACCGCAATTTAAAAAAAAAAAAAAAAACTCAACTAGGAGAAATATCCAACCAGGTCAATTTTGGCCTTATTCATTTGCATACTGGAGAGAAAATCCAACTGTGCATAGCGCCTTCTCTCTGAGGAGCATTGAGGTATCACTGCTTTCTTTTGAAATTGAGAAATTTGCAATGGTGGCAGCCCCAGGCCCCTCATGCCCTAATCGCGGGCGCTTTCTCTCCCAGCTCAGCGTTCAAAATGTCTTAGCTCCCAGGTCCTCGTTGAGTCCCATGCTTCCGGCCCTCGAGCACTGAACTGCGCATGCTCTGCCTAGGAGAGTCATCGCCCCCACAATCTCCTACAAGCAGGGATTTCTGGTTTCCCGCCACAGCATCTGCTGCAACTGCCTCTTCCCTGTAAATGCTTCGGGTTGTGAGAACTGCTTCCTAAGGACCATTGTCTCTTAGTCTCCACGTTTCTTCCAATTGAACTTCAGCGGGTTCCAGAACTGCTACCGTTGTTTCTGAAGTCCCTGTTCCTGTGGGCCTGTGAGGACCTACACCTTTGCGTGGGCATCTTAAGACACTAGAATTCAAGCACATTTAAATGACCAGGTCCCTGGTACCACTTTTTTCTTTTTTTTTTTTTTTCGTCAAAAGGGAAAAAAAAAACCCCTTTGAATTTATCCTTCATATTTAACTTTCTCTGCTGATTTTATTTTCTTTTGAGAAAGACCCAGAGGCTCTTCCCTTCCCTTCCACTTCAGAGCTGTCACTGTCGGGTGGAAATGAACAGCCAACTTCCCGAGTCAGATAATCCCTGCGAAGAGGTTACTCCCATCAGGCCACATGCAGCCCCGCCTGGCTGGCTCTCCCAGGATGCGCCTCATCTTTCCCACCTCATCTTTCCCACGGCTTCCCCTGGAACCCTAAGTCCAGAAAGAACCTGGGCACGAGCCTCCAGGCCACAGGTGATTAGATACCTGCTTGCTCAAATGCACTCATTTTGTCACCCTGGAACTCAATAAACTTCACTATTTTATGCTGATATCCCAGGGTTTTCCCTCTCAAATGCAAATTTTCTGTAACCACTGGGCATTGTAACCCAGGGGAACAAGCCCAGAGGAACAGAGAATGCTTATGTAAATTAGAGGAAGGTGCCCCCCCCCTCAGGGCACACGTCAACCCTGGCCAGATTCCACGGGGTACAGTCAGCTGCATTTCAATCTCTTCTAGCAAAAGTCTTTCTGCGGCCTAGAAATGGGAAACCATATCGGCCTTGAGCTATGCAAATCAAGTTTCCAGCTGTTGTACTTCAAACTCTGGCTGAATCTTTAAAGAGGCACTTGGCAATATTTTCTGGATCCTCATGAAAACCTTTCATATCTTGTCTCACTCTTCCACTCCATTTCGACAGGCCTATTACTCTTTCTCATTAGTACTGTCAGAGTGAATCGCCTTTCTTTTTCATACCTGTCTATCCTGGCTTAACAATCTCATTTTTCCCTTCATTCCTCTCATTAGATGTGTCAACCTTTGTCCTGGCTTAATTAGCCTTTCCAGTCTCCCACCGCTCTGTTCTTGATAAGACCAACGCGAATTTCTCAAGCCACTGTGGCTTCTCCCTGATTGCTTAGGAACATCTCATCTCTAGAATCTGAGCACGGCAGGTACAGGTCTTTCTGACAATCTTCTTAACGTTTGGGTTTGCCACAATGTCACTGACTCGTTTTCCATCTAAACTCGGGAATGCAGCATGTACTTCTTAAGGTAAGGATGCTCCATTCCTTTTTATTTGCTCATTAAGAAAATCTACTGTCGGGTGAAAATCTTCTATAGGTAAAGCCACAATTCTATGAACCAGTGGGTGGAACTTACACAGTCAACAAACCCAGAGCAAACCTAACTCATGCTTTGGCATGGAGGAACCTCGGTTAGAGAATTAGGGTAATGCTCTGTCCCGACGCAGTGCAGAGCTCAGCCACTTCCAGGGCCCGTCATCTGCAGAGAGGGTGCTTTCTTGGTCTGCTCAGAGTGGGTCCTATGAGGTGGGTCCGATGACGGGTGGTCTATTAAGACCTTAGATAAACTATAAAATTACATAAGATTAGTCCCTCCAGAGTTTTCTTTTGTCCTGGAATAAAACTGACTTCCTATACCTTGGCCTCATTTTCACATTAAATTTAAAGGAAGAACCTCACATAATAGCACTGTCACTTCTGCAGTCTGAAGTCCTGGCCCGCAGCTTTGACTCAAACACAATAAAAGCAGCAAATGTTATTCCACCCCAAATGACTGAGAAGAGCCAACCTCTTCCTCAGCCTTGCCTGCAACACCAGTCTGAACTGAGCCCACAAAACCCAAAGCATTAGTGCCTCAGCCCACCCACGAAGACTAGCGAGATCAGAATTCTGCACTTGCTAAGGCCTAAACAGCATCACAAACAACTGTGCCTGGTTAAGACACCTGCCTGTGGGTTCGCCACCATAAGCTTCAGACCCCCAACATCAAATTAATAAATGGTCCCCTTTCCTAGTAAATGAGAAACCCGATGAGCAAGATATAATAGATACAGATATCAGAGGAAAATGTGAATTTTTTATTGATAAAAGCTAAAATATATTGGAAAATGTGGCTTAGAGGTGTAGGCTCTCCTCTCATTCCTCCCACTAGAAAATAAATAAATAAAAATAAAAAAGGACTGTAGGCCTCCTCCGTGAAGACAGAACCTGCTCTGCTGAGCCTGCTTTATCAGTGAGAGAAGACCGTGCAGGAAACAGCCTCCCTCTGTGCGAGTAAGCAGGTTTCAGAGGGAAGGCCCCCGAGAAGCTGAGTCACACACACCAGCGTTACTCTTCCTCAGGGAAGCATGAAGTACGGAGAGAGAGTTCATCCTCTAAAACATGCCTCTCTTATAACTTGAGTTCTTTGACATGTCTCAGTGTCCAATCAGAGCTTTGAAAAATAGTATTTCAATAAATGTTTGTTGGACAAGTGAAAGAACGAAGTCTACTTCTGAAAGAACAAAATGCAATTTTGAACTTGAGTAAGTTAACTATGTGATATAAGATAGCTTGCCCTTGTGGAAAATGCAAACCAAACGGTCAGACGTCTCAAGTGCAAGGAAATGTACCGAGCAAGACCTTACCTCTTAGGGATGCTCATCTTCGTCATGCAGCCCTTCTGCTGTTTGGCTAAGACATTCTCTACCCAGACTCCTGGATGGTTCAGGTAATGTTATCCTAGGTCTTTGATGAAGGGTGTCGGCGAAGGGCTGCTTGATGCTAATCTATGCTCACTACAAGTATTTGTCTTCTTTTTACACTTGCCCTCATTAACATAAAAGATTATATAAGAAGCAGGCAAGATCTTAATTACAAGACACATCTGAGCTTTTAGAAAAGGTCCTTGGAAAACATCTAGATATTTAATTTCACAGAACAATTTAAATCACAAAAGCTTTTAACAAATTATACCTAAATTTCTTCTCTTCTGTGTTTGTTGCAATAATAACGGTTATTATGTAGTTACTGACTTACATATTCCTAAAGATTTATTGCGCACTAAATGCTGAGCATTGTGCCGGTCCCCAGGAATTTAGCAGTGAACAATACCCAAGTGGGCTCTGCCATCGTGAGGCTTAGGTCTAGCAGGAAAATCAGTCCTGAAACATGTATTTCTCAGGATGATGAGCTGCATAAAAGGGGAATTTTAAAACTAAGAAATAAGACGAAATGACAAATTCCAAGTCTGGAGGAAAAAAAATAGGGTGACATATTTGGCGAATGGAAAAATACCCACATGACTGCAGCAGAATGATCAAGAGAGTTGAGGCTGAAGAGGATGGCAGGGACAGGTCACAAAAGGGCCTTACTCAGGATTTCGGACTCCACCCTCAGCCTGGGGAAGCATTCTAAGAGTTATAATAGGGTTTGCATGATCAAATATGTGTGTGTGTTAAGGTTATTGAAGGTACAGCTGGGAGAATGCATTAGCATAGGCAGAATATACGTAGGGAGACCAGGTAGAAGGCAGTGGTCCAGGTGAAAGGTGATGGGGCAGGGGAGGAGCACAGAGAGATTCGAGACAGGCAGTGGAGGCTGAGCACTAAACACCTGCCAACTGGGGATTCGACAGATATTGTGAGATAATTATCTGTGTTCCATCTTGTAGATGAGAAAACAGATTTAGTGACGTTAAGTACTTTGCTCAAAGTCACCCAGCAAATAGTGGCTGAGCTATGAATTAAATCTAAATGATACCAAAATCCTTGCTTTCAACCAAGACTTTAGAAACTTGTCCTTTCTTGTCCATTAGAAATATTTCTCTGCAAACTACCTAGTAGTATGTTAACAAGAGCTATCGAGTGTCTTAAAAAAAAAAAAATCTGACCTAGAAATTTCACTTTGGAAAATAAAATATCACTTTTGGAAAATAAAAAGAAATAATTCAAAGAGTAGAGGGAGGGTCTGTACAAGAACATTTATCATCAAGCTGTCTACAAAAGAGAAGAACTGGAAGTAACCCAAGAGACTGACTACATAAACAGGACATCATGTTCACTGCTATATACTACTCCACTATCACCTCCTACATGATACTGAAAAAATCAGTCTTTTCTAAAATCTTCAGCTGTAACAATTGTTCTCTTACGAGACCTCACAACTATCTAGGGACACTGGCATGAAAACTACTAACCGTAACTGTACTCAGCGGAAGGGCTGTTATTGTTGCTCCCTTACCGAGTTGACAACATGCGAGACTCTGAAGCAGGAATCTGTCACACGTTATCTTATCGAATCCTCACAACCTACAGCAAAGGTAGTGTTGTTCTCAGGAGGCGGCTGAGGGAACAGAGGGGCAGGGTGAAAGAGTCTGCCTAGATCATACAGCCAATTAGTAGCACATCCAAAATCTAAAGCCCATGTTCTTGTCACTATACGATGTCACCCTGGTTATCAGTGAGAGAATGAAGGTCCAGAGAAACTGAGCAGGTAGAGGCTCAGAGATCACACTGCTAATTAGCAATAGAACCAGAATTTGAATGCAGGTCTCCCAATTCCAGGCAAACTGTTGTTTTTCTCTATTGCTATCGCACAGCTGTCACATATGAAATCACCAAAAGACAGATGAAACCATGTAAATTAAATCATTTTTAAAGTCACAATATGCTAAGATTTAGATTCAATTAGTCTAAATAAAACATCTGCAGAAAGACAGAATACAATAGGAAAGTTTGCCACAGACCAGCATTGTTACCAAGTGCCTCCTAGGACCCCAGGGCCGTGTGAGATATTTCGCCCATCTGACTCCATCTGCTTTTCACGACACACTGCAGGAAGAATCACCTCTATTTCACAAGCAAGAAAACTAAGACACTGAGCGATGAAGGGATTTGCCCACAGTCACGCAGCTACTGGGGTATAATGCTTGAATCCATATTCTTTCAATACACCATGCTGCTTCCCACTGCAAGACAACCGGCAAAATATTATATTTTTTGCATCCTATGATTAAGATGAAGGACACAATAAAATCTAGCATTCTTGTCCAACCAATATTAAGGTTAATGTTAGGGATTCATTAAACCCTCCATATCGAGCTAGGAACATAAAGCTGAAGAACAATTTTACAGAACTCACAATCTAGGAGAAATAACGTATATTTTGGTGTTACCATAAATAAATATCTGTATTCTCGGGAATTAGGGACACACTGTGTTATCTGGTTTAAAATAACAAAACCTCAGCTCTGCTAGGAACTGAGCAATTCTGGATGGCTCAGAATTTACTTCTCTAAGCATCAGATCTTTGATTTCACAAGTTTTTTAATCATTTTTTAATTCTGTCAATTTTCCCAGAATATGCTGAGCTCCAACATCTGAGACTTTGTAACTCCATTTCCACTGATTCCCCTACACTACTGTATTGGATGGATAGATGGATGGATGGATGGATGGATGGATGGATGGATGGATGGATGGATGGATGGATGGATGGACGGACGGACGGACGGACGGACGGATAGACAGACAGGAGGGAGGTAAGGAGGGAGAGAATAAGGTCTTTATAAGTACTTCACATGAGAAATTCTGAACTCAAGCACTTTCCAATCTTTCTTAAATAATTTTTTTAAAGGCATAACATGATTTAAACTTTTCTTGAGGACCTGGGTCATTGGTATTCTGTTACGAGAAAAGTAATATACTATGATTCAGGAAACTAAGTAGCCGTGGGCAAATTATTTTATATATTCAGGGACCTTAGACTGCTCATTTTTAAAACCAAGGAGCTGAGCTAGAGTGATCTCAGGACTTTTTCAGCTCCATAACTGTGTAATTCTTTGAACAATAAAATTAGTTACAATAATGGTCCATTCAAAGAAGACGATCCTTTCTCAGAGTCTTGTGCAGAATTAGTTGGCTGCCTTCTCCACGGTCCACAATTAATACAGTTTTTGAGTTCTTGAGTCCATGATTTACAGTTTTTTACTACTGCCAACTCAACTCTCAGTTCTCCCTCCTTCTTATTTTAACTTGCGACCTGTAATCTTCCTAAAGTTAAAAAAAAAAAAAGAGGTTTAATGAAAATGGAACCTACATTTGAGTACCTTCCAAGTGCTGAATACTGAACATACATTCCTTCAATTAATTTATTCCTTATCACACTGCAAATAGGTATTATTATCTCTAATAAATGTGGGAACCCATGATCAAAATTGTTAAGTTGCTCAAGATTATACGTGTCACGGCTAGGATTCGAAATCAGGTCGATGTATCCAAGAGCCATGTGCTTTCTACGACACAATGCTATTTATTAGAATAATGTGTTAATTAAAAGTCCTCAGGCTTGAGGCCAGAATCTAGGAACTCTTGAATGGTTACCATAAATTAAGTTTAGCTTATTGCATTTACATGGAGTTTAAAAAATCTATTTTATCTCGTCCTATAGAGAAGTGAGGGCTCTATTATATTTTACTATTTTTAATACATTTTTTTTTTACCTAGCTTATTTTATACGAAACCCAGGAGGGATTTTTAGGTAGTTACCAAATGAACAAAGATAGTAACTAGATGGCTAAGACATTAATTTACATGCATCGTTGAAACTGATGAACCATTTATTAAACATTGAAGAAAAAAATTAGATCCTTTACAAAATGTCTCATTTTTCTCTTAACTAAGGCCATTAAATAGAGCTATGTGTGCAAAAAGATTGAGAATTCAATAAGGATCAATCTCAAGAGTCCAGCCTCATGTTTTAGAATCTATAGAAATGAAACTGATATTAACAGCAGCGCTGTCACAGTCTCCCCTGAAACAGTGTCTTTAGAAGCACCCAAATCTTTTATGGGAGTGCTCATTCTGAGCTCCAGAGATCTCGATTCCTGCTTCCCCCTCACTGAGGATGAATTGCTATATTCTCCTGAATTCCCCAGTACACTTTATGAGCAAACACGAGATTCTATTTCCAAGTACTCTGTCATCGTAAATAATCTGAAGTCAAGCATTTATGTGGCCGACTGTGACCTAAGTTTACTGACTTTCTTAGCCAACGAATGCTTTCTTATATTTGAAGGTCAAATGCTAGCAAATTTAATAATCTACTGAATCTACATTTTGGAGTATCAGGTAAGTGATGGAATTATTCTAGATTCACTTTCCCTGTCAAGCATTACAGATATGATTAGTGAAAGTTGTATTAATTGAATGATAATATTATAAAAAAAAAAAAAAAGGCTTGCAAAATTGAGCAGATACTCTGAGCTGGTTGCAAGAGGGGACAGGCGGCCTGGGTACCGCTGGGAACGGAACAAGGCAACTTGAAAGTTTCTGGTTTATTGGTGGATGCTCACTCGACCACACCACTGACCTCTGAAGACCACAAACCAGAAAAAGTCCTGCTAGTGCACAGCGTCCAACTTCTCAGAATCAAAGTTTTCATAACACCTGGTCCTCTCTGGGATTCTAATTTGTTTAATATTCTCTTCGAGACCCAAAACTCTCTCTTAAGAGTCAGAAGGCAAGAAACATGTACAAATGTAACTAGTAAAATTTGGAATAGTTGCTACTTCTAGTAATAGTAATAACAGTTACCATCACCGGGAATGCATGGGATAGACTGAGCATCTTCACTGCCAGATACAAATATTCCGGTACACAGCCATATCTCGGTACACAGGTTATTAAGGCTATTTCATCACTGCTCAGAATAATGGTCTGGTTGGGGACATTGCTGAGGTCTGACGGCCTTTGCACATTCATCTCCTCGCACGGTCTCCCCACCCAGTTTTCTTTCTCAAACCTTCTTCCTCTCTAGTAACCACTCATGTCTCTGTCCTCTTCCTGGTCTCATCTGTCTCACTCAGCTGCCTGCATTTTTGCACCAGCCTTGTAGCATCCAACGCTTTACTTTTTTCTGCATTTTGCCAAAGCCCAACTCCAAGGTCAAGTCTGGCTCCCAGCCTCCCAAAAGCAGAAACTTCATATTTCTTTTTATGTCTTCAGCACCCTGCACACAGGAGGTATTAGACAAATGTCCATGGAAAGGAGAGAACTATCTTGAGCCACACACATCACACACACGCAGTCCATATTGTGATGTTAGTGTCCTATCCTACATGTAGAAAATTAACAGTGCATCCAAAAAAGCATTTCCCACCTACCAAACACTTGCCACGCCCACTCACTCTGATTCAAATCTCCCTTACCAGCCTCCTGCTTTACAAGGACAGGTCAGAGGTAAAATCCATGTGTGTAGACTAAAAGCAACACGGGGTCAGCGACTGAGTTTTATTGACCTTTGAATCCTCAGCATCTACTATAAAACGTAATATTTAGTAGACAAACTGATGATTCAATTAATCGCTCACATTGTATACACAAAGTCACACAGAAACAGAACCAAACAGAAAGCAGAAGAGCTATGAAATTATCAAAAAGCAAATGGTCCACAAACTAGATAATCAGATTCTAAAATCAGTGAAAACTGGTTTCATTATTTTAGATGTTTCTATTTTAAAGACAGTAAATTTCAGTGCAAAATAATACGATATCATTTTACATTTACCAATCAGGTCTTGCTTTTTCTAAGCCTTTTTTCCTAGTCATTTGCTCATGCAATTCACATCTATCCACTGAGCTTGGTAGCGGGAACTGGGAACTTCACTAAATTTGGAATTAGGACAATTGGACTCAAGTCCTGTCTTCACCACTTCCTGTCTGTGTGACCTTGAGAAAAGTCCTTTAGCCAGTGCACATCTCAATTTCCTTCTCTGTAGAGCGATGATAAGATCTTGTTCTTCCTGCCCCTCAGACTTATGAGGATCAAGGAGGTGGGGGAGAAGAAAGGAAATAAAATCTAGCGGAATACCTACTATGCCCCGTGCGTTTTACATATATTATTTAATTCTCATCACAATCCTGCAAAGTAGGTTTTACTATTTCTTGCCTATTCTATGAGGAAACAGACTCAGCAAGAAAAATAACTTCACCAAGGTCACAGAGTTGTGAAGTGCCAGAGCTGGGACTCGAACATTTGTGCCTTGTCCCAGAGCTCTCTGCATGAAACCACAATAACTCCTGAGTGAGACATAAATTTGTTAAAAATTTTAGCTGCTCTTTAGCACATTAATACATAGGTAAGTATTTGCTGTTATTGCCGTAAGTGTGGAAAGCAGAGACAAAGAGAAGCAGGTATTTGCTAAGGTCACACAAGAGAGACAGAGCTGGGACTATAATCTGGGTCCCCTGACGCCTCTACATTAAACCGTGCTGCCCCACACTCCTAGGAAAAAACTGACATTCACGGGCATAGAGGCACAATGCATGTTTATTCAGACCAGCTGTTACAGAACTATTTTAAGACAAGCACTTTGAAAATCATGGAAGGTGGGTATCAAGTGTTTCATTAAATATTCCATATTAATTGACCCTTTAGAGAACTCCCATGTGTAGCATATGCTGCTGGCTTCCTGTTAAGCAAGCAACTCAAAATCTGACTACAGTTCTTGCAACACATATTTTGAAAGCACATTCAGACGGCAGCACAAAATACAATTTTAAAACACTTTTCCATGAAAATTAAAAATAGCTACTTCTTTGCTGTTCATGGTTCAGTCTACTAAATGCTTAAGACTAGGGAAAAGCAGAATGTGAACTTGTGACGGGCCTTAAGACCATGTACGGTCTCTGTTAACAGGAAAAAAAGAATCTAATAATACAGCAGGTCCTTAAATAACATTTCATTATAACGTTGATGAAATGTCACAGGAACTTAACTCTTGTTTATACCAATTAGCCTATGGTAAATTAATTTCATTATACGTAGTTTCGCTTAAAGTTGCAGAGCCTGTCAATGATGTTAAGTGAGGACTTACTGTATTCTAAACGACAGCTAATAGGTGTCTGTGAATTTACATGAATGATTATAATACAGAAAAAAAAAAAAAGACTACAATTTGAAGCATGTCGTTTAAAACAACGGTGTTACTGCTGCTCAGGGACGTGTCAACACTCCTGACCCAGCTGGAGTAGAGCATTAACCCACGTGCTCGAGGCCAGCTGTCACAAGGCAAAGTCTTAAAAGGCAAAAAAGGACCAGCTACACTCATTTTGTCCTTCCTTGTCATTAATTTTCCTCGGTTCTCCTATCTGATTTTATTTTTTTCCTCCCCCATCATACACCAGTCAAAGGTCTACCTCACGTTTTACACTAAATAGTATGCTGTGTATAAAATCATCCAGTTGACACATTCAATACCCTGAACCAAAATTATTACTCAGTATCCAACTAGTACAGAGGTGCTTTAATTAACGGGCACATAACCAATCAGAACATTCCTCCAAGGGAACACCACATGAGAGCAATGCAGTTAAAAAAAAAAAAGAAAGAAAAATTCCATGCACTATAGACTAGTGGTTACCAGAGGGTGGGGTGGCGGGGAGAAGGGGGTAGGCAGATGGTTGAAGGGGGTCAAATATAGAGGGACAGGGGAAGGGTGAAAGGTAAAGGGGATCAAATACATGGTAGCTGAAGGAAGCTGGACTTTGGGTGATAAACACATTATAAAATATACAGATGTCAAATTATAATGTACACCTGAAAATTATATAATTGTATTAAGCAATGTTACCCCCAATAAACTTAATTAAAAAATTAATTAAAAAGAAAAAAAGAAAAATTCATTACAGTTCACACTCAGATGTGCCAAGAGCCTTGCTGATGGGAACTCAGTTCACTCTAAATGTTCTGATTCTAACCTTTGCTCTACCACAAACCACTTGTCAGCACAAGTGACTAAGCTCCTCTTAGCCTGGGAGAGTAGCTACCACATGGAGATCAATAACAGTGCCTGTCTCATGGTGTTGTGACAACCAGATGAGGTGAATGCATGGAAGGTGTTAACACACTGTCTCGTGTTTCTGCAGAAGCGATAGTAATAATTATACTGAAAGTCGTTAACATGTATTGAGCTTTTGTTATGTGCCAGTTACAAGGCTAATTCATTCATCTAGTCCTCACAACCACTCTTGGAGGCACGTTCTCTTATTGTGCCTATTTTTAAGATAAGGAAGCTAATGAACAGACAGATACAGTCACTTTTGCTATTATTAGTAATACCACTTAACAAACATATTTTTGGTTTTTAATGACATAGTCCTTAACACATTTTATTACAATTTATATAGATATGTTTGAAAAGGTAGTAAACAAAGAGTCTTCATTTTCGACTCACAGTCAATGAATTTAATTTATGCCTATTTATGTATGTGTATTAAGGATGAGTCCCTGTGTCCCTTTCTGGAAATGTATATAAATGTGTAAGCCTATGGCAGCCTCAAGCAGGTTACAGCCTGGAAGAGAGGCAGATAAGAAAAATACTGCGAAACAGCACGAGGAATGCTGCCCTCCATCTGTGTACACTACCCAGTGCCGTGTGACCGAGCAGCACGTGAGCAGCCACTCCTCGGGTCGGAAGCGGCAAGTCCTCACTGCAAGGATGACCCTTGAACCAAAATGTCAATCGGAAAAACGAGAAGGGCATTTCAAGCAGAGAAACAGGCCTATGCAACGGCACAGAGACATTTAACAGCATAGTTTGAGAAGCCACAAAAAGGAGCACAGAGGGGAG
>NW_011888787.1:9469060-9477789 GCF_000151845.1 Pteropus vampyrus | reverse complement strand
GTTACAAGGCTAATTCATTCATCTAGTCCTCACAACCACTCTTGGAGGCACGTTCTCTTATTGTGCCTATTTTTAAGATAAGGAAGCTAATGAACAGACAGATACGGTCACTTTTGCTATTATTAGTAATACCACTTAACAAACATATTTTTGGTTTTTAATGACATAGTCCTTAACACATTTTATTACAATTTATATAGATATGTTTGAAAAGGTAGTAAACAAAGAGTCTTCATTTTCGACTCACAGTCAATGAATTTAATTTATGCCTATTTATGTATGTGTATTAAGGATGAGTCCCTGTGTCCCTTTCTGGAAATGTATATAAATGTGTAAGCCTATGGCAGCCTCAAGCAGGTTACAGCCTGGAAGAGAGGCAGATAAGAAAAATACTGCGAAACAGCACGAGGAATGCTGCCCTCCATCTGTGTACACTACCCAGTGCCGTGTGACCGAGCAGCACGTGAGCAGCCACTCCTCGGGTCGGAAGCGGCAAGTCCTCACTGCAAGGATGACCCTTGAACCAAAATGTCAATCGGAAAAACGAGAAGGGCATTTCAAGCAGAGAAACAGGCCTATGCAACGGCACAGAGACATTTAACAGCATAGTTTGAGAAGCCACAAAAAGGAGCACAGAGGGGAGGAGAGCTTTGAGAGGTGAAACAGGACCAGACCATGGGCTCTTGCAGGCTTACTAAGGAGCCTGGATCTTATCCTGTGGCCCACACAGAACCATTGAACAGTTCTAGGGAGGTTGCCTGACACCTGCCCCAGTAGTTCTGGTAAACCCTAGGAGTCCTCAGTCACTATCACATCCAACGTTCAGCAAGTCTTTGTGGCTCTGCCTTGAAAACATATCCTGCATCGAATGAGGGGACTAATAGCATACATGCGTGCACGCAGAACGATTCAGAGAACTGATGATGCCAGAAAGGACAGGGAGGGGTACAGTGAAGGAGGAACTGGCCTTTGCAAGGAGCACTGATGATTCACCCACAGAACAGGAGAGAAGGCATCATCTACGGGCACAGATGCAGGGCGGTGGGAGCCTGAGGAAGCTCTCCTCCAACTGGATCTGCATTCTCAGTGGAATAGGAAAGCAAGGCCAGCAGTTGAGAGGGAGAACGAAGAGGAAGGTGAAGAAGGTTCAAGAAGAAACTGTACCAAACATTCCTCTCGGAGAGTCAGAAAGTGAATGGTCTAGGGCAGTTCTCAAACTTTTTGGTCTCAGGACCCTGTTATACTCTTAAAAAACAATTACTGGGAACTCTCAGCAGCTTTTGTTTATGGGGTTATATCTATCGGCATTTAACATATCAGACTTCTGAGAAACCTTTAATATATATACAGGCACATAATCCATTGTCAATCACAGCAATGACATCGGCAGCAACATGTAGCCTTTGGAAAACTCCATTATACACTTGTGAGAAAATGCAAATAATGGGTTAATATTATAAAAAGGGTTTTTGACCTTATGGAGCTCCTAAAAGCAGGCAGTGCCCGGAGTCCCCAGACTGTATTTTTGAGCATGTCTGGTCTAGAGAAATGTCCTAATCGAATGGCTGGTAGCCTAAGGTGCCCACTTGAGGTTATGGGTCATGAATCTAAAGTGAGAAGAGTCAGTGGGGCATGGCATTTCCTCCATCAGGTGCAGCAGCCAAGTCGCAGGTAGGGAGTGAGTAGAGTTGGATTTCGCCGGCTTTGTAGTTAACCCAAATGCGTCTGATGAATCAAGAGAAGCCAGAAGTAATTATAATGGCTATGGCATTTAAGCTGAGTAGGAAGGAAATGAAGACATAAAAGCAGTGAATAGGTGGTAGGACCAAGAGTTCCAAAGACTATCAGACTTCAGTATTAGTAGAATGAGCCAGAAAGAAAGCAGTAGTAAGAGAGTAGGATGCTTGAAACAGACTATGGAAGGTCAGTGTTAACGACCTCGAACTCCACATCCGCAACTGAACGAGCTCCCTTTCCCTCTGGAACCTGCATCTCTTCTATATCCCCACAATCACCCAAGCCGGAAGTTCATCCTAGATCTGTCCACTCTCACACGTGAGAGGTCTCAAAGTCTCATCCGCTCCAACTCCTCATTGTCTTTAATCTCCTTCGTTGCTCTCTAGGGCTCCACTCCCACCCTTTCCTGGCCTTGCATTCACTGGCCCCACCCTCCCTCATCTGACCTTCAGCAGCAGTCATGCTGGAGCTCAGTGCTGCCCCATCCAGCCCATCCCTCACTCTGCCTTGAACTCTCTACAATGAAGGCAGTTCACGTGGTCCTCATCCCTCCATGAAGTAACTAACAGAGGTGGAAGCATAAAACAGGCAGAGATGGACTGTCAAAAAGAATTGGGGTTCCTTAAGGTATGAAAAGTAGATCCTACCACAGTGTCATAAGATGAATAAGCAGGCAAAGGAAACCGAGAATAGTAAAAAGTAAGAGAACGAGGGCTCTGTAGTGTGGTCAGAGCTAAGGGAAAGTTACAGAAGGAAAGGAAAAGGTAATGCCAACTGCCACAGAAAGTTTAAGAAAAATAATTTTTAAAAAGGTCTGATGTATTTGAAAATTAGAAAATCAGTGATCTATACTGGACCGACCTCATCTGCATTACTGACATGATATAATTGTCACCATTTTTAAAAAAAGAAAAAAAAAAAAAACACTTTCTTCTTTTCCTCATCCTGGCAGCCATGGGATCGGACTCAGCATTTCCATCCTTCATCCCAGGCTCTCATTTCTGGAGAACACCGGGTAAGCCATCAAGTGTGCAGACAGAACAAGTGCTTAAGATGCCTTAATAGACCTTAACCCCTTTACATGAAAAGCTCTTGATTGGTATCAAGTTTAAAATTATGCCGGCAGGTTATCCAAAAGAATAACCTAAGAAATGGCAAAGAGGTTATTGACTTCTGAGAAGGACTAAATAATGACATTATTCTGAACTGACTGAAAATGTAACCGGGCACCCCGCTCTGTGGACAATGGCAGCCTTTTTTCTTCCCTTCAGTATAACCCAACAACTGTCACACAGCACCACCTTGTTTGGGGGCAGGGAGTGCAGACTATTTGGAACATACATCTTAATGTTAAAACTCACATAATCATAGTTTTAAAAGCTATGGACAGTTATGCATAGCAGAAATAAAATTTTCTAATTTTTTTTTTAAGTAGTAACAGAATCAAAACCAACTCTAGCTTGGAAGAAAATCTTGGGGACAATGGTGGTGGACAATTTCGGAAATGCTACGTCACCAATACTTGGAGCTCAGAGTAAAATATTATGTGAAAAAAACACATGGAAATCAATGACTACTCAGAAGAGCAGTAATCTTAGTGAAAAGAAACTTTAGAAAGACATTTAAGTTTATTTTGCTTATACTTTCTCATATACATACATATTTTTTCCACACATATGCATATATACAAGAGTGCCATATGATAAAGTTTCGATCTAAAAGAGCTCTTTTAATAGGTATAAAATAAAAATTCTACGTGATAAGAATCCTCTCTTGATCCCTTTTCCACTACCCCATTCTTCTGCTTTATTTACAGCAAAATTACTCCCAAAGAGATGTCGACACTTGCTATCTCAACCCTATCCTCCTATCCCCTCTTCTTCTACAACCAGGCATTTGCCCATCACACACCAAATCTGTTCCTGTCAAGGTCACCAAAGAACTTTATCTTGCTTAATACAATACTCTATCCTCAATTCTTGTTTTACTTGATCGGCAGCATTTGACATGTCTGATCACTCCTCCTAGAAACACGGTATTCACTTGGTTTCCTGGCACCACACTCTGCTGGTTTCCCTCCTATTTCAGGGTCTTTCCCTCTCAACTCCTTTACCGGTTCTCACCTCTCTACCCTTGATACACGGGCAGGCCCCAGGGCTCACGCTTCTGACTTTTCTTCTTCTTTCTACAGTACTCCCTAGGTGATATCGTCCAGTCTCGTGATTTTAAACACCAGCTATACCCAAATGACTCCAAATTCACATCTACATCTCCAACTGCCTGCTCAGCATCTCCACTTAGATGTCTACTTGGCATTTCAAACAACCAAAAAGGTCTACTCCAGATCTTCCTCCCCTTCTCCATATACTTCCAAAGCTCGTCTTCCCATAGTCTTCTCCAGCTCAGGAAATGGCAACTCCATCACCCCAATTCCTAAAGCCAACAGTTCTGGAGATGCTCTGGGCTCCTCTCTTCTTTGCATATCCCAATCTGAATCCACTGATAACTGCTGGCTCTACCTTCAAAATATACCCAGAGCTGGACTATTTCTCACCATCTGCCCTGCTACTGCTCTGGTCAGAGCCACCGTCCGCTCTTGCCTGAAAGACTGCATTAGCCTGACAGCTTCCATCCTTGCTGCTCCATCGTCTAGTCACAACATGGCGGCCGGATGGACACTGCTGAAAATGTCAGGTCATGTGACTTCTCATTTCACTTGGTGAAAGTCAAAGTCCTCGTAATGGCCCACACGTCCTAAAACTCTGGTGCCCGTTTTCTCTGACCTCATCCTACCACTCTTTCCCACACTCACTCTCCTCCAGCCACGCCAGCCTGCTCGCCGTTCCTCCGGAATAGCCGCCATTTAGTTACCTCAGGACTTCTGCACCTGGTGTTCCCTCTGCCTAGAATAGGCTTCTTTCAAACATGCACGTTCTTGTATTTCTTCACTCTCTTCAGGTCCCTGCTCAATTGTCACCTCCTCAGAGAAGTCCTTCTTGACTATTGTCTATAAAATCGAATTACATTTTACTCTAGTTCCTTACTCGGGTTCAAATCTCTTCATAGCACATATTATATAGCCATTTATTTATTGGTTGCCCACGTCCCTCCCTAAAATATAAGTCCTTCCATGGCAGGGACTTTGTCGAATTTGTTTACTGCTCAAAGTAGGGACAAATACTTGTTGAAGGAATCCTTAAAGCCTGAAAAATTAATTTTAAGACAATTCGAAGTTTATCTCTATAGTAGGCAGTATACATATAGAGTAGTCAGTAAATTCAAATATATTACTCCCATCCTAAGACATAGAATAAAGCAAAATTTAAAACTACACAATCATAACATTAAGATATCTCATTGATGACAAATCTGTGGTGGGTTATAGGCATTCATGGAAACCTTAACCACTAAAAATGACAAATGACATCAAGCTCATAACACATGCCCTTCCACAATGCGTCACCTGGTACCACTATCACAGGTAGGCTCCTCCAGAATCATTTATAGCTAGAACACTGTTTTAGATCAAAAATAAACCTGTCTAATATATACAGACTAAATTTCTTGGATTTTCATGAATCTCCTAGACTTTATTTGACTTTATTCTTTAGAATAAAAGAAATATGTTAAATGGGAAATATGTTAAGTCAACTAAATGTTGATTACTGTTTCTTTTGTAATTCATTATAAACAAAATCTAATTCAGGGTATTTCTGAACGTAAGATCATCTAACACAGCAAAACTTTCAAAATCTGATGTTCGCATCCAGGAAGAACAATAAGAAACTGGGATCCCACTTATAATTCTATCTTGAAGGATAATCAATTAACTTACTAAGACTCTAAGATTCAAACCTATAATTAAGTAACTATTTGCAGTGGTTTTTTTTTGTTTTTTTTTGTTTTGTTTTGTTTTTTGTTTTTAATACAAACAAGGCAGACTAACAGAAAGAGAATTGAAGAAATCTCACTCCACGGAGATACATATTTTAAAAGGCCACCCACTTTATAGCCTCTTTCAGGAGAATTAAAAACAAGCAATAAGCAACATCAATAAACTTCTGCCATCAATAAAATTTCCAACATCTGTTCATAACAATCTCAAATACCACAAGACTTTGAAATGAGAGTTTATAGTTACTTCCTGGCTTAGATCATGTGCTATAAGGAAACAATCTACTTCAAATTAATATCTTCAATAGAACCTAACTCCGGTGGACAGAATGACTCTTAGACATAGCAAAATCCACAAGTACTAGTAATGATATCTCTAAATTCAGAAGAGTAAAGTCTGCTGGGATCTATGTCAGCGTTACTAGGTTATTCACTACACTGAGTGAAGAGAGCTCACTACACTGAGTGAAGGAGCCTTATAACCAGAAGCAGCTAAATCTTTTACCAAGAAAGATATAAGTAGTTAGAGGCAGAAATGTTTAGAGATGTCAGCCCAAAGGAATTTATAGGCCTTGCAATTGTTTCAAAATTTTTGTTGTAACCCATTACTCTTAATATGACAATAGAAAAAATTCTTTAAGTAATTCTGCTAATAGTGAACATCTATTACGTGCATAGTATGTGCTGAGCACTGTAGGCACATTAAATATGTCAACTTGCTTAATGAAACCATTTAATAAGTCCCATTTAATAAGTCTCATTTAAGGATTTAATGGCAACTTGTATAATACAAATTCATTGTCCAGCACTGAGTTGTTCAGCAAAAACAGACATCTCCATATTTAGATGTCAGCCTCCCAGGATTCACTTTTGGGAGAAGCCCTCAGTCCTAGGACATCACAGGGAAAACTGCACTGAATTTGGAACCAGAAAGCTAGGGCTTGGACAGATTCAAGAACCCAAAAGCACAACAGCCTAAGGAAGGTCATTCAGCTGTTCACTTCATTACAACCTGGTGGCTTATCAGATAGCACAGTAATAATTCCTTGAGGGCAAGGATCCTGCTGTGTTCACTGTGGTACCCTCAACAGGGACTAGAGTTCTTAGGGCATTGTAAGTGCTCGATTTTCATTAATGATGCTTATAATGATGATCCTTAGTCATCAAAAAGATTAAATTACATCTAATATATTCTACAAAAAGAAAGTACAAAAACATTTGCAAAGATTTGTAACATTCAAATAAAATTTAGAAGACTAAAAAACAGAAATCCTCAGCTGTCCAAAAAACTTGGTTATTGAGAACA
Source organism: Pteropus vampyrus (assembly GCF_000151845.1). Classification (NCBI taxonomy): domain Eukaryota; kingdom Metazoa; phylum Chordata; class Mammalia; order Chiroptera; family Pteropodidae; genus Pteropus; species Pteropus vampyrus. Next base: position 9,470,852 of record NW_011888787.1, on the reverse strand, counting down.
ACTTACTGAACAACCCCTGAGGGCTCCAGGAAACTGAAGTTTGGGAAATATACACATTACTGTACTTCCTGCTGGTGGGCCTGGCATCTCGACCCACTCTGCCTCCTGAGGCTACAGCCAGGTGGGAAATGAGGATCTGGGGGCTGGGTAACCAACTGCAGCTCCCTACAGAACTGTTCAGAAAAGCCCCTCCCAGCTTAAGGGAAAGATCTGCTAATCTCCTCGACAGGATATCCAGAATTGGGACAACTCAGAAGGGGTCCACGGAGAGCAATCACCACTCAGAGTTATGGAAGAGTAAGAAACGATTTATCTCATTTCTAAAAACATATGGCTCTCACCACGTACAAGCCTGTCCCTTCTTGGGGGCTGCTAACCAGCAGGTTGCAAGTAGACAGGCAAGTGCAGAGGAACCCTGATAAAACACTAACACCAACGGAGATGAATGTACTCTAAATACATAATTAGCAAATTATACAAGATCAGTTCGTTGTAAAAAGCACCGCTCTGGTTAAGTAGGTGAGGCTCAATGTCATTCAGGATTAGTGCTCGAGTGTGTCATGGAGGGGACTCTTTCCCCTCCCTTTTAAGCTGAAAGTGGGTTTTTTTGTTGTTGTTTTTTACATCGTAAAAGAGAAAATAGATGTGCTGCATTGTGTTTAACCTCTTTCTCCACAAAAACTTTCTGACAGGGCCCAGAAACTACTACTCCACCGAGCTGTGACTTTTGACTTGACTCTAGGGTGCCTTTTTTTTTTTTTTTAACCCCCTCGAAGAGGCACCTCCAGGCAAGGCTCCAGCCACAGGAGCCAAGCGTGCACCACCCCACCGGAGCAAGCACTGAATGAAGGAAAGCGGAATCTAGAGTGAAACTTCTCTCGTTTCCTGTCGCTGCTGAGAGGGGCTGGACTCGCTCCTCACATGGCTCAAGAAGAGCTGTAAACACAGCCACCTTGCTTGCCAGCTGGCCACACGCTCAGGGGGCTTTCGCGGCAGCCGCTGTGCTGTGCTCCCTTTTCCTCCCTTTGACCAGTGTCATTCCTGCACAGATAACGGTACCGGAACGCCCTCCACTTCCTAGAGTCCTCATTTATGTCATGGTTCCTCTTTTAAGAAAACATGGGGACGAACGCAAAGCAAAAGAAAAGACTAGAGGCAAATTTTACCCCCATCGTCTCCTTTCATCCCCCTCCACCGTTACTTATAAAAGAGCTGGATCAAAATTCCTTTTGTTGCCCTACACACACTCGCACGCACAAAGTAGGTGAAGGGCACCCTAGGACAGCTTATTTTTTCCCGCCTCACAGAAAGCCTTTACGAAATCCTCCTGCCATCTCCGGACGCAAGGCTTTAGCATTCAGCTCAAGAGCTAAATCATTCTAAGCCAAGGTAGGAGAAGTCGAAGTGGTCCCCGAGCAGAGAGGGCTGGGAGGCAGAGCAAGCTGGGCGCACCTAGATGTTTGCATTTACACAAAGAAATTAGCCGGGTGATTAATGGGAGATGCCGGCTGGAGGCGGAGGCGCCCGCGCCGGCCTCCTTACCTGGGACATCTGCGGCCTCAGGTTGATCTCCTTCAGGTTGATGGAGCGCGCCCGGAGGTTGTTGAGCAGCTGGCAGAGCAGGACTCCATCGCGGAGGGTCTGCGCCAGGTCGAACACCTGCGCTGAGTCCCAGGTCACCCGGTGGTTGGCGGGCAGCACCTTGCAGTGGATGAGCCACTGCGCGCACTGCTTCCACGGCTCCATGCCCGACGGCTCCGGGATGCGGCCCGGCGGGGGAAGGCAGCGAGGG
>NW_011888787.1:9466289-9468455 GCF_000151845.1 Pteropus vampyrus | reverse complement strand
AGGATTAACTGGGGCATCCGGACTCCCCAAAGAAATGAAAATGAGGCACTGAGCACCTGGAGAACGCAACGCTGAAAGTTTGAGAGATCGGCACCCTCTGTTTCCCCCTTCACCACCACTCCCCCGTTCTATTCCTTAAATTTTCTGGTTGCAGATAATCACTCTTCCTCCAAGTTCATTGCGCGTAAGGATGTTTTCGCACCTTAATAGTGTGTGTGTGTGGAGGCGCCTGCGGAAACCGGCCCGCAGCCCCCAAGCCTATTTCGACGCAAGGTGTTTTCACTTAGAGACGGTTTCCCTCTCCCCGCTCAGGCTCAGAACTGTTCGTGATCGCAGTTCTGGCCCTTTGGCTGACCGCACAAAACCGGCCAGAGAGAAACAGGCCTGCGAAATGCCCACGGAGCCCCGCGGCAGACTGCGCATGCGTCGGTGACTCTGGCCCCGGGTTTGAGAACAATTAGCGTGGTCCTCAGAAGCAGCGCTCAGACTCAGCTTTGGGCCCCTTAGTGAAAGGTGGAACAAGCCCCCAGAACTCTTGCACTAGTTGAAGCAGTGCATATGCATTTCTTATATTTTTGGGGCCTTCTTTTACTCTGCCCCTTTTACTCCCACTGCCCCCTCAAAACCAAAATAAAATGCTTAAATTATTTATGGCAATATATTACCATATTGAACTATGCTGTTTTGTGTAAATGTGGGCCTTGGTCTCTTAAATTTGTGGTTATTTAAAGTTGGAAAATAAAAGTAAAATAGGAAATCCTGTTGGTGGGACTATAGATAATTATTACATTTCTGCAGCTAAAACTTTCTATTACAACCCATATTCATTTTATAAGCAGGTCAAATATTTTTTAAAGTATATCTGATCTGTGAAGGACAGCGACTGCATCCTCTTCCACTAACCTGTGACAAGCGAAGCACACTGTGTACACCGAGTGTTAAACAATAAATCAGCCTGAGGATTTCCTTTCCTCACAGGCATCCTTCCCTAGCAATTTCCTCTTGTGTTCAGTCCTGATTGCATCAATGACACGATGTTTTCTAAACTATAATTTTAGCAAACAAATCATACTAAACTTTACATATCATCTTTAGGAACAAAATCCAACACATCTGAATCACTATGTAATACAAAGGCCTTGAACAAAGAGGAATTAAACTAGAAGTTTCATTAAAAAGGAAGAAATAGTTAATTAAAAATATAAATTCTGTTTCAGGTAACATCGGATCACCCTTGGGTGTTATAGGACGTTTCCAAAATCCAGATAATACACGTTACAGCAGGAAGCAGACCTGGCTTTAGAGTCCAAGCTCTGCCAATTTCTTACAACATGACCTTGGAAAATTATCTAATTCTCGTAACCTTCAGTTTCCACATATGTAAAATAAGAAAAATAATGTTTATCTCACAGTGTTGTTGTCAGGATCGAGTGATACGATGCCTTGTTATTCAAAATGCAGTCTGTGGGCCAGCAGTGTCACCCAGGAGCTTATCAGAAATGTAAATTCTCAGGCCCTACTCCAGACCAAATGAATCGGAACCTACCTTTTAACGAGATCCCCAGGTGACATATATTTACATTAAAGTCTCAGAAGCACTGATATAATGCATAAAAGGTGTGGTGCCTAACACTTAGAGCTCAATAAATGTTAACCAATAGCTTTTAATTCACAAAAGGGCAGCAATGACCAAATAAATTCTAACTTTTTAAAATTCCTATTTATTATAATACATACATACTATGACTTCAAAACATAATACTATTCAAATACAGTAAGCCAGAGAGTGGAGAAAAGAGCAAAAGGAAAATACTAGACAGAAAGCCTAGAAGAGGAGGCTAGCGGAAAGGGAGGGTCTTCAAGAAAACAAGGAGCTAAGTGGCAAAACGTGAGTCATGTGGAGCACATCAAAGTGTCAGAAATTGGGACAACAAAAATGGCAATGGGCTTTTTTGAGCTGCCAGCCACAGTCCTTTTCCCTTAAAACCAATAGGGACTAAATTATGTCTGTGACAACTCTTGGCTAGTCCCGGGCCCCAGGTTTCCAATAAAGGTCTTTATACAATGGAATGTTACTCAGCCATTAAAAAAATGAAATCCTATCATTTGCAACAACACAGATAGATCTAGAGGTTATTACGCTGAGTGAAATAAGTCACACAGAGA
>NW_011888787.1:9454426-9465484 GCF_000151845.1 Pteropus vampyrus | reverse complement strand
TGCACAATAAGCACTAAATAAATATTACTTGAGTAAGTGAGTAAATGAATGAACGAATGGGTTATGTTGCCCCTTTTTTTCCTCTGCTCTCTCTACCTGGTGGTGAAAGATCTGAAAGCATTTATCCGTGCTACTTGTTCCAGGTATTGAGGCCACCTGAAGGGAAGGTCTGCTCCTTCCTGTGTGTGTCGTTAGCCTTTCTGGGCCCTCCAGCGCAGCAGACCACCCTCTGCTTCTCCCTTGCATCACTCCACGATTTGGATCATGGTCTCAGCCCTACACAGTATAAAAATGGGGAACGGGATGGGTGGCATACTGAGCCGCAGGAAAGACAAGACAATAGATGACGGATATCACATACTAGGTCTTTTTCCATGTTCAAAATTACAGCATAATCAGAAAGTTAGGATTAGAGGATTCACGAGGTTATGCATCAGTCTTAATGCACAAAAAACTGAAGCGAAGGAAGTGAGAGCCACGCAAAGTCATTGCTACAGCCTGCAGTGTCACGCAAGCCTTACAAGTTTTTTTCTTTTTATTCTTTCAACTCTTGTTTCCAAATGCACTACGATCTACCACCAAAAAAATTCAGAAACCCAAGTTCGTTTCTTACTCCTTATTTTATTTATTTATTATTTTATGTCACAAAAGAAGTAAATCATTGGTGGTATATAGCATATCGAAGATAAATTGGTTTATGAAAAGTTTTTAAATGCAAAACCATAAATATTGTAGACTACAAACTGATATCTAGACTCTCTGTCTACTGGGTTTATTTTCTTCAGTGACAATCAAATGTAGTTTGGTTTCGCATAAACATTAGGGATGTAGGCTTTAAGTTTCTAGTGATTTGATGCTGTTTTAAAAATAAATACCAGAAAACCATTGTGAAGATAGGATGGGGGTAGAGCAGGATTCAATATTAAAATCCCATGTGAGGAAACTTTTGTGGGAAGTCCTTGGTGGCCCTGTTTCCACAATATTCTATGTATATCTCAATCATTATACTAAGTTCTTTACAGAAAAATTATCTAAGTGTCTGACATCACAACTACCACCACCTTGCTTGCCCCTCCTGTGAGTTTCTTGGGGACAGGGCCTGTACTCATTCATATCATATCGCCAACGTCTAGCACCTAGTAGTGGGTGGATGGGTAGGTGGATGGATGGATGGATGAAATGGAGAGGTTATAAACCATACAATGCAATAACTCAGAAAGGAGAGCAACAAGGCTGAATTTCCACCTGTCACCCAGATTTATTCCTGCCACCAACAATGTCCTTGGGCAAACAAAGTATACTGCTTTACCCATGTGAAGAGAGTAAAGTACAGGAATACTAGAGAGACTCCCGTGCCGTCTTCATTCAAAAAAAAACAAAGAAGAAGAAACCTCGATTTTTGTTTATATTTTCCTTAACAATTGAAATGCATTATCACACAATTAGAAACTCTCCCTGAAAAAGCTAAGGTAGTTCCTTCAATTCATACCTCATGCCTGAGATAAGATAACAATAGCAACTATTTATTGAGTTATTAGGAGCACTGACAGATAGCTTTTGAACTGCATGATTTCTATGCATTGTTTTATTTGATTCTCATAACCTCTCTGAGGTAGGCACTATTATTTATCTCATTCTATAGATGAAGGAACCAAGGCTAAGAAAGTTCAACTATCTTTCCTAAATTTGAACAGCCAGGAAGTGACAGAACCAGCTTTGGAGCCCAAGTATCCTGATGCCAAGATGCATATATTTCACTACGATGCCATTTCTGCCTCCCTGGAGATCTGAGATAGAGAGCAGACTCCAACAAGATGGCTTTCCACAGAGCCAACTTTAAATGTTCCATACCTGTGCAAACTCAGTAATAAAGAATAATTTTAACATTTACATAAACGAAGTTCCACCCTATTGCTATTTAAGTAACAGAAAAAGAATCAAAATCTATTTGGTAAAGTAATGTTTTAATTCTTAATTTTTATTCTTAAAATAGTCTATTTTTTAATTTTTTGTAATATTTAAGCATTCCATTTATTCTTTTCTGATATAAACTTTTTGTTTTATTACGTTGCCTTGTGTTTTGTTATATCCCAGTTGACATGAGGCTTTGAAGTACCGTGCTTTAACAAAAGCCATGGATATCTTTTTTGATCATCAGCCTCACTATGATGACACAAGAGTGATTTAATAAAAAGGTTAACCAGCTTTCTAGGAGCTGACATGAGAATTCTGAAAAGTACCAAATAGGAAATCTAATGTGCCTTGTTAATTTCACACATATGCACAGACAGACTTTCTCACATTTACGTATTTTTCCAGTTTATGCTCCGTTTTGCAATCTTGGCATTAGGTTACCTGTAAAATTATAAACTATTTTTTATTACACACACAAATATAAAAGGAAGATACACTGGCAGCACTAAAAGAATTTCATATCTGGTCAAAACAAAAACACAGTAACTATTTCTGTTTCAAACAGATATGTTGCTGGCTACAACTTTTAAGTTGTTCTTACAGAAATTCCCCAGATTTAGGAAATAACTCACGTGTTCTGCTAGCTCTGTTCTCTCCCCTTGCTGACATTCTTGGGAACTGAAATTCAGGGCCGTTTAAATCACAACATAGCATTGGGGTATAAGAAAGAAGAAGGTATGTCTACAGAGGATTGCTCTGAGAGAACAATAATAATTCAAATTAATTTAAAGAGAGGAGGAAACTGGTAGACGTGAAGAAAATAGGACAATCATTTTCATGTTTTAAACGTCCGTGTAATATAGGAAAGACAATTATTTCAAAACATGAGAAATTATTGTTCGTTACAAAAAAGAAACCTGCCAATATATCACATCTAATCTACCTCTCTCATTTAACAAAAGGTTTGCACTTTCTAAGTGCAAAAACACACTCTTCTAGATTTTATGTGGGATTACAGAGTAAACGCAACACGAATTCTACACTAAATCTCTGTGAAAATTCAGTTAACGTTACAAAACGAAGATTTGAAAGATGGCACAAAGACCCCAGATCTTTGTATGTGGCAGTGTTTTTATATTGAATGTTAACTGCTTATAGCGGTTGATACTGGAGTCAACTTATGAACAGGTACCAAGCTAGGATTGCTAAAGAAACTGAGCCCAGAACTCCTTTCTCATGAAGTCCACCTAGGCCTAGAAGAGCAGCCAGTTAAACGAAGTCTGTTATCTTCTAGAATCATAATATCTCCATGTTCATGTTCGTTCCCCTCCATCTGCTTAATCACTCTGTGTGCCAGGAACCAGGAATATTTCTAGGGTTCTCCCAGGCCCCCGAAAATTAACACTGATGCAATTCGATGAGGCAAAAGAAGTTGAAAGCATTAATAAAAAAAATTAATTAAAAACTCCAAAATGTTGAAAATCCTGACTAATCTAAATAATTCACAATGAAACCATCCCCCCCTCCACCCCCCACCCCTCAGTATCAGCACTAATTTCCCAAGCTACCCTGCTTCGGAGTTAAGTGGTTCAGCTTTCTCACGACACAATGGAAGAGGGGCTGCTGCAGCCCACTGGGGAAGACAGGTGATCAATACTAGCACTGGGTTGTGGGCTCCCAGCCTGTCTCCATCACATTGATGAGGAATTGAGTTACTTGAATCAAAGTGAATGAGATTTTGCTGCCGGCTATCAGTGCCTGTCATTTTGATCTGCCTCGTATTGGAAAGTGCCTGGGAAGATGTGACTACTGGCTAAAATTTCTCTTTACAGCTGCTTGCTGTGATCTGCATGGATAACTGTGGCCTCGCACCTTCATTGAAGCCACCAGTTCAATTTTTAGTAAATGTGAGAAGGAGACAGATGCTACTGACCCAAAGCCAGTGGGTTGCTGGCCCTGGAATAAGGATGATCAGAAAGGTCTTTGCTTCTTCCTACATCCGATTTGGATATATATGGCAGATATCTGCTTGAAAATTGTTTTTCTCATGCTCGTTACATTTCTCACATTCAGAGATTAAAAGTTCAACCGTTCCTTACAACGTCTTGTGAAGTATATATGAAAGTGGCAATAGTTTTGTTACAGATTAAAAAGCATTTCTCATCTCTAAAGAGCCAGAAGCTAGAATCAGTAAAGATTTCTATATTCTTTACATCATAATCTATTTTTGAAGTCAGCTGTAAGTACTTTCCACTTCTCCACATTTAAAGATATAGGTAATATTTTGCTGTTTGGGAAAACTAATCCAAAGGAGGTTTAAAGATATTGTTTACTTCTGATCTTTTGCTCTAGATTTTCTACCCAAAAGTTCTGCACAATATTCTCATACTCTGCAGATAAACTAGTGAATAACCAAGCCTTGAATTCCATTTTTCAAAAGATCTTTCAGAAATGAGCTAAGCAATGGTCAGTTTGCAGCAGGATTAAAAACTAAATTGGCATTTCATTCAAGTTCCACACTGTGGCAAATGAGAGCAGCTGTTAAGTAAATGTTGCCAGTGGACTCGGTTCTTACATCGGCCATGTAAGTCTTGCTACACTATACGGCCACAAAATGGGGCTCTAAGCTAAGACAGATCTATGGCCAGTGCATGTGATGAGTGGGTAGGAGGGTTCGGCCAGGCTGGAGCATCTCCCTCTGCCCACAGTAGACTCCCACAAGCTCCCAAAAATGGCTTCCTCCTCAGAAAGGCCCTTCCTGATAATGAGTGACAAACAATGTCACTGTCGCCTCACCACCCACTCATCCCCGCCAGTGTCATGTTTACCTTGTCTTATGGTTATTGTTACTGGTTTTAAGAGGAATCCTTGAGGAAATACAATGTGTAGTTTATTTGGGAATTCCCAAGAGCTCACTAAATATTCATTGAATGAATGAACAAATGAATGAGTGGTCTCAGAGCTATTACTATAGATAACACTAGTCTTAAGCTACAAGATGTTTTCATATGATTTCATAGCATTCTTGTGCATATCTAACCTTCTGTTGCCTAGATTTTACTTTATTGGAACAGTTTTCTCTAAAAGTTTGGAGAAGAGTATAAGCAGCACCCTAGAAGTAGTGAAGAGGGGTACAGGGGGTATGGTTGCTGGAGACGGGGAAAATTATAACTCCGAAATGGTATGATCCATCCAATTTAAAAACAAAATCATTCCAAAAGTGCTAAAGAAGATACACTATCTAGTGCAACTCTGGTGTTAAATGTTATCTATTTAGTTATTAATAACCAATGTCTATAAGCAAATAAAAATGTGACTGACAACAAATGTTTAATAGAAGTCTCAGAATTCTTTTTTGGTAAGCCCAAATCACCCTTCTCTTATAGAAAGTGTACTTTGTTTGTTTTTCGGAGTGATTTTCTCCGTGACATCTAAACTATACATGATTCGTGTGAGAGAAACAAGCCCTTCTAGCTGGTGAAAATTAGCTTAGTCCCAGTCTAGTGAGACCATCCATGAAATACCCTGGTCGTTGGCAATTTGTTACCTCTGAGCTCTTTAAATTAAATATGATTACAGTTCATTCCAAGAAGGGGTCAAATCACTTGACAGAGCATGAAAAAGAGAGGGCACGTCAGCACTACTCTTAATCAAATGCTCTTTCTTCTTTTATTCGTTTTCATTCTTGGCCTTGCTTGTCTAAACTCATTCTCGGGGTTATAAATGGTCATTAGTTGTTAGTCAGCGCAGGAGTACTTCCTGAAGGGTCCAAGATTCTGTTATTTTTAACAAATAAACGACTTCAGACTTTGAGCCAGGAACTGCACCATCTACTTTTACACATCTTATTGTACAAAGGACAGCAGGGAGGGACGAGTCAAAAATGACGCTGAGATTTTGTTCCCAGGTAGTCAGGAGAATTAAGGAACATCGAAATGACTTTTACCGAGACAGCGGAGGATCTGAGATTAGCATTTGGGTGACAATTCGGGTGGAAGTGCTAGGGCTGAGAGTTGTCGGCACAGAGAATAGTTGAAACAGCCGTAGATACATGATCAGGGAAAAGACTCATTGGAAACTAATACTCGAGCTTCGGGGGACTGGTCACAGTGAAGGAGTGAGGAGAGAAGAAACGGTCAGTGGAGCTATGAATGGTCCAAAGGGGCTGTCACTCTGTATTACCTAAATTCAGGTCAGGGCCCACCAGGGGATCATGTCAACATTAGTCCCTGTGAGGGCCCTTTATACAACTGCCCTTCTACGTGACCAGTTCTACATGGGTAGACACTCCTGCATTATCGCTTCCACGGCGACCTCCAGGTAATCAGTTAGGGTCAACCCTTATTCGGTATCTGACATATAGAACATTAAAAACGTCTCTTTAAATTTGGACTGTAGAGGATACACGAAATTAGTGAAAAATAATCAAAGCAACTCGACAGCAAACTATATACGCGTTATAAAATATCGTTTAGGCCTATTCCGTAGGTCTGCTACAGGTGTGGTCTCATTGAACTATCACCCCTCCTTTCTGGGGGCCTCCAGGAGCAGTGGCTGGAGGCAGGTCTCAGCTCTACTCTAGAGGAATATTTTCCTCACCTGAGTCCACTATTTCGCTTCTAGGATTCCAAATTCATCTGTGACAATTACATCAGTTATTAAACGAATATTCATTGATCGCTCATTTTTTTCTAAATGCTAGAAATTCGGAGGTCAATAAGACAGATCAGATCTTTATATTCATGGAGTGTATAGTCTCCCCACAACTTGGCTCAGTGACTAAAGATTTATGAAAGTTCACACCCAAAATAAAGCACACTCTTCTTAATTGTGTAAACTGTATTTGCCATCTCTGCTACTGCCTTTTTGACCATGTGCACATCAGAACTCTGATTTCAGGTTTGAACTCAAAGCTGTACCTTCTCCTCTACCTGCTAAGAACAGCATCAGGCCTTCTGATTTCTAAGGCACTGCACGTAGTCAAGTTGCCACAGAGTCAGTGGCATCATAGCCCCAAGTCTCTGAGCAGCCTCTTTCTGTTAATACTGATGACACTAACTTTCCCTGACACCTCATGGCTATTATATCTCAGTGGTCTCTCCTCATTCCCAAGTCCCCATGACCCCGTGGTTGTTCTCATGCTGTCACCTACTGGAACAAACCATCTCACTCTCTGAGGCCTCTGTAGAGTGCTACTAGGAAAAGTGACACCCACCACCAAGAAACAGTCTTCCCAATTTCCGCACCCATTGACGCCTTTCTCTTAAACCCTTCTCGGATGCTGAGCCCATGGAGGAGATTTCAAAATCAGTTTCCAACTACAAGCGACACAGAAACGACTTTCCTTCTTTCTTTCCTCCAATATATGGGCTGCGCTGTATCTCACAAATCAGAATAGTAGAGAATTTTGAGAATGATGCGGTGATGGACTCAGAGAATGCAGGTCTGTTTTAGCAGCGCTCTCCGATGCCATCTCATGTCCCCACCCATACATTAAAAGCTAGAGCGAACCATTCTATAGGCTCTTTTTAAAAACCAAACAATATTGTCACTTAATTAACTGAATTCTGTTTATCCAGGAAAATTAATTTTTATAAAGAAAAGTACTATATTTATAAGGCTCTACCTAGTCCCACTAATACTTTTAAAAAGATATTTCATTTTACTGAGGATATATTTTTGAATCACATCCTGTTAGGAACAAACATTTCTATTTTTTCCTAATCACGTATGAGCCAACATCTTCACCACTCACTTAGGGACGCTTCCCTGCTTACCTAAGCCGTCTAGACATCTTTTCTTCTCTTCTAACCAATGTTGGTTATAAAATTATGGTAAATCTTTCTAATTAACAAATAGTAAATTAAATCGATCTGGAAAAATATTTCTGGGGGAAAAAAAGCATATTTTTTGTTAATGCTACAAAGAGGACTGAAATTCAAGTCAAATAATTCTCAAAGGAACTGTTTCCAAAGAAATGCTATTTTTTTTTAAGAAGCACTCATGAAAGGTAAATGATTTGCTTCACTAAGGGTCCCAAAAATAGAATTGTCCACAAACATTAGGTTTAATATTGGAAATAAATACTATTATAGATTTGAAGCTTTGCTCTTTTTCTAAATTTTAAGGAGGTTCAGAATTTTTTATTAAAAATTTATGTGGCAGTTGTTTCTATCTTATTTCATTTTCTGTTTCCTTTTTCTATCTTTCATAGATTTGTATGATGAGAAAACAGTCCCTCTGCTACTAAAAACTGCTTTAACAAGAGATAAATGTTATTAACTATAAGAGGAAGGAATCAAAACAATAGATTTAATATCAGTATAGAAAGGACAGTTTTCCTCAACGATCAAGAAAATAAAAGTAATACATTTTTTAAAACACACAATTTTGTAGCTCTCACAGCTTTACAAGAGTTAGGCTTCCAACAAGAATATGTTTTTTTCATGTTAGAATTGATAACGTTCACAGCATGAGATAGAAAGGGGCTTTTTTTCCACATAAAGAAACAGTGCTCGAATTCCCACCAACACATGCCAAAAGAAAACTTTTGCATCAACAAGGATTACCTTATCATGATTTATTTTAGACACAGAACTTGTAACTTCAATTAAATAAGAAATAAATATTCAGTTATAAAGTGTCTTAAACTTTGAGGCTTCTATGTAGAAGGAAAGTAATAAATTAATCCTGTAAAACCAAGATTACACATTGCTATCCTCTGACTCTACCTAATTATCTCAGAAGATAAAATGTATCAGAAATTCAAGAGGATTATAAAAACTTGTCATGATATTCAGAAAACCATGCATTAACGTCCACTCTAAATAAAAGTGAATTTTGTACTGTTCGTAGATGAATAATTATCATATCGATTTTTAATAAAATTACACGCATAATATCTAAAGTTTTATATCCCTGGAAATGAAAGGTAAAATGCTCTCCCTTAAAAAAAAAAAAAAAAGATGGTTTTAATTAGTATTCATCCAAATCTGCTAACTTCTGAGAACAAACTTTAACATAGTTGACATTCTTTTTCTGCAGGAACTGTAAGAGCAGTCATCATCTACTCTTTACTTCTGCCTTTCCCATCAAAAAATGATCCAGTAATTTTCCCCAAAAATGGCTCCACTTCTCGATTTCCTGTTTTAATCACGTAGCGGGTCATGATTGCAGGAAGTATGGTCCTGAATGCTTCATGTACCTTACACACAGACCACTCACAAGGTGTCCACTTGCTGCAAATTCTAGTGAGTGTCTGCCAATCTGTAGAAGTTCAATATCACAGTAACACACTAGACCAAGGGGAGAACTAGATTTCTAGCCCTGACTCCCCCATACTTGCTCAGGTGACCTGGGGCAATCTCCTGGGCCTTAGCTTTTCCTGTCTTACTGATTAAGTGAATTGGACTAGATTAGTTCCAACCTAAAATTCTGATTCTAAAGGCACCCACACTTTCAGTCCAATAAACTCAAACCGTGAAAGATTTAACTACATTGCTTCCATCTAAACGATCATCAGGCATTTTTTGTTTGCTTGCTTGTTTGTTTGTTTGTTTGTTTGTTTAATCTGACTAGGACCCTATCCTCTTATGATCCACGATCGTATTAATTCATTTTTCCTATGGTATCCAGTTCTCATTTTATTTCCTAGTTCTGAATCTTCAAGGGTTCCCTACAGCCTATCCTCTAGAAACTCTTCATAAGAGACTATAATATCATACATTTTGAGAAGTAATTTGACTCCAACTCATCAATCAAATCTTATTTTCCACGCCTCCAGTACAATAAAAACCACTGGTTCACCCCACCTCCAAACTTTTACTTGCCGTGGTCCCTCGTCTTGAAACTACAGTACTCCATTCCCACTCCCAAGCCTAGCTCGACTAGTAAATCCCTACTTATTTTTCACATTTGCTATTCAAGTACTCAAGGCCTGCTGCCTTCAACTAGTATGAAGTAGGATAGCACAGCAGTGACAAGCACTTCTGCTGAAGTCAGATTGCCTAGGTCCAACTCCTGGATCCCTCACTCACTAGGTCTGTAATTTGGGATATGTTACGTAACCTCTCTGTACTTTGGGCTATAGAAGGGAATAAATTAGTATCTACTGGATTGAGTTGCTCTGAGGTTAATAAGTTAATATGCGTAAAGCACCTGGAAAAGTGCCTGGCACACAGTAGATGCTCTGTTTTCTGTCACTGTTACACGGCTCCCCACAGCACGATTGGTCAGTAGCATGTATTTAGGTATATATATTCAAATTGTCACCTGCTGTTCACTTCTCTTTCTCTAGACTAGTTACGAAGAGAAAGAGGGAGCGAGTGATGTCATCCTTCTTTCCACTCCCTCCATGGGCACAGAGTCCTGTCCAAACTCCCAGTATCCGCAACCAGAGAGAAAAGTATGAAACTACTGAAGAAAACCATAATGATGATTAAAGGGTTGGAAAGTGATGATTACAAGGAAAGACTAAAGAACAAGAACTAGTCATCCCCAAAAAAGAAAGGTTAAAGGTTATTTAAATAAAGGTCTTTAGAATACAAAGGGCCCTTGAAACCCCACTGGGAATTGTTTGCTGTTCATTTTCAACTACAATATCTTTCTTTCTTCCTTTTTCCCCCCGTGGCTGCTTTCACGCTATTTCTCATTCTGTTTCTCTTCCCTGGCTCACCTCGACCATGTGCCAGACACTCATATGCATTATGTTCACTACCATTCTGGAAAGTGGACTTTATTAAGCTTTTTATTAAAACTTATGATAAATAAATGGCTCATTGTCACACAACTGAGCTAATAAGTAGCCGAACCAAAATTCACAGGCCCTACAGATTGACTCTGTTGAAAGATTGTTTTGAGTTAAACATTGAACAAAATAGAAGCATCTTATTGTCACGTAATCAATAGTGTAAAGAAACCCAACAATGTCTTTTACTACAGTGGCTCTCAAAGATCTTTCTCCTGTAAAATTATTTTAATCTTATTTTATAAAACTAATATATAATAAATCCAGAAGAGTTAAATATATATATGAAATATAAAACTTATATTAGCTTATCAGCTAAGATACTCTGTTATTTAAAACTCCATCTTGCTCTTAGATCCAGGAGTATCCTGCATTAAGCAAACCTACATATCATGAGA
>NW_011888787.1:9452225-9452856 GCF_000151845.1 Pteropus vampyrus | reverse complement strand
AACCACAAAGTGATGGGTTAGCTCCAGCGGTGAAGTGGGAAACCCAATATATTGTTCACTTTCTTTAATAGTTCATTGTGATTTTAGCCATAACAGACATGACTTTTATAGCACCAATGGCTGGGGCCTGTTTCCAAAAGCTTCTTGGCCTACAACCACAGCTCCACCAAGAGAGGTCTTAATAACTACTCCTCATAACCAAAAGGGAAAAAAAAAATGCACGAAACATCAAACTCTCACGACATCTTCTAGTTCAAGTACTGTCGTCAGTCGTTTTTGGTTCTGACAAGTATCTTGGACCCTTCCTGACCACTACATTTTATGTTGATTGTATTTTGCCTAAACTACTTCCCATGAGGGTCAAATTTATTGAGCATCTGCTGTGTGCCAAGACTCCCTGTCTAGTGGAGGAGACGCCCCCAAAGCATGATTGTAAGCAAAGGAGAGCCGGGGTAGAGGTGGATCCAGATCGCGACAGGGCACAGAGGGAGAGGGTGCCCAGCTGCCTGGGAAGGAGTGTGGGGCGTGGGTGGGTGGAGAGGTGGGAAGAGAAGATGTTCACCGAGGGAAAAGTAGGTGGGTGGGTGTTACAAGGAAAGAACAGCACATACAAAAGCTCAGGGCCCTAAGG
>NW_011888787.1:9440180-9451725 GCF_000151845.1 Pteropus vampyrus | reverse complement strand
TAAAAAAAAAAAATAGGACTCTGGATTCCTTCGTGCTATATTAATTCCCTAAACTTGCTCCCTGTCTTCCCCATATAGCATACTAAAATTTTACCAGCTGAGGTTTAAGTTTTCCAATGAACTTCAAGAAGCAGTTTTCAAGACTTAACTCTAAGATCAAAACCATCTGCATTTTTCACCCAGTGAGTTTTTAGAAGCATTCTCTCCATCCACAGAGAAGGGTAGTAAACCACAAAGTGATGGGTTAGCTCCAGCGGTGAAGTGGGAAACCCAATATATTGTTCACTTTCTTTAATAGTTCATTGTGATTTTAGCCATAACACTCATGACTTTTATAGCACCAATGGCTGGGGCCTGTTTCCATCAGCTTCTTGGCCTACAACCACAGCTCCACCAAGAGAGGTCTTAATAACTACTCCTCATAACCAAAAGGGAAAAAAAAAAAATGCACGAAACATCAAACTCTCACGACGTCTTCTAGTTCAAGTACTGTCGTCAGTTGTTTTTGGTTCTGACAAGTATCTTGGACCCTTCCTGACCACTACAATTTTATGCTGATTGTATTTTGCCTAAACTACTTCCCATGAGGATCAAATTTATTGAGCATCTGCTGTGTGCCAAGACTCCCTGTCTAGTAGAGGAGACGCCCCCAAAGCATGATTGTAAGCAAAGGAGAGCCGGGGTAGAGGTGGATCCAGATCGCGACAGGGGCACCGAGGGAGAGGGGGCACCGAGGGAGAGGGGGCACCGAGGGAGAGGGTGCCCAGCCGCCTGGGAAGGAGTGTGGGGCGTGGGTGGGTGAAGAGGTGGGAAGAGAAGATGTTCACCGAGGGAAAAGTAGGTGGGTGGGTGTTACAAGGAAAGAACAGCACATACAAAAGCTCAGGGCCCTAAGGGTACACAAGAAAGTGAGGGGCCAGTGTGTTCTGTGGAGCGGCCAAAATAGTGTGTGTAACAAAGTGAAAGGGAAGGAGTGTGTGAAGCTAATGGCTGGAGGCGAGAGCAGAGAGACGGATGGGGCCAGTCTGCAGAAGGTCTGTGGAGGAATCTGGACCCTCAAAGCCCGCGCCTGACATGCAAAAGTGCCTTCGACTGAGACTGTTTTGATGTTCGCTAATGAGACCTCTGAGTAGACTGCTGACTTTATGCTGAGTTCCCCCTCCTTAGGAACTGTGTTAGAGCAGGATGCACAGCCACCGAGATGCAAGACCTCCTTGTGCCTGGCTTCTCAGAGCAAGAAAGGTGAGCAAACCCAGCTGTTGAAAAGGCCTTTGTATAACCAACTTGGGAGCCTAAGGCACCACATGAGATGAAGAGGCCCATGGCCAAGTTCCTGGGAGAAACTTCGGGAAGGGCCATGGCTTGCCTAGCAATTTTTTTTTTTTTTTTTTAGCATAAAGCCATAGTGAACCAAAGCAAAATCACTAACGCCAGAGTGAGGGTGTGCGTGGGCACTCGTGAGACAGAGAGAGGCCCGACCTTAAGCATGTTAGTTGAAACCTCTTAAAGATATCTCAACTAACAGCATACAAAACCGCATGCGGCCCCGGAGTGCACGGGTTCTCACACGTCCCTGTCCTGTGATGCTCGCAGGAGATCACAGATGCTGCTGTGCGGGTTTCACCCGCAATCTTCACTTATTACACACGCATTAAAAGCAGAATTCATTAGCATCTTTTGTTTTCAGAGCAAATTGTTTTTACTACCCAAGTTAAACTCTAGGCTACTCACCACGGCACGCGGTCTTGGCGGATGGTCATCAGAGGTGTCCTACCAAGGATACGTGGGTTGAGCTACACTGGTCAACTTCCTGAAAACTAAATATTTACTAGAGTGTCAGAAGAACAAGAAATGGTTAGTTCTCTCTCTCTCTCATATCTCTCTCCCCTCCCCCCCACCCCTTCTCCATCTCTCTCTCTCTCCTCCTCCTCCATCGAGTTGTTAGCCAGGCTTTTTGCTTCAACCAAAGAACGCTCCATCTCATGTGGCCCCTTACGCTCCCCGCGGTTCATGAATCTCGGGAACCTTTGAATCTAGTTTAACGATCTGAGGGGCACCTACACGGGAAAAACAGACAAGAGGGACGTGGACAGATTTACCAAGTTTATAGCTTTATAAAAAGTTCAGTTGAATTTCCAATTTTCTTTAAGATGCTGTGAGAGGAGGAGGGGACCGACGGTAAATATTGGGTGTGAAATGGAAAATTCTGCAAACAGGTGCCAGCTGAGGCTGTCTCAGGTGCTAACCCAGGTTAGGCGAAGCATCACCGGCAAGGCGCACAGCCATGTGAGTGAGGGCGGTACCAGGGACCAGCTGAGTCACCGCCGACAGTAAGGTCAGGGCAGCACCGGTAGGGTGGAGCCCATTCACCAAGCCCATGCACCTCTGGAATTATTCAGGGTGATAGCAGATGGATGAGGCAGAGAACCCTGGGGCAACCAGCTATGGCAACCAGGAAAGGCATGGCAGTATTTGCTGCAGCGAGTGGCAGAAGCTGAGGGCGACTTGCTCAGCCACGGCAAGAGCCTCCCGTCATTTCTGACTTGGTATCCCCACTGGCAGCTTTCCCACAGAGTGGAAGAGTTGTGAGGGGACCCCCGGTGCCTCTGTGTCCCCTACCACGGCTGTTGCCCCCCAGTGGCCAGAGAGAGACCTCAGTTTCAGAACTCCTCCTGAGAGGAGAAAGGAGATGGTGCATATCACACATTTGGCGTAGAGACCCACACACAGCAAGTGCTCGACCATGTTAGAGAACGTGCCAGAAAAGATGCTCGTTGACATGACCCAGGAGCAACTCCAATCCCTGCATTGTTACTTTCAAAGTCCTACACACAGTCTGCGTAAGAAAAGATCCTGCTGCTGTGTCCTGCACTCCCTGCGGCGGACAAGAGACCCTAGAAGACTCTTCAGATGGTCGGGTGGAAGGGGTTTGGCTCTCACTTCAAAAGGGGGGAAGGGAGCATCTGGCAGCAAAGTCCCTGGAGGCCAAGCGGCAGCTGATTCACACAAATGGTATTTGGATCGGGGAGGAAGGAATAAGAGAGGAGCCTGCCCGTGCCTCCCGGAGACCGGAGACCGGCTGCGCGCTCATCACCGCGGCTGCCATCTTTCAACACTCAGGCCTCCCCCAGATGTGGCAACCGACCTGCGCTCGCGGCATCCGCTCCCACACCGGGGACAAGGCGAGACTTCGCTGCCTGCCCAGCACTTCTGAGAGCTGTGCTCCGGCCCCTGGTGTAAGAGGTGGAGTGCACCGGCAGGAAAAAATGAGGGTTGGGGAGAATTAACAATTGTGTTTTGACTACAGCTGGGGAAAACAATACCTTTGGCACCTAGGTAGTTTGAGTATAACGGCAAGAAAAAATGCCCATGTTTGGAGAAGACTAGGAGCCACGTTCGCAGAGGAAAATTAAAAGTTGCCACAGTTCATAATGCAGAAAGGCAAAATCCCTCCCCCATACAGTGCTCCCAGGGAGTCACGTTGGGGCAGTGTCGGTTCCAGGACCAGTGAGACAAGGATGTTTCGCTGGACACAGTGGGATTTAATTGGTTTCATTCAAAGTTACGCTATAACCACAGGGGGGGAAATTCAACTTCATTTGGGTATTGGCACTACATATTTTAAAATACAGAAATTCCAAAGATTGTTGCCCATGTTCATGTCCAGTTGTTTTCACATCAACAAAATCCCACCTGGAAATCGTTCTGCCATCAATCACCACCCCTCTGGAAATGGCCCATGGGAAGTCAATGGTGGCGAATTTTCATCTCGCTGGAAAAAGTTCCCCAGAGGAACTGCAGCTCTCATTTCCGTGACTTCATACCTGAACTCTACCTGGTGCTGTTATTTCCTAGGGGTCTCAGACCTTGTGCCAGTACTGCAGATCACACACATGAAGCAGATCACACACACGAAGCTCAGGGAGGTTAATGACACAGGGCTGGTAAGTGGGGCAGCTGGCATTCAAACCTGTCCTAGTCCTTGGCAACCATCATGTGACCTTGATAGAAGGTCATATTTCACAGCCCCAGTTTTTAATTATTGTCCCTATGTCTGCAGTATCTGGCCTATATTAGGTACTCAATAAATGTTTATTCTTGGTCATTGGTTTTACTTCCTTAGGTAGGATACACCTGAACTTATCACCTCCTAGCGTATTCCATCTCAAGCTAACCAGAGTAAAGTTCTCAACATCTGTAGTTCTCTCTAGAATTCTAGGAGTAAGATCGGAGTATAAAATGAGAACTATACCAAAACATAAAATGAACCCTTTTTATTGGTTACTGAGTGAAGTAACAAAACTTGTTTTGAATTCACATCAATATTTGGTTGCCACAGGTTTCTTCACAGCTTTTCAGTATTCTCAAACTCAAGTAGGGTAAAGGATGTAGGGAAATAAATTGAATGATTAAGGATGCAACTTTAATAGAGAAAACTGAGTGGTCTAGACAGTGACTGGCCCACAAGTGAATAGGATTGAAGTGCCAGCCATCCAAATATCCATCCATTTAGTTGCCTTTCTCATTCTAGATGCCAGCACAGGCGTCGGAGATTCTTCCCACTTCATCGTTGCCCACACCGCAGGACCATCCTGTAAGGATGGAAATGCTGTTATCCTCATTTTACAGATAAGTGGCTTAGACGGGTCAAGTAATTTGCCCAAGATCACAGAGCCACTGAGTGGCAGAGCTGGATTACAGCCGGCTCCCTCTGAGCGCTTAGACGGTTAGCTAATATTCTGTTTCCAATAAAACCTTAGCCTGTTATAAGAGCTATCTTTCAGGAACCTTCCTGACTGAGGTGGGCGATGACCTGCAGAGACTGTATTTCTGATCCAAACCAAACTTAGGCCGAAGGAGACAAAGCAAGGGCCAGGAACAGTGATTCAGCGCCTACCTTGCAAAAGACAATGGCAATTCTGGGTCAAAGTGTAATGAACAATGCCCACAGAGCAATGAGCACTGCCGGGCACCCTGGCTGGCAGCCTTGGCAGAGCAGCTGTGGGTCGTCATGGAAACTGCACTCCTCTTTCTCCTGCAGAGGAATCCACTCACTGATCTAGGACAGACGGAGCGGGCTCATGCTCAGGACTCCCCTGCTTCCCCAAGCTAGAGTCTTTCTCCTTGAACATCGCCCCAAAGAGAAGCAACTCAGGAGGGAGGGTCACAGAGAGGAGAGTTATGCCTGTTAGTAAAAATATAAATTTCATCGAGTTGCTTTGAAACTTCCCCTGGCAACTAACACATGACTCTAAGCTCAGCTTCTCAAATGTGCTAAAGAAAATTTAAGTACGATCAATTTAATTTATTATCTCCTAATATTAATGTAAGATTAATCATTTGTAGTCAAGAATGACAATATTAATGGAACCAAAGAAGATATCCCATTAACAATTTGTCTTATCTCCACAAATGTCTAAATCTTCTTAATTCTCTTAAAAATTTTGTATCAGACAATATTAATCTAATTAGCACTCTGGTTGAGCCACCAGTTACATACAAAAATCAATGTTACATTTTTACCATTATTTATAGTACATAGCATTACATCACAAATCTACCTTCTCTTTTACTGGGAAGATAATTGGTGGAGAATTTGGGGAAGGAACGAAAATTTCATAATGCCTAGCACGAACTGAGCATTTTATTTAATCTTCACAATTCTATGAGATACTTTTTATTATCTCCATCTTATATGAAAGAAAACTTGATTCACAGACGTTAATTAACCAGCCCCGTATCTCAGAGACAGACTACAGAGCTGGGCTTCAAAGCCAAGGCTACGTGATTCCAAAACCTCTGTTCTTTCTACTACCAAGTCGCACATATATTTATTTTATTTTGCATGCATCTATATCTGAGATTATTCAGCAATACATGACTTGTATAAAAATTCCAAAATTTAAACTCATCAGAATGCAATTCATTAGGATTTTAAATTACATGATTCCTTCTTTCCCATCCCCCAACCCTCTGTGACTGTCACTTCCTCAATGTGTAGGAACAATAATTAAATAGTGACAAAACAACTAAGACTCATGATGGTCCTTAATCCTTAAGGTCTGCTGTGAGGTAAGATAATATTTAGCCCAATAAATCTATTCCATTGCTGTGCAAGAATTATCGATATGCACCCAAGGAGTTGCAAGAGTCTAAATTATTAAAGAAAGATTCAGTTAAGCTCAGAATATAGTACTTAGGCAGGAAAATGGACTGATGATTCCCCCAAAGTTTTTTGGCAGTAAACTTAAAGAAAGGTAATAGGGTGGCCGGGAGTTGGGCCGTATCTAGGAAGCTCCATTCCATCGTTCTATGTAATTAAATGCATTTCTAAAGAAACCCTCATCTCCTTCCAAAGGCCCAAATTTTACCATGTGGTTACTGAACAAGTGCAGTGAGCAATGAAGCAAAAATGCCCAGGTTCAAATCCCAGCTCCGTCACTAGTCAGCCTTCGGGCCACTGACAAGGCCTTATCGCTTCAGACAGCAGATTCCCCATCGATGAAACAATGAGTTAGAAGATGATCTTCAAGTCCCTGTCTAGGGGTGTGTGCAGGCATACAGTCATTCATTCAATAAACTGAAGTATTTTTATAAACACAGTGTTCCAGGGTTTGACGATACCATCTTGACATTATCACTACTGTCAATATCACACATTTACATTTTGAGCACCTAACACATTAGGCACAGAGCACAAAAAGAAACGACTCCATTCTTTCCATGGCTCTCACAAGGGGAAATGTGACATATGCACAGCAGCAGAAATAGCCAGAGGCAAACCCAGAGACTGGCACGGCCCGGAAGCGCTATGGGATTTCCCGAGAATGATTTAAATGTCTTTCATTTCTTCGGCAGTCATGCCAAGGCAAAGGCGATGATCTACGGGGCACTTCTTAGCTTCTGCTTTAGACATGAGACTACACTGGATATCGCCTCTGCATTTCCCTCTCGTGAAAAGCACACATATTCAGAACAGTAACTAAACACAATCACAGGTGAATGGCTACATGCACATAGAGAGTCTACATAGGAATTGTAAATTATACATCATATTCGCCTTCAATTCTGTGTTATAGTAAATGCCTACTGTGTGCTTGGTGCTAAGTGAGCTGTCAAGGTAGAAAAGAAAGGACCCTGTTCCCTAAGATCTCATTCTTTACCCCATTTACTCAGAGATACAGAGGTATAAACAATTCCAATAGGTACAATGCCAGGGGTTCTAAGATTAACACTTCTGAAAACCAAAAGGAGGAACTTAACATTGCTTAAAGAATCTAGACAGACTTCTCAGAAAACATAGGGCTTTATCTGAGCTCTGAAGAAAGAGCAGGACTTTAACAGGGTGATGTGCGTGTAAGTTTGTAAAGAGAAGCAAGAAGACCTAGCCTTTCACATTGCTGCAACGTGCACCCGACTCTGTGCCAAGATCTGTTTGGGCCAGAACAAGTAAATCCATGTGACTGAGCATCGGGTACTTGAGGGGTATAGTAGAAGTGAAGGTTAGGAATAGAAACCAAATCCACGGAGCTCTATCCCTATTCCAAGTAGCAATTAAGAGCATGGGCTCAAGAGCCAGACTTCCTTAGTGTGACTTTAGGCAAATTACTTAACCTCTCTGTTCTGTTGTAAAGTATTAAAGGAGTTAACGTGTGGAAATGCTTAAAACAGTGCTGGGCACTTAGTAAGAACCATCTTAATGTTTGTTATTTAATATACAATGGGGAGCCAGTGGAGATAATGAAATCAGCATGCGAGCTTGTCTATTATATAGTTATCCTCACTGTACAGTGGCTGTATTAAGGAGCTGAAAAAAGGAGTCTGCGGTTATATTGTGTCGCAAAGTTTAGAGGAATATATATGTATATATTTCATCCACATAACTAGTCATAACTAGTAATGATAGTCTTTCAGCCCTGGGAGCTCCCGGCTTGTCCAGATTCCACAGACACACCGCGGGGAATGGTTCACCTGCTCAGGAACTCCTGAGAATTGCAGGAGACATTTCCTTTCATTAAAACAGTCAAGGTAGGTGCATGCTTAAAAATGAAATGATTGTCTTATTTCTTATTCACTCTTTCATGATTTTTTATTAGATTTGCTTAGAAAATACTAGTGTTTTGGAAAATAATAATTATGGCTCATAGCAAAGAACATAGAACATCAAGCCAGATTGGCACGCAAGACTCTTTTAAGAGATGCCAAGGACATTTTCCTCTTAGGACAATCAGGAGCCACAGGCTTGAGGGGGTTCTACAGACTGTGCATATTAATTATGCAGATTCTTTGTTCCCCTGTCCTACTACACACAGGTGACCAAACTTACGGAGAAAGGTCATTGTTATAAACAACAAGAAAACAGAAGTTAAAGTTAGAATTGTCTTGGAAGGTTCCAAAAATGTGATTTTTCCTTCCTTCGAGGGATAGTAATTATAGGTATTATAATTCCTAAAGATTATTCCTTTAGAATGTTCTAATCAAAATCTCCTTACTCTCATCATCGCATTTTCAGCAAGAACTGAATTTCTGGATTATGTAAGTTTTAACTATGGACTCTGCTCAAAGTTCTGAAGGTTGGAGAAAAATAAGTAGGGCAGCATTTCTATTCCATGCTCTGAAGATCTGGAAAGGGAAGCAAAAAAGCCATCGCACTCCAGGAAGTACGGCAAGACAGTGTGACCTAGTTGTAGACACCTGGCATTCTAGTCCCGTTTCGCTGCTATCTGGGCCACAGCATTTACTTACTAACTTCCCTGGACTTGATGTTCTCTCTGCGTTGAAGTGGATATTAATACAGGGATCCGTCACCAAGGTTGTGCTCTTGCTGCTTTGGAAATCCCAGAAAGTAGTCAAGATCGATCAATCTCTCTGTCTCCGTCTCTGTCTCTCTGTCTCTCTGTCTCTCTGTCTCTCTCGATCTCTCATTGCTGTTTTGCTTTATAAAAACTCAGACTTGGAAGACATTAGACTTTATATATACATTTGTGAATACGTATGTATACATTTATAGAATGAAGGTATATCATATACTAATCATATATATCATTATTCTATTATATATCATATATATTCATTTCGTAGATGTTTAAAAATCATGCTTCCTCTGTGGAATGTTATTGTCCAAATGTTGAGGAAAGATCATTTCCTCAGGGGAATATTGATGAGATGACAGGATCCAGCTCCTTTGACTTCTTGGGCTACTTTCCAAAAAGCGCTGTTTAAGCAGCTCATGAGGGCTCCTCTCCTGCAGAGTCTGCTTGGGCAGCTGTGACATTGCCCTTCTGCTTCCGGGGCTTCTGCTCTGCGAGCCCCGCATCAGCAGTGGTTATCACAGCGGAGCCTCTGGACCAGCAGCTGTAGTATCAGCATCTTCTGCAAAGCGCTCAGAAATGCAGATTCTCAGACTTCATTCCAGGTCTACTGAGTCAGAAACTCTGAGGCCCAGAAACTTGTTTTCCACAAGCCCCCCAGCTGATTCTTATGGACGTCAAAGTTGAGAAACTGCCTTACAGTATAGAAGTGCATGATCAGCCATTCAGAGAATAAAAGAAACTATTGCATAGAATAACAACCTGGTGGTACAAATTATATGCCGAGTAGATTATTACAGTGTGGTCTCTTCAAATGTGATTGTGGTATCTTCCATTTAATACCAAAATTTCAATCTGATTTTGTTCAGTGTTTTATTTCATTTCTTAAATCAGGAAACATTTATTGAGCCCCGCCATGTGCCAAGCACAGAGGGAGAGGGTAGAGATGAAAAAGACTTAGTCCCTGTTCTTTTTTTAATTTATTTTATTTTATTAGTTTCAAGTACACAGTACATTGGTTAGACATTTATATAGTTTATAAAACGATCCCCTTAATTGCTCTTTCTCTCCTCTGGCTCTTAGTCCCTCACACTCCACCAGTGATCCAGAAGAGGGGAAGAGGATGTATGCAACCAGTACTTCCTGGATACTTAGTATGTGTTCTTTGCAAATGAAAAATTACTTGGTAAGGCAATCAGTGAGGTTTCTACTGTCGTTACAAGAAAGGAGATAATCTCGTTGAGGTCAACAGACTTGCCCAAAGTTGGGAAATTATTTTTCTTCCAATCTTTTATTTTCAAAAACTTCCAACCTGCAGACACTTAAAGGAATACCACGATGATTAGACTGGCCAATTGTTAACACTTCACACCTAAACACATCGTCACGTATCGTGTCTCTTCTAAGACATCCTGCTACATAAGCACAATACTCTTATTGCATCTAAGAAATTTATTATTGATACAATAATATGTCTCATAATCCCCAATTGGCTCAAAAATATCCTGCATAGCTGGGGTTTTGCCCACCGATTGTTCCAGTCAAGCATCACACCTCATTCCAGGTGATCACGTTTCTTTGCTTTCAGTTTCTTTTCATCTAGAATGGTCCCGCTGCTTTTCCTTCCTTCTTAATGTTTCACGACATTGATGTTTCTAATGAGTCTGGGTCAGTCGTTTAGGAGAATGGCCTACATTTTGGATCTGGCCGAGTGTAGTTTATCTATGCAAATTCTTTCGATGCAAGAATTTTACATAGATGATGCTGCGTACTTCACTTTATGTTACCTCTGGTATCGAATATCAGTTTGGCCCGATACTGGACATGCTAATTTTGATACCTTGGTTAAAGTAGTGTCCAAAAGATCTCTTCATTTGAAAAATACTTTTTTCTCTTTGTAATATTTAAGTCATCTAGAGGGTGATGTTTTCAAATAGGATAGCCTTTCTCCAGAAGTCTTTCATCCAATGGTTTTAGTGCCCGCTGATGACACGTATCTGAAAAATTTATTATATTGTTGGCTGCAAAATAGAGATTTTTCTAATTCCATTGTTTCTTGTAAATTTATCTACTGTGAATCTTTTATAAAAACATAGCTTTCTCATTCCACCTCCTAATCCTTTTTGGAGCATTGCTATGTATTTGTTGATTCTTTTTTAAAAATCGGTATATTGTAATTCAATACCATCATTATTATTTTAATGCTCAAATGTTTCCCCAGTTGGGCTTCTCAAAGGGAGCCCAAAGCAGTTCCTTACCCTGTCTGTGGTCACGTCCTCATGATTCTTTGAGCCCTTCCTTGCTTTCTGGCACAATAACATATTCTAGAAGCATCTTTCCAGACTCCACACCTGAAATCAATCATTTCTCCAAGAAATTCTGGCCCCCTTTAGTAGGCAACGGCCTTTAGAAATTTGAGTCACAGCTGGAATTCGAACCCAGACCACCGGACTCTGCAGTTTGAGCTCTAAATACTGTACTGTGGTACTATATAGTGAAGCATAATGTCCTCTAAGAAGCGAGGTACACAGTGGACGCGCTGGGAATGTAAAGGAGGCTGGCGGGCGAAGGAGAGGGTTGGCAGGGAAGACTTGCCTTGCTAATCCACTTTTACTGTTATTTCCCACGCTGATGTCAGAGCTATTTCATTTAACTACCCCAGTCACTATGGAAACAAAGTCTTTCTTATATGGGCCCCGAGTCTATCCCAAATTTTGGGTTTCCTGTATTTCACC
>NW_011888787.1:9432257-9437950 GCF_000151845.1 Pteropus vampyrus | reverse complement strand
CAGGTGGCTTTTGAGCACTTAAAATGTTGCTATCACCACCGAGGAAATGAATTTTTGATTTTAACTAATTTATAAAGTTGCATGTGGCTGGTACTGTGGTTTTAGATAATAACGTCTATATAAATGTTAAGGTATTTGAGGCTCTGAAGCTTTAAGGAGATTTGGGGCGTGGGAATATATTAACAACAATCTCTGGTACTTGAAAAACAAAGCATAATTAAGTTTAAATCACAAATGGTGCCTGCTTCCCAAATTACGTAAAGCCAGCTCTGCCCTAAAGTACCAACACCCACGGTTTGGAAAACAAACATTTAGGAAAATTACATGTATCACATTCTCCCTTTGAATTCTCGTAATGAATGGAAATGGTTGAAAATTTCTGCTCCTGAAATTGCTTGTAAAATGCTTGGGACAGTGACATACCTACTTAACAAAAGACATGCTTTACCTTCTGAGCTTCAGACATTCCCCGCCTTTCTTAGCCCAGTCTACTTCCTCACCCCCATGGGTTTATTTTTTTCTTACTGTTCCTTTGCTTTTTTGTTTTTCAAGAACTAGATAATTAGAAATAAAATAAGAAAAGCTAAGCATATAAAATTTACCATATAGCTTCCTATAGCCCGAATGATGAAGAGGCATTTTGAGTATCACCTACTTAGCCACAATGCTCCACTTTCCTGGCAGTTACATTTTGCAGTGTTGGTGACTCTGAAGCTTTGAAGTTCGGGTTTGGATTGCATAAGTAAAATAGACAGCCTGAGAAGGTTGGCATCATGCTTGATAGTGCAGAACGAGTCTCCCCAAGCTGTGCCAAACTGGCATGCAGATTATTTCAAGCTGAAAACAATCAAGGCTCAGAAGGCTCAGGAAGAAACTGTGGCCTTCCCCTTTACCGCCTAAAAGAATTTAGATAGAGAAGCTGCTCTGGGAAGGAAGATAGCATCTCAGGTAAGTATAGTTTAACCTGAACTAGGTTCACAGACAAGGAGAAACCTAGCAAGCCTATTTGATCAAAGTCCTCCCTGTGTCCCATTGTTTTGAGATGATCTAGCAAACATTTGTTTACTAAACATTAACTCTTTTCATCCCCTTCTAAATTTGCCTTACTTCCTTTGAAGTCCTAGACCCCTGCTTCCCCCTCCTTGGTCTAGAATGACATATACACCTCATTTTGCCTTATTGTCTTTGGGATTTTCATGCCCATGTGAATTCCCCATGCACACATATTAAAACTTGATTTTCTTCTGTTAATCTGCCTTATATCATTTTAATAATTCTACCAACCAGAAGAACTAAGAGGGGAAGGGGGGAAGTTTCCCCATACCCAACAATTGCCTAGGATATAAGGAGAGAAATATTCAACAATAAGACTGGCATGTTTTTTCTTTATATCTTTCAATTGAGACCCAAAAATTAAAGTAAAAGGCAAAATACAAATAAGCAGGTTTAGAAACAATAGTGCATATACCTCCCAGGATAAAATATTTACTGTCTAATTTAAAAAATCAAAAGAAATTTCTTGATTAACAAAGAAGAATTAGAAAAAGAAATACATATAAAACAATAACTATTTTGTACATCAATTTATAAATTAGTTGAGTGATGGCCTCAATTAGATAGAAGCACCATAATCTGGCATTTGATCTTTACTCCATCTGTCAGGTTCCTGGAAAATTTTCGTCCTAAGTGTAAAGAAATTCTCCTAAATTATAGCCAGCAAAAAGGAGCAACTAAAACACATTTCTCACTGTCTGGAGAACTTGGCCCAGCACGGATTCCAGTGTTATAAATAGGATCATCGGCATGTCCTTGACAGGAATATATCAGAAGTCTTAGTAAATCAGTTGCCTATAATGTAGGGTACAACCAACTCAGAAAGACAGAGCCTGTGATGGTGTTGCTGAAGACAACAACAAAATTGCCTAACATATGACATATCATGATGAATATCCCATGTGTACTTAAAAAGAATGTGTTTTCTGCTGCTAGTGGATGGAACGATCTGTTACGTCTAATTTCCATTTAATCTACAGTTTGTTCAAATCCACTGCTCCTTATTGATTTTATGTTTGAATTGTCCATTCTTTGTTGCAAGTGGGGCATTGAAGTCCCCTACTGTTACTGTATTGCTGTTTATTTCTCCCTTCAGTTCAGTTAATGTTCGTTTTATATCTTGAGGTGTTTCAATGCTGGATTCATTATATATTTACAGTTGTTACATCCTCTTGATGAATTAACCGCTTTATCATTATATAATGACCTTCTTTTTCTCTTGACAGTTTTTGACTTAAAGTCTATTTTGTCTGATATGCATAGAGCCAATCCTGTTCTCTTTTGGTTACCATTTGCATGGACTATCGTTTTGCATCCCTCCATTTTCAGCCTGTGTCCTTAAGGCTAAAGTTATTCTCTTGTAGAAGCATACTGTACTTTAATTTATTCAGTCACTCTATGCCTTTTGACTGAAAATTTTAATCCACTTACATTTAAAGTAATTTTGATAGGTAAGGACTTACTATTGCTGTCCGTTAATTGTTTTCTGACTATTTTGTAGTTCCTTTGTTCCTTTCTTCTTCTCTTGCTGTCTCTTTTTGTGATTTGATGATTTTTTTTTTTTTGCAGTGATATGCTTTGATTTCTTTCTATTTATCATTAGTGCATATTCTACAGGTCTGTATTTTGTGTTTACTATGAGGCTTACATAAAACATCTTACAGATATCCAAGTCTATTTTAAGCTTAACAAGAAATTAACTTAGACTACATACAAAAACTCTACACTTTAACTTCTCGTCACTCCGCATTTTATGTTATGGGTGTCACAATTTATATTTATTATATATTGCGTATTCACTAACAAATCATTTGCCTTGCGCCTGAGTTCAGGGGTGTGGGCATAGAGCCTTGGTGTGTGGGGGCCAGCCTGGTGCTGAGGTATGCCTGGGGCCTGAGGCCACGGGGACCAGCCTGGTATTGGCAGTTGTTATTCAGATATTGGCTGAAAGCACAGCAGAAACCGTCCCCAGAACATCTATCTGTGGCCTCTCACGGGCTTCTCACAGCATGGCAACTGGTTTCAAGAAGGATCATCTGAAGAGTAAGTCTTCCAAGAGGATAAGGCAGAACATATAAGGCTTCCTCTCTGACCAAGCCTCTGAAGTATTAATTCTACCACATTTTATTGTTTCCAACCTAATCACCAATACCAGCCTAGATTCAAGGGGAGGGGAGTTAGACCCACTTATAGATGGGAGGAATGTCAAAGAATTTGTAGCCATCTTTATTTAACCCACTACATTTCTTGAATCTAATCATTTATTTCCTTAGACAAAGAGCCAAAATCATACTTAGTATGGAAGCAATATAATCATTTTTATTAAAATTGGAAACAAAATTAAAACGTTACTATTATTTTAAATAATTGTTCTGGAAATTATTGCCAAAACACTACGAAGTAAAATGGAAATCAGATACATTAAAAAAGGGGGATAAAATTTATCATTGTTCACAAATGGCACACATTTTATACTTAGAAATCTTAGGATAACCAATCAAAAATTAAAGAGAGAGTTTATTAAAGTAGGTGATTAAAACAAAAGGGTACTAAAATTAGTGGTTTTCTTATGTACCAGAAGTCACTAATATAGAACAGAAACATTCCAGTTCACAACGGCAACAATAAAAAAAGTACTTGTAAATAATATTAAAAAGAAAAGATATACTAAGTATCAAAAAACTATTGACAGACACTAAAAAAAGACTTCAAATAGATAAACATATGATATATCTAAACCAGGAGATGTAATAACTGAAGATATTAATTCTACCCTAATTAAGTTGTAAACAATGCAGTGCCAATCAAAATCACAACAGAAATTTTTGGAATGAAAGTAATACATTCTAAAGTTCATCTGGAAAAATAAGTGGATTAAAACAGCTCAGTAAATTTTTTATAGGAAGACTAGAGGAAAAAATATACTATATGTTCATTGTACCATGAGATATTTAAAAAATGCAGACTTAGGAAACTTTACAGCATGAAAGAACCAATATAATTATGAAATTCATTTCAAGGAGTAAAAAAGGAGGCATGGGGAAGGAAACCTAAAGATTACAAGAGACTTAAAAGAAATTAATTAATTACAAAATATGGATTTTATTTGAATTCTGATTCAAACAACAAAGTATAAAATACATAATTTATTATATTTATGAGGCACTTGGAGTTTTGGACACCTACTAGATATTGCTATTAAGAAATATTATTAATTTGCAGATGTGATAAAAAATATTGTCATGTGCTTTAAAAGTGTTTATCTTTTAGAGATACATATGATATAGTTACAGATAAAATGATATGATGGCAGATATGAAACAAAATTGCTCACGAGTTGACAATTACTAAAGCTGGGTAGTGGGTATAGATGGATTTATATAACCATATGTGTGGTTCACATTTTCCATAATAAAATGTTTTCTGAAAAACTACTGTGAAGCTATAGTAGTTTTAAAGGTTGTGACTCTGGCATAAACAGAGAGAAAATAATCAATGGAACAGAAAAAAAAAAAATAGCTCAGAAATGGTTCCAAGTACATGTGCTATATGAAAAAGGCTAAATTAATGATCAATTCAGAAAAATAGATTATGTAATGTAAGTTGCTGGGAAAACTGGCTAGCTTTTCATCCAGAAAAAAAAAAAAAATCAACTTAGATCTACTATTCATTAAGAATTAGGTATAAGTGGATTAAATGATTAGAAAATTCAAATGAATGTTCATTTGATTTCTGAGCAATAAAAGAATTCATAAGAGAAGGTTGACAGATTCGAACACACAAAAATTCAAAATGTCAGCATATCAAAGACTATTGTAAGATGTGACAATGCATACACCAAACTGAAAAAAATATACAGCAAAATGGCAGCTAAAAGGAAAATATTCTTAATATATTAAACACTTGATCCAAATTGAAAATGAAAACATAAAACCATTACAGAACATGGATAAAAAATACAAATAGACAATTCACAAGAGAGAAATTTTAAACGTCTTCCAGATAAATGAAAAAAATCAGTCTCACTGTAATCAAAGAAGTAAAAATTAAAACATTAGTAAGATGTTATTTTAAACTATCAAATTATCAAAATAATACTAATTCCAATAAGACTATGATGAAACAGAAGTTGCATACACTGCTAATGGAAGTGTGTATAATTTATCCAAAAGCCATTTGGCAATATAGTGTAAAGGGTCTTAAAAAATGTTTGTTCATTTTGACCCAATAATTTCAAACCTGAGTTATCATAGCAAATAATTTCAATTTAGGTAAAACTTTATGTATAAGGATAATACATATAGCATTATTTATGATACTAAAAATGAGAAATAACCTAAATATCAACCACTGAAATTGGTTAAGTCACATCCACTTGATGTAGCCATTAAAAATCATGTTCTAGGAAATAATTACTAACACCAAAAATCTTCACACTAGTAAATTCGTGTTCGCACTGTAATATGTTTATATTATGTATAGGAAAAAACTAGAAAGAAATGACTTGAGCGTTCATAAGATAAAAATCAATGAAATCAATTAAATATTGTAGGTGATTTTTTAATAAAATGAAAAAAAATCTGTTGTTTTTAAAATGGAATATAAAATATGTATAAATAAATTCCAAAAAAATTGGTAAA
>NW_011888787.1:9430739-9432207 GCF_000151845.1 Pteropus vampyrus | reverse complement strand
GGGCGAAGGAGAGGGTTGGCAGGGAAGACTTGCCTTGCTAATCCACTTTTACTGTTATTTCCCACGCTGATGTCAGAGCTATTTCATTTAACTACCCCAGTCACTATGGAAACAAAGTCTTTCTTATATGGGCCCCGAGTCTATCCCAAATTTTGGGTTTCCTGTATTTCACCCTAGTCACAAAAATCTGTGAAAAAGCTTTTCTTTCCTTTGCGTTCAGAAAGATCTTCGAGAAGCCACTCCTCTCCCTCATTCTGCTCCTGCTCCTCCCTTTACAATCATTCACTCATTCTCGACTTCACTGTTTCCTCCGTGCACATAAAGGTTCTTTCCAGAGTCATCATTTGAGACCTTCTACCTCTCACCCTCCTGCTTATACAAATCTCCAGACGCCACTGTCTTAGCACAAGGGTGAGTCCAGAATCTTAAGACGTTTCAAACCCAATTTTATATTTTCCTTACCCCACCTCAGCTATGCAGGGGTATCTCTTAAACCACACATTATTTTAGGAGGACAATTTCTCTCGCCCTAGCTAAGTTTAAATTTGCATAAAGAGAGTGCCTAGCAGAAAATAAGCAGCTTAGAGTTAACACCAGGGCACATTTTCTTAAAGTAGGCAGAAAAGCAAGCCAGCTGAGCGCTTACCCGGACTGCAGCCATGGAAAATTCATAGCCTTCGTGGGTTTGGACATTTCTAGATGCAGCCTCTTCCAAGGCACCCTTCATTCATTTTGCACTGCCTTCTGTTTCCTTATTACCACTATGGCTGCCGCTGCTGCCAGTGACTAAATTAATAACAATGTCCTGGCCTCTTCAGCCATCTCAACTTTCTGTTCATTTTCACCTAGGAGAAATGAACTTTCTGTTCATTTTCACCTAGGAGAAAGAGACAGGCAGCCCGTGACACTGCAGTTGAATAGTAATTAAGTGATATTTCAGTGGCAGAAAGGAAAGAATCAAGGGCCTGGTTAAAATCATTCCCTTAGATCTATTCCAAATAGGAACCAATAAAGCATCTACGCTCAGGGTCACAAATTGGCCTGGAAGAAAGATTCACAACTGGGAACCCCGTGGCCTCCCCCGGAGCACTCCAGACCAGATCTCCCCCTGTCCGCTGACAAACCCCAAGAGCCAAAGTAACCCATTACTCACTCCTAACCTTTTATTCCTTTTCTTTTCTTTTCTTTTTTTTCCTGTTGCTTGACCACAAGCCAAGCAGAACGAACATGCAAACATTAATGCAGTGGACTTGGCAGCTGCTCTAATCCAGACTGTGCTCTTCCACAGGCCATGACAGGCTTCGAAGCTGGCCTGTCATTCCCCAGGCTGGGGAATCCCCCTTGGAGGAGCAGCCATCAGCCAGCACTGAGTCACACTGCCTTTCAGGTCAGGCGACATTCAGGCAGGACCTGGCCTATTGACCTCATGACGGGGCAGAATGACTCAGCCTATACCTTGGGCTTCAGG
>NW_011888787.1:9414620-9421254 GCF_000151845.1 Pteropus vampyrus | reverse complement strand
TCTGAACTAGACTCACTAACTGGCTCTGAGAGGCTGCAGACCCACGTATGCACTTGGAGCACCAGTGAACATGGAGTGTGCTGACGGAGGGGCTACAGACTGGCTTCTTTCTTAATCAATAGGATAATTTGTTAATGCTATTTTAGTGCTACCTTTGAATGCCTAGAGAATATGACAGCTACCGATCCCTCAGGGCCCATTGCCTAGCAGATGGGGAAAATTAGCTTATTTTTTCCTGCTGAATTACCTCAAATCTTTTTGAGTTCACCAGAAAGGAAAGAGTTTACCTATGTTTCCCCTTAGCTTTTGAAAGAAAGGTGGAAAGGAAATTTTCTGCAAGCACAGAATTGTTGCCCGATGCTTTCTTCATCCCAGTAGTACAGAGACTGCATTGATTTTTTTCCCCCACCACGTTTAACTTCTTTCTATACCACAGCCTATTAAAATGTTGCGCGTTTGACATGTTGCGCGTTCAGGGGGTGGAGGAGGGGACGGGCAGGTGGTTCACCCTCAGGAGCTTTTAAGAGGTTTGTCGTATTATGCTTTCAGGGGTTTAATTTCTGTAGCTATCTCTATAGCTGCTCTTCTTCAATCAAATCAGATAGTGATTTCTCTTTTATGGAACCATTTCTATCATTCCTTTTTCCCCCTTGTGGAACGACTTTTCAAATTTCTTATGCCCAGAAAATAATAGGCATTCTTGGTAAAATGCCAGGAAAGGCCTTGCCTGGAATTACCAGATCCACAGTTAGAGCTGAGCCAAGACCACAGACTTACTGGGATTGGGTTACCCCAGCGGATGCTATGACCACCCCCACTCTCACCCCCACCACCCTGAAATTTGTTTTTAGAAGAAAGTAATCCACTTTAAACTTATTGATGATTGACTCAGAAATATAGAATATATGGTTGCACCTAATATTAAGTAAGACCTGTCTGGGCAATGGAGAAAACTGCAGTAACGTAAAGCTTCAAAGTAAAATTACCCCCTAGGGCTTACTGAAAGCTCACTGTGTACGTAGAAGCAGGGTGGAGGGGGCCTTAAATAGCCACACACATTCACTTCCTGTGGCCAAGTGGAACTAAAACGGAAATGAAACAAATGTAGGCTTTCAACATTTAATGGGGAATTCTGCCAAGAATTAGAGTTAGACCACCAAAAAGTCTGCCATGCAGGGAATATTCCTTTAACTAAAAGGCTTAGGTATCCATAACACCTAAAACTGCATCCTTAGTCTTCTGTGAAATATCAGCAGCTCCCCCAAAGTGAGCATTTTCACGAGCCGACTGTCTACTCTCTGTTGATTTATCAGCACTTGTACAAGAGCCTGAATCATGTACCCTAATTATCATCGAGGGCAGTAACTCTGTCATATCTGCTAACTCCATGTAATATCCATTGTTTCTAGGACATCTACAGAGAAGGAAGAGTTATCATTTTCTCCCTGATAAATGGGAACATATAGGTAACCGTAAACATCCCAGAAGCATTGACCTCGGTTTCAGGTTCTACTTGTTATATTATTACTCCACGTACATAATTCCGAGTTAAGAGGCATAAACCACTCACCTTTGTAGTACTTTATAGTAATAATCCTCACAGGAAAAAAGAAAGTACACCAATGGTTTTCTATCTTCCCAAGTCAATGGAATACACGCTTGCCTCCTGGTCGTCTGACACGCTCCAGCAAGAGCCCAGGACTCTCTGCCCTCCGCTCCCCAAACTGAGCCCTCCCTCCGACTTGGCTCCCCACTCCCTTCAGAAGTAATCCTCCCCTAGAATTCCAACACAGCGACCTCGACCTCAGTAGAGCTGGTCACGGTAGGCAGTTTTCTGTCATCTTCATCACAGTAAGCAGATTTGACTGGTCCTTGAAAAGGAATCTTATCATTTAGCAGAATGTTTATTACTATTTCAGTATTTGCTGTATTTGCTTGACTTCATTTTATTACACTCATGTCTATGTTTCCTTCCATTTTTACAATTCTTTTAAACTGGGAACAAGAAAGAGGCATGGGTCCATGACGAGGCGGTATCTCAAAGAAGGGAAGCTGGATGCCCCTTCTCTGATGTCCTCTCTTCTCAATGGCCACACAGCCCCCACCCATCGGACCCTTCCAGCCAGTCTCTGCAGTGGCTTTTTAAGCACCTTTCAATCAGTTAGTCACTCAGCAAATGCTGTGTTTCTACCAGATGCCAGGGCTGGGCTTTCAGATGTAAGCTCAGATCACACATATGGGGGATTCCCATTCAAGTCACAGAGTGACCCTTTGACCTGAAAGACCCATCTATGGAGAAAACTAATAATTATATTATGCGTATTTTTCGAATGTGGAAACTGAGGTATAGAGAGGTTAAACAACTTGTCAAAATTTGCAAAAGTAGTAGAGAGATTTGCACCAGGCATTTGTTTCAAATGCCCTACTTTCTTTCCACTGAAGAGTGCAAGTCTCTTTAAATATGCAGATTTACTGCAGGTGGGGTGCTTTTGAAAGGAGCCAAGATTTTCCATCCCTGTTAATTTCCCTCCAGGTGTTCTATCTGCAATTCCGACACTGGATGAGCCAGTCTGCCTGGTTACTGGTGGATAACTGAGAATGGCTCTGAAGTCTCTCTGGGTTTTATTTAGAAATAAAACAATCCACACTGATTTTTAATATTACCCTTTAACACATTGATATGAATGAACCAAAGAAACAACTTAAAGAAATAGTCAAAAAAATGTTTTAAGATATGATCAATAGAGCAATTAGAAAGGAATTAATAGATGTGGGTTTAATCTTAGTTCTACCATTGACAAGCTATGTTGGGCCATTTATTTCTCCCTCTTAAGGCCTGTGTTGTAAAAATAAAGAGAGAGAGAGAGAGAGAGAGAGAGAGAGAGAGAGAGAGAGAGAGATTGATTGATTTAAATTAGCATCTCTAATACCCCTTCCAGCTCTAAAATTCTATGATCCTGATACTTTATGAAATGTAATTTATCTTTCATTTCTCTTTTTCTCTCTAAAGTAATGACTTTTAACTTTTACTCACTTACAGTACCTCGGATGTTGAAAAACCCTGGGGTTTAAGGAACTGTTTTCTTCCACTGGAACTCTGTCAGGAACGGGCTCTAATTGCCCTTGAAAAGATCCTTATCTGCAAATGCAGGTTGGCCTCCATCCCTTGTTCCATTGACACTTACACCCAGAGGTGTCCCCACCCCAGGAGCTGTCTGCTTCTCCTGAAACATCAAGCAGAGCAGCGGCTCTGAGTCAGGGACACCCCGGCTCTCTCACAGCTTCTTGATTAGCATGTAGGGGGAGAAGGGTGCTCGTCCCTCTGTCCCTCCTCCTCTCCCTGGGGACGTAGTGGGGAGATCGGAGAGAATGCTGATGAAGCCTATGGGGACACAAGAGGTGCCAATAGTGGTAGTTTTTCCTTTCCTGACAAAGAGGCCCTAATTTTCAAGGGGCTCAACAATCTTCTTTCATGCAGTCTTTCCTAATGACAGTATAATTTAATCAAAAGCTAGAAGATTTTGAGCCATTCATTTTCATCTGATATTTCCATGTAAACTAGAACTACACTTTAAACACAATATGGAGCAGTTAAATTAGCCCAGGCTCGACCAGTTGTGTCCAAATAGGATGAGCACACTCAGGTTCAACAAATGACACCAACTGGAAAAAGAAAACCATAATTTGTAAAACAAATTTCTTGGCTTCCTTAACGTAGTGCTGATCGGAAAGATTAATTGATTTTAGGTGTAAAAAGAACTGTGCTTTAAGGAGTGAGCCTTCAGAGCTCTGAATCATACCTCTTTATTCCTATCTGCTGTCACCTCTGACCAATTCCATGGGCTTCTCATCTAGCAAATACCTTTCATTAGCCCTCAGGGCTCCCAAATTTGGACATACAGACTCTCGCTTTAACATGTCACAATGGTTGGGTCCTATGACCAGCCCCCTTAGGACCCCTCTGCATGTGAAAATGAGAGTGGACTAATCTGAGAAAGCAAGCATGAGGCCACAAATGCTGCTAAAGGCTTCTCTCCTCAAACAGTTATTTGAATGAACTTTAGCTTGTCCTTGGTCAACTCAGGACCCTTATACATGTGGTTTTCTCTGTCTGGAATGCTTCCCCTCCCCCCAGCCTGGACACTCCAACCTATCCTCCAAGTCTCAGTTTAGAGGTCATTACCTTCTGGCGGCCTGCCCTGGCTCCTTAAACCTTGGCCAGAGCCTGTGTGATCCCCTACCGTCCTGGCTTATCCATCTTACAGCACATAACACTCTCTGGCACCTGCCTTTCACCCGTCTAGACCAGCACTGACCAACGGGGTTTCTGCAGTGATGGAAATGTTCGATATCTGCATCGTCCAAAACGGTGGCCACCAACCACATGTGGCTATAGGAACACTTGAAATACGACTACTGTGGCTGAGGAAATAAATTTAAATTTAAATTTAGATTCAATTAATTAAGTGTAAGTGGTCACATGTGGCTAATGGTTATCATACTGGACAATACAGGGCTAGCCCTGCATAGGACTGGGTTTTGTTTACCTTTGAATCCCTAGTACTTAGCCAAGAGGCTGTCAATCAGTAGGTGCTGGGTAAATATTTGTGGAATTAGTAAATTTAGCAAAAACCCCTGTTCTTTTGTCTCATCAAAAAAGCCTTCATAGTGGGACCTCTATGCCAGGTACGGGAATGGTGACACCTCGATTGACAAGGAGGAAGCTTTTAAAGAGAAAATGCAGTTGTCACCCAGGGACACCTCTAGGCAAAATGCTAAAGAGACACCTCTAGGCAAAATCTAGGGTACCATTGATGTCTCCCCCTTCTCTCAGTTATCCTCGTTTCAGGGTATCTCGCCATGAACCCTTAGCCCCCCAGGGCCAGTCTGTTTCCTCCTTCCTATCCGAGCCCTCACACAGGTGCACTCCAGTGTCAATGAGATATTTTGGTTGCGACCAGCAGAAACGAACTCAGGCTTACTTAGACTTACCGAAGTGATGGCTGACAATTAATGATCAATCTAGCTGCTGGCTTCACTATCCCAGCGCTATACCAGAGGAGCATCAGGGAAGAACAGGCCAACAGAAGCCAGTGATAAAAACTCATCAGACCCTCAGACTCGCTCATGCATTCCCTGGAGATAATCTAAATCCAACTGCTTACTCTCTGGCTGGGTGGCCGGGCCTATCTCTCCCACCCACTATTGTTCCAGCTGTCAATTATGGCCAGTGAGTCACCACTGCAGAGAGATAAGCGTCTTGCTACAGAGACAAACCCAAGTGCCATCCTGGGAATGCTTATCATTTATTTCTCACACCACAAATATTCTACTTGGCTTCCTCTAACTGGCATTTCAACATCTGAAAATGTTCAAACATGGGAGTGCAATTCACATCTAGTTTCTGAGAGCTCTGAATCTCTTCAGAGGCTTCTAAATCTTATAGTGCTGCAGAGAAATCATCATGAAGACCAGCAATCATTGCCTACTAATCAGCTAAGAGCCTGCATCACTTATACAGAAGATGCTAGAAACCTGGATCCCACGTAAAATGAAAATTCAGGGCCAATTCCTAGGAAAACTGTAGAGTAAGAGAAGTCAGTTTTCAGGATGCACCCACACTCCACTTCTGAGACCACCCCCCTCACAGTCCCTTGCACTCAGGAAGCTGTTCCTTCCTGAAAAAAAAGTCTCTTCCAAGAAGTCAGATGATAACTCTAAATGTCCCACTTTATCCAGAGCCACTTCCATTGACAAAGAAGGTGTCCCAGGATCAAAGCAATGGGAGGCATCGAAGGGATTTCTATGCCATCAAGACATGCTCATGTTTACATTTTCAAAAGATGACTCTGGAGGAATCTGGGGTCAATGAGAGGTGGAGAAAGGCTTCATAATTCAGACCATGCGGAAGTTCAGCTCTATGTGCTTTGGGAGAAAAATATACGATGATACTTATATAAAGTGATTCTGAAACAAGACAAAGCCATAGGATACCTGGATTTTAAATCATTCAGACTACATTTGGAAGAGCAGATAGGATGCCCTGTTTGTCTACGAACCACAGGTGCCTGACCTGTGGTAGCTACTGAGAGATGTCTGTGAAATTAAATGGAATTGAACATATGGAATATTCAGCATACAGTAAAAAAGTAAAAGCTCGAGGTGGTGTTTCTCAGGCAGAAGAACCACAGGAAGATACGTAGAACCTGAGCTAATGCACAGCTGTCAGAGGGAACACAGAATGAGAGAGAGAGGGAGGAAGGGAGGGAGAGAGAGAGGGATGGGGAGAGAAAGAGAGAGAGAGAGAAGCATAGAGAGAGAAACAAAGCAGGAGTAGCAGCAGAGTGACACTAGTCTTTGAAGGGAAAGAGGGGAGAGGAAGGAGAAGAAAGAAAGGAGAGGGGAGAATGAACGTTTATCAAGTACTATTAATCCACTGAATACCTATTTAATAAATGCCTTCTTCGCATCAGGTACTGAGACTACGATGATGATCAAGACAGAAAAGTTTTCTGCTCTCATGCGGTTTACGTTCTAGCTGGGAAAGATAATACTTCTAATAAGTTATTATGCGTGCGATGAGTGCTAGGACGAGAAGCGAATGTTGCTGTTTTAGTGACTAGTGAGGGACCTT
>NW_011888787.1:9411220-9414570 GCF_000151845.1 Pteropus vampyrus | reverse complement strand
AGAGAGAGAGAAGCATAGAGAGAGAAACAAAGCAGGAGTAGCAGCAGAGTGACACTAGTCTTTGAAGGGAAAGAGGGGAGAGGAAGGAGAAGAAAGAAAGGAGAGGGGAGAATGAACGTTTATCAAGTACTATTAATCCACTGAATACCTATTTAATAAATGCCTTCTTCGCATCAGGTACTGAGACTACGATGATGATCAAGACAGAAAAGTTTTCTGCTCTCATGCGGTTTACGTTCTAGCTGGGAAAGATAATACTTCTAATAAGTTATTATGCGTGCGATGAGTGCTAGGACGAGAAGCGAATGTTGCTGTTTTAGTGACTAGTGAGGGACCTTATCGAACTCAGCGAGTTGAGGAAGAGGTATTTAAGTGAGACCGAAGGATGATGAGGAATTAGGAGGAGGAAGAGTGGGGGAACATGTCCTAGGCAGAGAACAGGGTGCAGTTCACATCCAGTTTCTGAGAGCAGAGTGGGGGGAGTGGCAGAAGGGACAGAGGAGGCGAGAACTCCCCAGGGCCTGGCGGGTCAAGGTGAGGATACACAACCTTACCCTAAAAGCAGTGGGAGGTCATCAGAGGGTTTAAGCAAAGTAATCACATGGGAAATTTTCCATTGTCCAAGAGTCACTCTGGTCCAGGTGGGGACAATGACGACTGAAGTGGGCGGGGCACGGAAGCAAGGCTTAGTGAGGAGGTTCCGCTTACCTAGCTTGGCGGATAAGAAGTGGCCAGTGGCTGGCCGCGAGGCTGGAGAGAGGTGGTCAGATTCAAGGCCGACTGGATAAGGATTGGCTCCTAGTTGCGTGGGG
Source organism: Pteropus vampyrus (assembly GCF_000151845.1). Lineage (NCBI taxonomy): Eukaryota > Metazoa > Chordata > Mammalia > Chiroptera > Pteropodidae > Pteropus > Pteropus vampyrus. The sequence goes on along the minus strand of NW_011888787.1, from coordinate 9,413,758 downwards.
GTACAAAGGAGAAGGATGAGTCAAGAATGATTCTCAGATTGCTAGCTTAAGCCCCAGGGCAAAGGGCGAGATCATTTTCTTGGAGAGAGAAAACTGGAAGAGAAGGAGGTTAGGGGCGAGAGGAGAGGGGAAGATCATGGGTTCGGTTTCGAACAAGCTGAGTTCGAGGAGCCCGCGAAACAGTCAAGTAGACACACAGAATGCCAAGTCGGATGGATGGGTTCGTGCCTCAAAGGAGAGTCTGGGCTTGAGATACAATTTGGGGAGTTGCTGATGCATAGGAAATAAGTGAAAGATGTAGGACTGATAAGTTCTCTTAGGGAATGTAGCTTGAAAAGAGGGTAGGACAAAGCCCTGAAAGTTTCTTTTAGATAGATGTCAGGGAAAAGATGTCAAAGGGCGCTGAAATGTAGTTTTGAGAAGGGTTTCGGTTGGTATTTGCTCAGGAAACCAATATTCACTTTAGATATTTTAAGTAGGAAGGGAGAGATGCAAGAAGTTAGATGCTTACAAATCTATCAAATTATGAGGAGCAGGGAACGCTGCTCACTATCTTTCAGAAAATTAGGGAATTGCAAAAAATTGCAAAAACTCGAGACGACTATATCCACCTGCTGCCTGGAGGTGGAGATTTTCAGGAGAATGTTGGAGGCAGCTATAAACCTCCCTCTGTACCTACATTATTGGAGGAAAAATAACTTCTGTTTCTCTTCTGCCTTTCAAATCTCACGCAAACGCCTATCTCCTTGGCAGGACCAAAACGCCGCTGGCAAAGGATGCTGGGAACTGAGTCACTCAGACCTACAGCCCCTGCAATACAGTGGGGAGTAGCAAAAGGCATGGGATGGGGTCTGATGCTGGATGCCAAACGAAGATTAATACAACAGCAGTAACAGCAGCAGCAGGGAGAATAACAACAATAATAACAGTATCTAGCCTAGGCAGGGAAGTGTAATGTCTCCAGTGTCAGCAAAGAGTGTTTCAAAGGGCAAACTTTGCTTCTCTGGCCTTTTTAAATGTCATAAGTATCCTGTTTCCTGCGTTAAACCCTTATGCTCATAATAGCCAAAGCGATTTCTATTTTCCTGACAAAAACGACCTCTCTGGCCGCTGCATCCCTTTGCAGGTCTCCCTCCTCTCCACACAATGGGGTCGTTACTATTTTCCAGAGTCTGAAAGGAAAGATAACACTTTGCCCAGGATTGTAAAGCTAGCAGTAGCAAAATTAACATTTTAATCCAGACTAATCTTAATCCAAATCCCACACTCTTTCTATCACACTAAGCTTTTGTACACAGAGTATGGAAAAGAAACACTATACGAGAAAAAAGAGAAAGAACAGCAAAAATACAACAGCATCATGTAAATAGGAAGTACAGAGACCACTCCTTTTTTTCCTCTCCTCACCCTAAACTTGCTTCTTGTTTTGGTAGCACCAGAATCATCCCACCCTCTCTCCATCCATCCCCCCTCTGCCCCCGTTCCCTGGTGTCCTCATCTCACTTCGGGTCTTCATCATTTCTTGTCTGAATCATTGCAACTTCCCTCCTTCTTTCCGGCCTGGTCCCCGTCCAAGTCGTCCTTCACCTTTCTGCCTGAGTGATCTTTCCAAAGCAGAAAATTGACCTTGGCTATAATCTTTCAAAAGCGTTTTGTCATCTTTTATATGAAGTTAAAATTTCTCAGCATCGCCCAGTCTCTTCCTGGCCTATCTCTGCATCTTCATGTCATCCGCTCCCCTGCTCGTGTCCCGTGGGCCACCTACACCGACTTACTCAGTATTCGTACACACGTCATGATTCCTTTGACTCCAAACATCTACCGATGCTGTTCCCTCTGCCTGGAATGTCCATCCCGTTCCCTTGCCTAATTCTTCCTTCAGCGCTCTGCTCAGGAAGCTCGTCCTGACTTCTTGGGCTGTGGTGGGTGTCTTCTCTCCAGCGGCACCTTTTGCTAACCTCTGTTAGAGCACTCACCACACATGCTAACAGCTGGGTCGCTTTTCTGTTTGTCCGTCGTCAGATCGTGAGCTCTTTAACATAAGGAAACGTCTGCTTCCCAGTGATAGGTATTTTCCATATATTCAGTATTTAAATAGTGGTGGAATGAATGAATGAAGCTGCTTGTGAGGATGGTGCAATGTGGAGAGAATATCTGTTGCCATAATAACTACTAATGTGAATACGATGATGGTCAATTCAGTGAATGCAATCAGAGGATAACGTGGCAGATGAAAAATAAGTTGACTGAAGGCCAAGAGGCCAAAGGACATTGGACTAAAACACAGATTTATTATCCTTGGCCATTCATCACTTACCAGCTCCCCAAGCAAAGAACTGATGAAAGCTTAGCTTACATTCATGCAGTCTGTTTATGGTAATATAAGAATATAATGAGTTATATATGTTTGCTTTGATGGCTTAGTAAATCCATTTATGCTTTAATCCAAGTTGTATAAATTGAATCAATGTGAAATAATCCAATTTGTTAAAATTCTAAAGTTTAAACCTCTAGGTATTGATATTAGAAACCACTAAT
>NW_011888787.1:9406142-9410425 GCF_000151845.1 Pteropus vampyrus | reverse complement strand
TTTTTTTTTCCTTGAAGAAAGGGATGATGCCTCATTCATCTGTCTTCTCCAGTATCTTTCCTAGTGCCCTGTACATGCAAACCTAGCAAATGTTTGTATAATGATTGAATGAGTGAGCTATATAAACAATGAGAACTGTAGCAGGATCTCAGATAAGGAAGAAAATGAGAATGAGCATCTGCCAGCTTGTGCACACAGGATATGACCTAGACTTCCTCTGCCTGAAAAGTAATGCTCATATTTTGAATTGTTGCAGCAACAAAAGGAAGAAAACGGAAGAGACATCAGGACAGAAGCGGCAGTTTTCCTGTTTGAGGTTCTCACTGGGCAGCTGGGCTTCTGGCCATGATTAGGTTAGTGCTTTTCACCTTGGGATATGGCTGCTACACAGAGAGGCTTGTATTCACCTTCTCATTGTGAAATATAGAATATAGATTCTTAAAACAGACCTCTGAAAGCAAAACAAAACACATACACACACTCACACTCACAAAATCCAAAACAAACAGCACAACTCAGGTTGCAAGCTGATTCATTATTTCCATGTTTTTTTTGCTTTCTCTGTAAACACCTCACAGATGACATCGACATTCTTGGAGCTGACCATCTTTTCAGAGCCACACATCATGCCAATTTGGAAAACTTATCGTCACTCCCAATGGCGAACTCTTGAATTACTCATGACCTAATTTTAAAAGAGAAGAACAAGCCTCCTGGACTGCAGGCCTCCCTGTGTGCACTAGGAAAGCCCTTCCTTCATAATACTTGGCACAGAGATAGTGGACTTGACCTGTTTAATGTTACAACCACAGTTTTCAGCCTCACAGACTAAACTTTAGAGAGAAAACATCAGCACTAAGTACCTGCTGTCAGCTCTGGCGCTTGGAGCTGGAAATGAGTCTCTTTCCCACAAGAAATAAAAGTAAAAACAAAGCACTCAACTGGCTTTTACGTTGAACTGTGAACATAGTTCCTCTCTCTTTCTCTCTCTTACACACACACACACGCATACTCTCTTCACCACGACCCCTAAGTGGAACAGGTTCACAGTAAGAAGTCATCTTGAAAATCTAATCAAAGCTGAAAAGAAGGGAATCCTAGTCTAGGATTTTGCCATGCCCAATGTAATTTTTATTTCTCATGCTTTTACCAGCACTCGCTTTTACCCAGAAAGAAGCACAATTACATACAATGCCTGAACATAACTATTTCTGAAGACTTTTCCTTCCAATTAAGGAGGAAATAGGGCCAAGATTTTTTTTTTAAGTAAATTAAACAATCTAATTATCAACTCGTGTAGCAATTGTTCAATCTTTTAGGGTCTTTGCTGTATTAATCAATAAAGATATATTTTCTCAGTAAAGAGTAGTGCCTAGCACAGAACAGGTATTCAATATATGTTCATGAATGAATAAACAGAGGAGAGAGAATAGTCAACTATAAAGATAAAGATTTCATTAAAATACAGTCATGTTATTATGGTCTTTTATTTGCTGAAACACAGACAGGGCAAGGGAGGCCCCTAAACAGGATCATAATTACAAACCTACCACAAATTTGCAAGGTTTTATGGGAAATGTTATTGACTCTTCTAAGTCTTTCTATAATGTGAGTACGGCATTCATCTCTTTCTTCCTCACAAGGATATTATAATTCATCATGTAGTTGGTGTATTTTTTTAATCTTAGTCTGTAGCTTAAAACTGTCACAAGCTTAAAACCCAGCTCCTAGGTAACAACAGTCCTCGATGGGCCCTTTCTGTATTTGGACACCAGCTCAAAAGTCCCACTGTGGACTCAGCCTCTACAGGTTGCCAGGAGCATTTGGGAGTCAACAAGCAAGTCCAGCTCAGTCCTGAGCCCCAGGACTCTCACTGAAAGTCTAAAGAGACTCAGAACTCACCTGCCCTTGGGCCAGGAAAGCCAACACTCTGTGGTATGTCATCACAAAGGCGATTCTAAGGCAGTTCTAGATGAGCGCTTTCTCGACTTTAATGCCCATCATCTGGGAGTCTCGTTACAATGCAGATTTGGATTTCATAGGCCTAGGATGGGGCCTGAGATTCTGTTCTGCTAATAAGTTCCCAGGTGATGATGATGCCCCTGGTCCACGGATGGGCCACCCTGTAGTAACATGATTCTAGAGTTTTCTAAAGCCACCAGAGTGCCTCCTACCAGCGCCTCGGGATAGCAGTCCCAGAGCTGCCACACCCGCTCACATCAGAGAGAGTACTGAAAACACCTTTCTTTCTTAGTGCCAACCCAATAGAGCACAGACTCTAGAACCAAACGGACGTGAACTGGAATCCTGATGCTGCCAGACTCAGGGGCTTTGTGACCTTCGACCAATTATTCTTTGGGCCTCAGTTTCTCCATCTGTAAAATGGGGATCGTAATACCTGCTTAATAGAATTTTTGTAAAAATTAGCAAACAGACCTAAATTTGAAATACAACTCTCCCCTTAGCTCTAACTAGCTATCAGATTTGAGGGAAATCCCCCAGCCTTATCGAGCTTGAGTTTTCTCATCTGAAAAAGAAAAGATATTAATACCTAACTTGCAAGGTTGTTGTGAAGATTAGATGAAATAATGCAGTGTTCCCGACACGGGACAGATTCCTGGTGTTTACATTTATTTTAAAAACATGACTGAATGCAGGAGTCCAGAGGAAATAAGCCATAAGCCATTCAAAGAAAGTTCTTAGAGAAAGCAATCTTCAGAGAATATAAGAACTTACAGAGTGGGTGTGAATGTTGCCATTTTATAGGCAAGCTAGAGCAGAGAATATAATTCTCACCCTCTTCACCTACTAATTCTTATTCACCCTTTAGGTCTCGATTCAGATGTCATATCTCAAGGAAGGCTTTCCTCTGCCACGCCAGGTTAGTCCCTGCACCTACATTTTCACAGGATTCAGTACTTGCCTGCATAATTAGGTAATTGGCCTCCCATTCTAGACTCTAAAGGCCATTATGTTGGGACTGTGTCTGCTTTGCTCACCGCTGTATCCCTCGATCTAGTACAGTGTTCAGTTGTATATTAACCATTTGGGGGTTTGTTTGGGTTTTTTTGCATGATTTAAGGGAATAGAATTCATAACTCAAATGATTAGCTTTCAAAATATACTTGAAATGAGATGTAATTACCTTCTAAAAATTATACATAAAATGTCATCATTTCCACTGGTTCATCTCAACAACGGGAATTACTGAATATCAATAACCCTTCAGACCTTGCAGGAGATGGAAGAACACAGGCATGAATAAGTCACAGGCTGTGGAACTCTCAGACTAGCAGGATGATTGATGCATTAACAATGGTAAGCATTATAATCAGGGTATATATGAGGTGTTACTGGAGCACAGATAAAGCAGCAATTTCTCGTTCAGGAGTGGAGTGGGAAGGAAGCAGGGAGAGCTGCAAAGAAGACAGTTGAGCTGGATCTTGAAGGATGGATAGGAATTAGCTTAGGGGACCTCTACATAGGAGAACATTTATTTCATATAAATAGTGCTTCAAGAACGTAGATTCTGAAACCCAGCTCCGCCTCTTACTGTTTGTAGAACCTTAGGTAAGTTTCTTACCCTTTCTGTGCCTCAGTTTCCTCATCTTAAAATGGGACTAATGATAGGATATACCTTTTTGGAACTTCCATGAGGATAAATAAATTTATATATGCCACGTGCTTAGCTAACCTGGCACCCATTAAGGGTTTATATAAATTTTAGTAGCTTTTGCTGCTGCTGCTGCTGCTGCTATTATTATGGTTACACTTAGTTGTAGCCAATTTTTTTTTTACCTGCCAATCAAAATCTGACTTTATACCTATAATGGGTTCAAGTCCACTCATGAGTCTGGGCACAACAGTTGAAAACAACTGATCTAAAGAGAATGGAGTAGAGCCAAGAGTGACCAGAGGCAGACAAATTAGCTGCTAGCTTACTGCAGTCATCCTGGTGTCTCTTCGTGTACTGCACACAGTGCGATCAGCCATGCCAGGGTTTAGGGTGTCACATTGGAGAGCGCTGGGTCAGTGCTATTTAGGAGGAAAGAGGCCTGCAATCTGTCATGCATATTTAAGTGCAAGTGCCAGTCAGTCAAGTGAGGAGTCCTTCCAAGAATGGTTTCTTTTAATGGCTATTTTTTGCCTCCCAATCTTTAAGGCAGGAAGATGGCTTAACACATCAAAGAAGCATCATTCATTCTGTATGTGTGGCTGTAGAGTAATCTTCTCTATCAATATTTTATGAAACAGACTCCCCGGAACAAGAGTGCAGACTGAAG
>NW_011888787.1:9397634-9406092 GCF_000151845.1 Pteropus vampyrus | reverse complement strand
TTGCCATTTTATAGGCAAGCTAGAGCAGAGAATATAATTCTCACCCTCTTCACCTACTAATTCTTATTCACCCTTTAGGTCTCGATTCAGATGTCATATCTCAAGGAAGGCTTTCCTCTGCCACGCCAGGTTAGTCCCTGCACCTACATTTTCACAGGATTCAGTACTTGCCTGCATAATTAGGTAATTGGCCTCCCATTCTAGACTCTAAAGTCCATTATGTTGGGACTGTGTCTGCTTTGCTCACCGCTGTATCCCTCGATCTAGTACAGTGTTCGGTTGTATATTAACCATTTGGGGGTTTGTTTGGGTTTTTTTGCATGATTTAAGGGAATAGAATTCATAACTCAAATGATTAGCTTTCAAAATATATTTGAAATGAGATGTAATTACCTTCTAAAAATTATACATAAAATGTCATCATTTCCACTGGTTCATCTCAACAACGGGAATTACTGAATATCAATAACCCTTCAGACCTTGCAGGAGATGGAAGAACACAGGCATGAATAAGTCACAGGCTGTGGAACTCTCAGACTAGCAGGATGATTGATGCATTAACAATGGTAAGCATTATAATCAGGGTATATATGAGGTGTTACTGGAGCACAGATAAAGCAGCAATTTCTCGTTCAGGAGTGGAGTGGGAAGGAAGCAGGGAGAGCTGCAAAGAAGACAGTTGAGCTGGATCTTGAAGGATGGATAGGAATTAGCTTAGGGGACCTCTACATAGGAGAACATTTATTTCATATAAATAGTGCTTCAAGAACGTAGATTCTGAAACCCAGCTCCGCCTCTTACTGTTTGTAGAACCTTAGGTAAGTTTCTTACCCTTTCTGTGCCTCAGTTTCCTCATCTTAAAATGGGACTAATGATAGGATATACCTTTTTGGAACTTCCATGAGGATAAATAAATTTATATATGCCACGTGCTTAGCTAACCTGGCACCCATTAAGGGTTTATATAAATTTTAGTAGCTTTTGCTGCTGCTGCTGCTGCTGCTATTATTATGGTTACACTTAGTTGTAGCCAATTTTTTTTTTACCTGCCAATCAAAATCTGACTTTATACCTATAATGGGTTCAAGTCCACTCATGAGTCTGGGCACAACAGTTGAAAACAACTGATCTAAAGAGAATGGAGTAGAGCCAAGAGTGACCAGAGGCAGACAAATTAGCTGCTAGCTTACTGCAGTCATCCTGGTGTCTCTTCGTGTACTGCACACAGTGCGATCAGCCATGCCAGGGTTTAGGGTGTCACATTGGAGAGCGCTGGGTCAGTGCTATTTAGGAGGAAAGAGGCCTGCAATCTGTCATGCATATTTAAGTGCAAGTGCCAGTCAGTCAAGTGAGGAGTCCTTCCAAGAATGGTTTCTTTTAATGGCTATTTTTTGCCTCCCAATCTTTAAGGCAGGAAGATGGCTTAACACATCAAAGAAGCATCATTCATTCTGTATGTGTGGCTGTAGAGTAATCTTCTCTATCAATATTTTATGAAACAGACTCCCCGGAACAAGAGTGCAGACTGAAGGTCAGAGAGGGTTAGTTGCTGCAGACATTGGAAGGCTCTTCTGAAACCCGCTCATGTCACAGTCGTAGGCTGTCTGTAATTGAGACAACTGATACTACATCCCAGAGCAGAGGTTTAAAGAAAGAATTCTAGAGAGACACCTATTTTACAAATAAACAAGAAGCCCTGCGGTTTCTTACATTCATTACATGATCCAGTGGTATTCCTGTGATTACTCAGCCCCTGGTTTTTTCCTCTCTATTTCCACCCAATAAATTGTCAGATGATTCTTAGTCAGAAGGCACTTTTGTCACATGATAAGATGGTGCATGATTGCTGCATACTTCCTCCCTCCACCCTAAAATTTCACCAATGCGACAGAATAATGCTGGTGAAAATCTCAGAATTTATGACAGCTTCTGTTTCAGTGGCAGTTCTGTTTTCTAAGTCTTTTCTGGAATAAAAACAGTAGGAGACCCACTAAAGGTAAGCTGAAGAATGGTCAGTTATCCATCTCGGCCTTCCCCAAGGTGTCCTCGTGAACCCCTGAGAGCCAGGCGCCATGTCGGCTTAGCTTCCCTTGTATAACATTTAGCATAGTGTCTTATGCGACTTCTATTTCTCATATTATTTGATGATTACAACCCATGGTTTAGATTTTTTTTAATATTTATTGTTTCTCAAATGCCTGAATAAATACCTCTTGTTTCTATTTTACTTTATTAATAAATTAGAGCATTCCTTGGAAGAAGATATTTGCCTGTGATACATCTGATAAGGGGTTAATATCCAAGATTCATAAAGAACTCATACAATTCAACACCAAAAAAAAAAAAAAAAAAAATTACAAAAACTCCAATTAAAAGATGGGTAGAGGACCTGAATAGGCATTTCTCCAGAGGACATACACATGGCCAACAGACATATGAGAAGATGCTCACTGTCACTAATCATCAGAGAAATACAAATTAAAACCACAATGAGATATCACCTCACATCTGTTAGAATGGTTGTCATCAATAAATCAAAAAACAACAAGTGCTGGTGAGGATGTGGAGAAAAGGGAACCCTCACGCACTGTTGGTAGGATTGCGAATTGGTACAGCCACAATGGAAAAAAGTTTGGAGGTTCCTCAAAAAATTAAAAATAGAACTACCATATGACTTAGCAATTCAACTTCTGATATTTATCCCAAAAACCAAAACCCTAATTCTAAATGATATATGCAACCCTATGTTCACTGCAGCACTATTTATAATAGCCAAGATATGGAAGCAATCTAAGTGTCCATTGATAGACAATTGGATAAAGAAGTTGTGGTACATATATACAATGGAATATTACTCAGCCATAAAAAAATGAAATCTTACCATTTGCAATGACATGGATGTACCTAGAGGGTATTATGAGAAGTGAAATAAGTCAGAGAAAGACAAATATCACATGATTTCACTTACGTGTGAAATCTAACGAACAAAATAAATGAACAAACAAAACAAAAACAGACTCATAGATACAGAGAACAAACTTATGGTTGCCAAATGAGACGAGGATTTGGGGGCTGGGTGAAAAGGTGAAGGGATTAAGAAATACAAATAATTACAAAATAGTAATGAGGATGTGAAGTACAGCATAGGGAATATAGTCAACAATATCATAATAACTATGTATAGTGCCAGGTGGGTACTAATTAGGAGGATTACTTTGTAAATTATATAAATGTCTAACCACTATACCTGTATACCTGAAACTAATATAAAGTAATGTTGAATATCAACTCTAACTAAAATATATTTTTTTTTATTAGACATTAAATTAGAGCATTCTTCTAGATCCTCTCCAGGAGTTCTCATAATTGGATCCTGGACTAGCAGCATCGGTATTACTGGGGAACATGTTAGATGTGCATGTTATCCAACTCCACCCCAGCCCTACAGAATCAGGAATTCTGGGGATGGGATCTACCTGTTTCGACGAGGTTTCTGGGCAATTCTGATACATACTAAAGTTTGAGAATCACTGCTCTAGATTTATGAAACTTCGTTTTCAAACAAGTTACATTGAGTCCCAAAAGGTTAATATCAATGTACCCATTTTGTTGAATCTTCCTCCTTCTGTCAAATTACCTGATTAAAATCCTCTAGTGGTGCCCTATTGCCTACATGATAAAATACAAATTCCTCGGCATGATCTACAAAGACCTTTACAAGCTGGTCCCCATCCAGCCTTACCTCCCCACCACATATACCATGCTCCGGGCCCACTGTGTACATTCTTCACTTCGTGCTATAGGTATGCTGGGTCCACTCCCCCTCCTTCTCACCTGGCAGATCCCTCTCCTCCATGAAGACAAAGCTCTGATAACACCTTCTTCCCTAACTCCCCCAAGTAGAATTAGATGCTGCGTCCTCAATGTTTCCATGTCTTCTTATTCGTGTATCTCTAAGAGTGCCCACTAGTTTGTAATTTATCCTCCCATGGCCTTACTCCTTGGGATAAACAACGAGCAAGTCAAAAGCAAAGGCTGCATCTTCATGGTCTTTGTAGCCCCAGAGCTGAGCCCTGTGCCTGCCCCCATCAGATTTCAGCATGTTGTCGAATAATTGTTCGATGCCAATATCACAGTCACAGGAAGAAAATCCAGATATTGATATATTCTACACCAAGACAAACACAACTAAGGTCAAAGAAAGAGTTTGTATGATTAAATCTCTGTTACATGGGGCTCAAAGCCTATGTAAATGGAGATTTAACAATAGAAAAAGCAAGCACTTCCCGATCAGAAAGCATGGGTTCGATTCCATTCTTTGCAGTTGTTCAGCCTTGAGCACATGAGTCCCTGGGTCTGTTTCCTCATTTGTAGAATGAGATAGAATAATACCTGCCCTCTTTACCTCACTCATTGTTGTGATGACATGACTTACTGTGTGTCGTGAAAGATATTATCAATGTATCAAATCCTATCCATATGAAATTTGATCTTGTTATTAAATATTACAACATTAGCAAATATTAAAGCACATTGAAGTATAAAGAGTTCGATCCACCCACTGACACACTGTGATAAGAGGAAAGAGGAAAGGAAAAAAGAAGCTCACCAGCTGCAAAACACTCCTTTGAACTTAACCTAGCAGAAATGTCTCAACCCAAGAAAACTTCCTGTGAATATTTGCTCTACAGAGTAATTGTGTTTTTTTTCTATCCATCTTCATGCTCCCACCCTTTGAATATCCTCCAAGGTCTGATCTCTGAAGGTGAAATCAACAAGGAGGGCTTACGCCTGTGTTTTCCTTTCCACCTCCCTTCTACACCTCTAGGAAGAAGGGGCAGTGTGCCAATTAGCTTTATCACTGTTCTCCCAAGAACTTCACGCTGTACCGTTACTCTAAGCTCTGGATTGCCGGCAGGCAGGTTGTCAAGCTACTCTCAACTCCAGGCTTTGGGGCACCTATGAGGCAGTAGGAGGTCCTGGGCAGGGTCTTTCGTTCCCAGACTTCTCTGCCAAGTACATTTGATGCTTAAGGCAAGAGAAAAGGAATTTGAAATTGACTCTGGCTCTGGAAATTCTGTTTAACAGATGTCAACGGTTTATAAAGTTTAGTTATTTTTCAAATTAAGTTTACTGCTTTTTTTGCACCAATCTGTAATCTCTTTGGCAATATTTTCAGCCTATTTTGACAGCCCTGTTCAGACTCCATTAATCATTTGATGTGATGATTTTCAGTTTTTAAGATACTTCAAGGAAAGCCTGTCTCCCCAAACACCGGCATGCTGTACTGTAGGTCACTGACCGTGACGAGAGCTGTGTGATCGAACGTGGACTTCACTGTGCTGACAATGAACAAACACGGGCCAGGCGGTCTTGACCTCCTACAGTGAGGATGGCGAGCAAACAGCCTAAGCAAAACTGAGAGGAAATGAAGCAAAAAGAGGAAACAGGAAGGTGAGAAAATAGAAGGGGGGTGGGGGGGGCGGGCAGGCAATTAATGAGGTCACCACACAAGGGATGTGTTAAGTGACTGAAGCAAACACCCCCAGAAGGGGCTCCCATGCATAGGCAGAGAACACACAGAGCTGTTCTGTCAAGTAAGGGGTGAGTGCTGAAGAAAGAGAGATACTTATCAAGAGATGTTTCTGGACTGAGGTAGAGTACGGGAAATTCGCTGAAGTTTGAATGTCCATGGAACCAAGCAGTCAACCCAAGACCCCTACAAAGCTTATGCGTCTTCCCTGACAGGAATAGGTTAAACTAGCTTAGAGGAGATATCAGTATAAGGGAGAAATAGCAGTCTTGGAAGAGCAAATTGGCCTATTAACTTTTGCCACCTAAAATAAATAATGTAAGATACTGTAATTTTATCCCTATATGTAGTTTCTCTCATGAGCTCTCTCTACTCTGCTATTACTTTTACCCCCAATAGGCTGGTGATAGATGTGTTCTGTCACAGAGGACACTGGAGAGTAGGGGATCTCTAAAACAAATGAGGGGAAGCCCCCCTGTTCATAGGATGGTGACAACAAAGATAAATATGAATAGCATTTGTTAACTGGTGTTCCCCACACCCTAATAACTAGACAAGATTGATTCAATTCCCCATTCTACTAATTGGAAAATTTCCATGGCCTCTGTAACATTTCTGAATTCCTGCGGGGCAAGAGGGTTGAACCTTTCTGTAGTTACTTCCAGCTCTGCGCTGGAACATTACACTGTTGCAATGTAATGAACATTACACTAACGTGGTCGTTTTAGGGATCATCATAGATCATCTATCTCACCATGTCAATTGCGTGGTCCCAATTTCTCATCATATTGACCCTGATATGGAATTCCACCTTTTTTCTTAATTTTCACACCTCAACCAACAAACCCACAAAATAAATAAAACCATCACAGAGGTATTTATAAGAATAGAATACTTTGCTGAAGATCAGGGCAATGGCAGTGTATATATGACAGTTGTGCAACTTAAAATTCATGATTGATATCTCTATTTCTAGAAGTCTCTTGGCCATTTCTCAGACTTGGACTCGTCTTCCAGCACATTGCTTTGCTCTGTTCTCCTGTCTCTCAATTCCACGCTCCAAAAATTCTGTTCATTTCGAATGCAGAGGAAGTCAGTTAGCTCTTTTGTTATTCCAGCTCCTACCAATCCATCTTATTAGGGGTTCATCTTCTACTACAAGAAGCAAAGCGTTGCCTTGTTATATAGAACCTTAGATCTCATGCATACATAAGCTATTTCACATTTCCAGTGATAATTTCATTTCAAAGTTCATTGAAGAACTATTTATTTAGTGCCTACTGTGTGCCACAAGTCTAAATGCACAAAAATGTTCATATAACATCTTTAATAACTGAAAACTGGAAAAATTTTAATTTCCAACCAGAAGGGAATGAGTAAATTATGATCTAGTCATGCGATGAAGTAGTATATTCAGTAGGAATCACAAAACTTAACTCAACATTACAACCCGAATGTGCAAAAAACCGTAACTGCTTTATTCAACTTCTAACTCTTCTGATCTTACTCCACTGATTAGAGTGAGGAAAATTAACTCACCGTCCAATCTGATTTAAAGCTTAATCTGCATTAACCATTTAGGTGGCATTTAGTCTCCTTGGATAAAAGGGTTAAACCTCTCATATAGTTCCACTTCCCTCACTTCTCTCATGAAGATGGCATCTGGGTCTGTGGGGGCACCCTACATGTTTTTTTGGCAGCAAAAACGAGGAGGTGTCCTCAAGCCCAGTGGTGACTTCCTCCTCCGGTCTCTGGAGCAGACCCAAGGCTGCCGTGCATCTTGCTGACATCCACTGATGCAGTCTGCCGCTAGTTTAGCTCAATGTCATCTTGGCCTGGCAAAGCCCTGCATGCTCCATGGCTGAATGAGCCTTGCCCCACCTTCTGGCGGCTGAACACTCCCAAGCAGTTTTCATGAGCCCCATCCAGCCATGTGGGGTTACCTTGTTCCACCACAGCTCGGTGACTTTCAACTCAGTATGGATACCTCTGGAAACACAGGGGTGTCTCAGAAAGTGTCAGCCTTTTCTGGTCCAGTATGACCATGCAGCTCCCCTTCTTAATTAGCCAGAGTGACCTCCCTATGCATAGAAGTATGTGCCCAAAAACTCCAACATAAGCGACAGTGGGCAGAAGGGAGGTGAAGCAGGGGAGGAGGCTTCTTGGAGCCTCATTTAATCTGTTCGCTCTCTCCCTTCCCCAATTCTCTCCATTCCACCTTCCTCTGGGACAGAGAGTGAGCTTTTATTTTGCTTCCTTTTGACATGAACGTATCCCTGCATCTACTGAGCAGCAAGCCTTGTCTTTGCCGTTGAGGACAGAAAGAGCATCTCCAAACTACGAGACAACTCTTTGGGTGAGTCATCCAGTATCATTGGCCAAGGAGTAGCAAAGCCTTTCTCCTGCAGCATAATCTTATTTTCATGTCAGAAACTAAATAGTACCTCAGTCTTACTCCTGATGCTACTCTCATGCCAAGCAGGAGGATATCTTGGCCAAGTACTCAGGAAGACAAAAGAGAAAAGTATGTTAATAATTAAAGACTTATCTCCATTATAGAGTAACCACTTAAAAATATGCTTATGACGCTTTTAATAACACAGAAAAATGTGTATGTTGGAATGTTATTGGAAAGGAAGCAGGATAAAAATTTATGGGACAAATAAAACCACAACTACATTAAAATGTAGATAGAGGAAAGGCTGAAAGGAAAGACAGCAAATGTTAACAGCAGTGGTCTCTGAGCAACCAGACTATAATTCTTAACTTCTGTGTGTTTTCCTGGTTTTTCAAAATTGAGGATATATTGCTGCTGTAATAGAAACAAATTTTTTTTGGTCGTAAATAAAATTTTCTTAAGAAGTTAGTTTAAACAAATATTTTTCCTGCAATTATTTGCTCATTCAATAAATATTTATTGAACAC
>NW_011888787.1:9392004-9397584 GCF_000151845.1 Pteropus vampyrus | reverse complement strand
TCTAAATGCACAAAAATGTTCATATAACATCTTTAATAACTGAAAACTGGAAAAATTTTAATTTCCAACCAGAAGGGAATGAGTAAATTATGATCTAGTCATGCGATGAAGTAGTATATTCAGTAGGAATCACAAAACTTAACTCAACATTACAACCCGAATGTGCAAAAAACCGTAACTGCTTTATTCAACTTCTAACTCTTCTGATCTTACTCCACTGATTAGAGTGAGGAAAATTAACTCACCGTCCAATCTGATTTAAAGCTTAATCTGCATTAACCATTTAGGTGGCATTTAGTCTCCTTGGATAAAAGGGTTAAACCTCTCATATAGTTCCACTTCCCTCACTTCTCTCATGAAGATGGCATCTGGGTCTGTGGGGGCACCCTACATGTTTTTTTGGCAGCAAAAACGAGGAGGTGTCCTCAAGCCCAGTGGTGACTTCCTCCTCCGGTCTCTGGAGCAGACCCAAGGCTGCCGTGCATCTTGCTGACATCCACTGATGCAGTCTGCCGCTAGTTTAGCTCAATGTCATCTTGGCCTGGCAAAGCCCTGCATGCTCCATGGCTGAATGAGCCTTGCCCCACCTTCTGGCGGCTGAACACTCCCAAGCAGTTTTCATGAGCCCCATCCAGCCATGTGGGGTTACCTTGTTCCACCACAGCTCGGTGACTTTCAACTCAGTATGGATACCTCTGGAAACACAGGGGTGTCTCAGAAAGTGTCAGCCTTTTCTGGTCCAGTATGACCATGCAGCTCCCCTTCTTAATTAGCCAGAGTGACCTCCCTATGCATAGAAGTATGTGCCCAAAAACTCCAACATAAGCGACAGTGGGCAGAAGGGAGGTGAAGCAGGGGAGGAGGCTTCTTGGAGCCTCATTTAATCTGTTCGCTCTCTCCCTTCCCCAATTCTCTCCATTCCACCTTCCTCTGGGACAGAGAGTGAGCTTTTATTTTGCTTCCTTTTGACATGAACGTATCCCTGCATCTACTGAGCAGCAAGCCTTGTCTTTGCCGTTGAGGACAGAAAGAGCATCTCCAAACTACGAGACAACTCTTTGGGTGAGTCATCCAGTATCATTGGCCAAGGAGTAGCAAAGCCTTTCTCCTGCAGCATAATCTTATTTTCATGTCAGAAACTAAATAGTACCTCAGTCTTACTCCTGATGCTACTCTCATGCCAAGCAGGAGGATATCTTGGCCAAGTACTCAGGAAGACAAAAGAGAAAAGTATGTTAATAATTAAAGACTTATCTCCATTATAGAGTAACCACTTAAAAATATGCTTATGACGCTTTTAATAACACAGAAAAATGTGTATGTTGGAATGTTATTGGAAAGGAAGCAGGATAAAAATTTATGGGACAAATAAAACCACAACTACATTAAAATGTAGATAGAGGAAAGGCTGAAAGGAAAGACAGCAAATGTTAACAGCAGTGGTCTCTGAGCAACCAGACTATAATTCTTAACTTCTGTGTGTTTTCCTGGTTTTTCAAAATTGAGGATATATTGCTGCTGTAATAGAAACAAATTTTTTTTGGTCGTAAATAAAATTTTCTTAAGAAGTTAGTTTAAACAAATATTTTTCCTGCAATTATTTGCTCATTCAATAAATATTTATTGAACACTTGCAATATTCCAGCTACTGTTCTAGGTGTTGTGGGTTATGGGTACAAATGAGACAAAGTCCCTGCCCTCGTGGAGTTTTACATTCTAATAGGAAAGGGGAGAGATGACAGCGGTGTAAAACTAGACCAGTCCAAGGTTAAATGAATTATGGCACGTCAAGACAAATGACCACTATGCAAAGTATAGTGTATACTGTATCCTACACTATGTACTATAATATACAATGTTATGATATACACTAATATCATACTATATAGTACATACTGATAACATAGTATGTCTATAAATATAGATAAATCCAAAATATACAAAAATATATAGTATATAAAAATGTTATGCAGCTGTAAAATATAACCGAACGATGATACAAGGAAATTTTCAAAATACAGTCTTTAGAACAGTATGTAGAGCATGCTGCACATACACAGACTTCTTAGGGGTATCTTTTTCTGGAGAAATACAGAAGAAGCTGTTCGCAGTGGTTCCCTTGGGGAGTTAGAATTAGGAGATAGAGGTTGGAGGCAGAGTTACTTGGTATATTTGAATTAAAATGTGCTTATACTGCCTATTTTAAAAAAAGAATAATTTAACATATGTATTTTTAAATCTTATCTCTCTGTAGGAACCATCCAGTTTGTTTCATCTTTTGGAACAAATATTTAAAAGTAATTTGACTATTCTATCACTCGATTCGAGTTATTTCTGTGAAAAGTGTTAATTTTCACGGAATGCTATATTTAGAGGACACAACCTACTCATTTCATCTCTCAATACAGAAATAAAACTTTTAGACATTTAAATAATCTTTGTCTGCATATTTTCATTCAATAATCTGCTTGATAAGCTAAAAACTTCTCAGGCGGGGGGAGAATCATCTTGAAGGGCTTGAAAAATAGAAACTTTGAGTAGGAGGGCCCCGCGGGGCATGAAGTCCAAACCTCAAAGCAAGAACCCCCTTAACGTGAGGGCTTCTATTCTTCACATAAATACCACAGAAGCTCACCGTCTCTCGAGGCCCCACCGCCCTGGCTGGGCATAGCTCAGGTCACCACAAAGGCCAGCCACATATTAGGTGGAAACTACAATCGCCAACTGAGTTTTTCTGTTACCTGAGTATTCACTGCCTTTCAGAACTACTACTTTTTCTGGATGTTGGCCTAACACCATTACTTGTGAAAGATGTGCCCCCGGTCACTATCTGCCTCAGTTTTATCGCTGACAATCACCCCGAGGAGACCCCAGTCCCCTAAAGGCAGATCTACACTTCCCTCTTCTTTGAAGCTCCTTTTGCAATGAGCACACAGTAGATGCTCAATTTCATTGCACTGAATCGAGAGAGCTCTACGTTACAGTTGCCCTCTGGGCCCTGACGTTATTTCTTAAGCAAATGGCTCAGCGGTGCAGAAAAGAAGGTAGCTGGGACACCGTGGGACGAGCCCAACCGCAAGGATGAAGAGGGTGTGACAGACATGCAGCCGGTGACGCGTTTCTGCTCCTTGCGGGGCTTGTGCATCTTTAGCAGGTGAGGCAAATGGGATAGTTCCTGCGGGGCCCGCACACCAGGTGCTGTATTTAATGTGCCTCAGCTGAGTGACAGGATCGACAGCCATGATCCTGCCTTCATCCTTATCTAATCATTTCATGGGGCATTAAGCTGCCTTTGGCTAAACCGGTGGCCAGCTGCAACAACACTCCAGGAACGGACACAGCCCACTCTTATGATGAAACGCATCACACTAATAGAACTGCCTCCATGTGGCTCTGATCGAGAGCTTATATAACGCCTCTTAGGCTCATCCTCCCTCTCCTCCGGGGGCGTGGAACTACACCCGCGCGGCTACAGGCAACTGCTTTTTGAAGGTGCCTGTGCATCGTTAGGTTTTTAGCTAAAGTTGATTCTTTTTCCCTTGGCAGTGTAACCTTCACAGCTTCGAGGTGAAATGCAGACAGTTTGTTATATAACTTTCCCAGTTTGTACATGTTAATGACCCTGATTTTACTGCAAACAGTTGGTTTCCACTTTGTGGAGTCGGCCCCCATCTACGAAAAGGCACAGTAGTGCCCTCCGGCAATCCCGAGGCATCTCAAGCATGTTTCTGCGTGAGAGGTAATTGCTGCATGTCTCTCCATTTCTCACCCATGTCTCCACATGCTTTGCTTTGCTGCCTGCATATGTTCCTTCCGCAACGCCTGGCAGCTGCTGCTCAGGGCAGTAAGATTCCAGCAGGTGAGGAATGTATATTATGCAAACCATGGCAACCAGAAACACCAACACCTCCTGGAGCCCCCTGAAAACTAATGGCACAGCTTTTGCAACAAAGTCCGTGTATTAGAACAGTCTGTGTCCCAGGAATGAGCCGTGACCCCTGACAGAGAGAGGCAGTGTGGTGAAGTGGCTGACAATATGCATATGGAGCCAGTCTGCATTTGGATGCATTTGGTCTTACTAATTGTTTTTACCTTAAGCGAGTATGGAAGCTCTCTGTTGCCTGAGTTTCCTCATCTGTAAAATAGGGGAAATATCTCAAAAGGCAGTTATAGGGATTGAATGAGTTAATACAAATAAAGTTCTTAGAACTGTGCCTGGCACAGACTAAGACTCAATACATTAGTCTGGAAGATGATCTCATCTATGTACAAGTAGTTATTATTTATAAGCTTATGATGCCCAAAGGTCTAACCCCAGAGCAGACCTCTCCTGAGTGGCTGATATAACATCTCTTCTTGGCTGTCTCCAAGGCTCACCAAACTCAGCATAGCCCACGCCAAACTCATGGTTGTTCCCCCATCCAATCCGGGTTCTCTCCAGTGCTCTCTGCCTTTGAGAACAGCTCCACCCTTTGTCCCGGAGTGCAAGCTGAGACCAGACCCTGTTTCTCCCTCAGCCTCCATATCCCCCTAATCCAAGCCATCCTCCAGGCTCTCAAGCGCACCATGCCAGCCCCTCCCACTGGGCTCTCTTCATCCTCTCTTGACCTCTTCCAATCCATTCTCCATGCTAAATCCAGAGTGACCTGCTAAATCATAAAGGTGCTCTATCACACACACACACACGCACACACACGTGTGTGTGCACACACGCATGCACACACATGCACATACACGTGCACTACCTAAAACCCTTCAGTGTCTCCCCATTGGCTCTTAGCATAAAAGCTGAATTCCTTCCTAGGCCTCCCATGGTCTGAACGACCTCCCCAGCTTTGCCTGGTTCTGCCTCCTTCTTGCGGGTCCTTGAACACAGTGTGTGCCATCTTACCCCAGGACATTACACCTGTTTCCCCAATCCCTTCACCTAATTAACCTCTGTTCGTCCTTCCATTTACAGCCCAGGTGCTTTCCTAGACCCCTGAGCAAAGTCAAGCTCCTTTTTCATATGTTATCAAAGAACCAAGTACCTTGTCTTCAAAACTGCTTGTAATTAAATATATAGTACTGTGATTATTTGAAAAATATCTATCTTCCCAGTAGACAGAAAAGTCTATGAGAGCAGGGACTTAAGACAGTAACCAGCCCATTTAGGTAAGTGCTCAGTATGTATTTTTAGAATTAACCAATAAAAGATTTACATTTATCTAGTGCTTCCCATACATTTAGCCCTCATGCAAACCCTTGAAGTTAAGTGTGATTGTCCTATTTTAACAAATGAGCACACTGAGGCTGAGAAACTAGATTTGTTCAAGACCATGCAGAGAATAAATGAAAGATCTTAAATCCAAGTGTTCAGACTAGAAGAAATGCCTCTTTCCACATTTGGTTTTGACAGCTCCTCTTAAACAGCCCTTTTTCATAGCCTAGAATCTTCAGTTAGAAAGCTATTCATATCTGCACTGAGACGCTGAACTGGAGGCCTCAGGTACCTCCAACCACAGGTTCCGCATCGCTTCCAAGGCGCCACCTCACTGGCCCTGAGGGGAGAGAGGGAGAGAACTCTTGCCAAATGGAGGG
>NW_011888787.1:9389521-9391954 GCF_000151845.1 Pteropus vampyrus | reverse complement strand
TTTGAAAAATATCTATCTTCCCAGTAGACAGAAAAGTCTATGAGAGCAGGGACTTAAGACAGTAACCAGCCCATTTAGGTAAGTGCTCAGTATGTATTTTTAGAATTAACCTATAAAAGATTTACATTTATCTAGTGCTTCCCATACATTTAGCCCTCATGCAAACCCTTGAAGTTAAGTGTGATTGTCCTATTTTAACAAATGAGCACACTGAGGCTGAGAAACTAGATTTGTTCAAGACCATGCAGAGAATAAATGAAAGATCTTAAATCCAAGTGTTCAGACTAGAAGAAATGCCTCTTTCCACATTTGGTTTTGACAGCTCCTCTTAAACAGCCCTTTTTCATAGCCTAGAATCTTCAGTTAGAAAGCTATTCATATCTGCACTGAGACGCTGAACTGGAGGCCTCAGGTACCTCCAACCACAGGTTCCGCATCGCTTCCAAGGCGCCACCTCACTGGCCCTGAGGGGAGAGAGGGAGAGAACTCTTGCCAAATGGAGGGCGGGACCTCTGCCGGTCCAGACACAACCACACCAAGGTCTGAGGCTCCCCACATGTGCCCCGCCCCAGTCTCCTGTAGAGACCATCAGCACCCAGGCATCACGACTTCACCTCACACCAGACAAAAGAAACAGAGAACAACTTTCAGTATTTCAAACAAAGAGAATTCGATGCAGGAAATTTCTTACACAGGTGACAAAAGAGGCTGATTAGCCAACGTGGGGACAGGGTGGCACTCGGAGGTTAGCATTAGCGTGAAGCCAATGCCACCCGTAGGCCATAAGAACTTAAGAAAGCATGAGACTTACCAGAGCCAAGGCCAAGGTCACTTTGTGGGCAGATGGGGAGAAATACCTTGGTGCGGTAGGGAGGACAACGGCCCCAGAGATGCCCATGTCCACGTTCTAATCCCCAGAATCTGTAAACATGTTGCCTTACAGGGCAAAGAGGACTTTGCAGATATGCTTAGGTTAAGGGTCTTCAGATGGGGAAATTATCTTAGATTATCCAGGGGGTTCCAGAGTAACCTCAAGGCAAGAGGGTCAGAGTCACAGAAGGCAATGTGACAATGGAAGCAGAGGTCAGAGTGATAGGACCACAAGTCAAGGAATGCAGACAGCCACTAGAAACTGGAAAAGGTAAAAAAAAAAAAAACAGGTTCTCCCCTAGGACCTATGCAGCCTTGCTGACATACCCTAAGACTTATTTCTTCTCACCTCCAGACGATAAGACAAGTTTGTTTCGTTTAAGTCACTAAGTTTGTGGTAAGTTCTTTCAGTAATAGGAAACTAATACACTGGCTTATCTCTTCTTCCCCTACTTCAATCTTCCCACCAGCTGAACCCCAACAGAGAAGCCAGGGAAACACGGCCAACAAGGAGAGGACAAGAAAAGCATCTAGGGGGAACATCCTGAGGACCACGACAATCACCTTGCCACCCCAGTGGGAAGCTCATGCTATCATGCACGTCTGAAACTCATTCTTCTGAATTTCATTTTGAAACACTTCCGTTAAGTTTGCTTTAATCTAAGTAGGAAAAGGACTGATGTATTAAAACTCTGCAGTCACAGAAACGCATATATAATAAAAACAAGGCTTATTCTCTCCTGATTTATTCAAATTATCATTAATCATTAGAACCAAGGAATGACATTTGGCAAAGGAGTAATTTCCATGATATGGTTTGGTAATTTTATGGACTCCATTTGGTTTTTAAAAATTTTATTAGCATGTTAATCAAAGCAGATGACATCACCTTATCTTTCTCAAAATTGCACCAGTAACAGAATGCAATCTATAAAATGAAAGTATTCCATAAAACCCAAGCATTACCCAGGTTATCATGTGCACAGGCTGCTGCCCACTGCTTCCTCCTCTAAATCATTCCCCCCATGTGATTTGGCAGCCCATCTCCATCAGCTCTGTGGTTGAAAAAAAAAAATGGGTCATTGCATTGTGACAAAAAGACATTCACTGAAAATACAGCAATTAAGAAAAGTTTGAGCTCCAATGGTCTCAAATGCCCAAAGGAGGCTTGTATTTGCAGAGTGTGGGTGCCAGAAGCAGACAGACTGACAAAGCAACACAAGCTCCGCCACCAGCCCACCAGGGACACGTTTAAGAATTCAATCAGACAGAAGGAAATAGGCTGAAAGCCACTGACGGAGGGGACATGAGGCCTGGGGGGGAGAAAAGGCTGTTTTCTACATTACCAGCATTAATCGAAACATTTGGGAACCACTAGTCCCAGGACCTAAAAATAGGGCATTGCAACAAAAGATTCAATAGTAAAGGTTTTATTTATGAAGTTTCATTTTTGCCTAAATGATATGAAAATAGATAGGACTCATATTAGGTAAATTCAAAATTTCTCGCACACATATATTTACACAAAATTGGAAGCCTTCATAAATGAAACTAGCAAAAAAA
>NW_011888787.1:9372282-9389471 GCF_000151845.1 Pteropus vampyrus | reverse complement strand
AAAAAAAAAATGGGTCATTGCATTGTGACAAAAAGACATTCACTGAAAATACAGCAATTAAGAAAAGTTTGAGCTCCAATGGTCTCAAATGCCCAAAGGAGGCTTGTATTTGCAGAGTGTGGGTGCCAGAAGCAGACAGACTGACAAAGCAACACAAGCTCCGCCACCAGCCCACCAGGGACACGTTTAAGAATTCAATCAGACAGAAGGAAATAGGCTGAAAGCCACTGACGGAGGGGACATGAGGCCTGGGGGGGAGAAAAGGCTGTTTTCTACATTACCAGCATTAATCGAAACATTTGGGAACCACTAGTCCCAGGACCTAAAAATAGGGCATTGCAACAAAAGATTCAATAGTAAAGGTTTTATTTATGAAGTTTCATTTTTGCCTAAATGATATGAAAATAGATAGGACTCATATTAGGTAAATTCAAAATTTCTCGCACACATATATTTACACAAAATTGGAAGCCTTCATAAATGAAACTAGCAAAAAAAATGATGGTTGTTGAAGCTGGATGGTAGGTACCAAAGTGTTTGTTGTATTAGCCTTTGCTTAGTCTTTGTGTTTTAAAATTTCCATAAAAAGAGGGAGAGGAGCAGCGTTGATTTCATTGGAGGCAGACAGTTTTTGATAGTTATTCTTCCTTTACACAGCTCATTTCATAAAAATTTTAACCGAGCTTCCCCATGTCTCTAAGTCATGGAACCGAAAGCACAGCAGATATTGCCAAGCTCGCTCTGATTCTCTCCATGCTTGTGTGGAAAGCAGAAGGCTGCTCTAGGCAGAAGACAATGCCAGGCACAGGGGAAATGAGTGGGCAGCGGGCTGAAGGGGGTTAAAAAAAAAAAAAACAAGACAAAAGCAGCCCCTCCACTGAAATGCACGGGGAAGTCCCTCACTCTGGGACGAGCTCATCTGTACTAGAGGGCCACCAGTACCCCAAGGAATATTCAAGACACTAACTTTAGTTCAGTTCACAAAGCATTCATCGGACACCCACCATGAGCCAGGTCTGGGTGCTAAGCATGGAGCCTATCACTATGAATAAGTGCCACCATCTGCTGTAGCCAAAGTTTGATTGTCTTTAAAAGTTGAAGAATATTGACTGAATTGTCTGCAAAGTCAGTCGTCGTAGCAAGTGTTAACCTAATGAAGAAAAATCTTCAAAGACAAATTCTCCAATGTTGCTGCAGAGTCTGCGTGCAGAGCAGGTGAGCTGATATCATGCTAGCCTCCCTTCTTAACAACAATTTTTAGGAAGCAAGGCAAAACTTTGCTTTTCCAGGGAGTATCAGTTTGGTCAAGATACACACTTTGGATGGGCTAATTTCCAAGGTTCATAGTACGTAACAACAAAGTGGAACACAGTGAGAAAGATATTCGTGCCAATCCCATTTTGGAACAAATATCTGAAAAAATCACGAGGGTCATTAGCTCTGGTCTTTCTTGGTTCTGTTGCTGTGGGGAATGGGGAATGAAGCGGTGAGGAAATAAGCCAGGATTGGGGATGGGCACTGCAATACCTTATCCATCTAAAGCAATGCTCCCTTCCCCCTTCTTTTCCTTCTTAACAGCTGGCCCAAAGAACCTAAACTTAGCAAGGGCAAGCTGTAGGAAACCAGATAGTGCATTCTACAGTTGGATAGGAAATACTGGGCTCAGTGTGTTTAAGGTTAAGATTAATTCCTCACTTCCTCTGAGTCTATTTTAAAGACAGAGCAAAGGATGGCATATGCTTTCTTCTAACAAAATAACAGATGATCAAAGGATAAACATGATCCGTATGTCAAACCCTCTTACTGCTGTGGCCCTCTGCACACAGAATGAAAAAAAAAAAAAAGTATTTTATCACTGTGGTTAAAACTTGGTTGTCTGTGTTTATTCAGAAAGTTCATTAGTGGCCACAGGCAGAAAAATGGTGAATCAAGATTGACTGAATTGACAGGAGCCAGTAGAACAAAGGAAGAATTTAGTGGTATTGTTCCTCAGCAACAAACAAAGACCACAAGGCTCTCTCTTGGCAAGCAAGAGTTGACAATTTAAGTCTGTGAGACTTGGTGCCTGAGAGCAAAAATCTGCCTGCTACCGAGGTGTCGAAATAATGTTTCCGATTTGCAGTTACAATTCTAATTAATGTTGGCTCATTATTATTCCCTGTGTCCTGTAAACAAGAGCTCTCTTTCTGTACAGCCACTCATTAGGGCTGATTTAATTGAATTTCAGAAGGAAAGGAATGACTGCCTTGGGAAGTAAAGGACCGAAGGCTTCTGAAAGAGTAGTGTTTCACAAGTGACACACGGGACGAATGAGAGCAGACCCTTTTTCTCCAGAGTGGTTTATATGGCTCATCACTAATTGTTTTCGCCACAGTCTGCTTTTGTCTTGCTCCTCTGAAGTAGTAATTTTTTATGTTCCTCTGAGCTTTGGCCCCTTTTGAGTTTTTCAAGACACTATATATCTGGGAGAAATGTCATTCAATCTATGAACCTTTCAGTAAAAAGAAAATCAGCTCCGAAATTGGCAGGCAATACGATTCTATTGATTCCAAATTCTATTGTTAGTGCTCTAAAGTGCTTTTTCAATCAAAGCACTTTTAACTCTGGATAGAACCTGATCTTTCTTTGAATAGGGTGTAATTATCAAAACCATCCATTCAATCATTCACCCACTTATTCCACAAATACTTCTTGAGTTGCTAATATGTGTTGGACTCAGCTCTGGACACTGGGGGTTAGAGTTGAAGAAGTCACAAAAGATGCCTGCTCTCAGAGAGATTATACCCAGTGCAGGGATTCCATCTACTGCAGGTGCAGACACAAGTACAAAGGCTACAGGGCAAGAACAAGCATAGGAAGTTCAAGAAGCAGCAAGTGGGCCAGCAGGGCTGGTGCATAGGGAGTGTGGACGGAGGGAGGGCTGTTATGGAGGGGTCGATGCCAAACCCTGCAGGGCCTTCCTTGTAGACCAAGGGTCTGAGTTTTATCCTCAGTGCAGGGTGAGAGCAGGTGGTAGGGAAGGACCTTAAACAAAAGAGTCACATGATCTGGTCTGAATTTTTAACTCTCTGGCTGCTGTGTAGAGAATGTATTAGAGAAAGAGAAAGAGTGGAAATAATGAAACCTGTTAGATCGCTATTATAAATTCACACGAGAAAGAACATAAAAATAATAAGACAAGAACAGTTAGTGTGTACTGAGTACTGAGTGGACGCCAGACATTGTGCTAAGCTGTTTGCATGCGTGGCCTCATTCATTTCTCCTAAAACCCCGACGGGAAGTTAAGAAAGAGTAACTCATCCAAGGTCACCAGTGGTGAATCTGGAGGCAAACCCAGGCAATCTGACTTCCACGTTCACCTGCCGTGGAACTTCAGCAATGAACGCTAGGTGAACTCTGGAAAGATATCCATCTAGGGCAGCCACACACACCCCCTTTGACATCTCTGACGAAGTCCTAGAATTGGAAATGACCTGCTCTGGTAATTCTGGTTTAATTATTATTCCATTGTATGTCTTTGTGGATCTGTGTATAATTAAATAATTTACACACTTTCTTGCCTAGTGACAGCCTTTACCTTTGAGTATTTCCTCGAGTGACTTGATTTCAGCCTCCGATAGAAGCAGATGATCACTGCTGGGAATCTCGGCCATTTTCTTTTTTTTTTTTTTTAGCCCAAACAATCATTGATTTGATAGTCACCACTCAGCTAGTAACAAGACAACAGTGTTTGCTTTGGAGTGTCCCCCAAGTATTCCTGGGGTTCTCTGAGGGGAGTAACCACATTCCACAATCCTTGCTAGGATGCATTGGTCACCTCTGCTGGACATCTGCTCTCCAAAAGGTGACTGACCCAGCACCCTCAGATCCTCTGCTCTCTCTCTCGCCTGGTTCCCTAAACTGACTCATCCCCCCACAGCTACCAGGACCTCAGCCCCACCTGAGGGTGCCTGGTCCCCAGCAGCATTCCACGGAGGAGCAAAGGTGTCGGTGGCCTCACTAAGAGAAGACCCAGACACAAGCCACCTGAAAGTCTGTCTCCCAAGGAGACAGTAGTTATCCAATTTAGAAATACCATCTGCGTCTAAAGTATTTGCCTCTTGTTTTCAGCATAAACTTCTGGGTTTTCCCAAACATAATCAGTGACTATTTATTCTAAAATTATGTGACAACTGTGAGATGGGAAATGAGCAGGTGGGCTCATCTGTGACTGACCTGCTCCTTCTATTGCTAAGAAATGTTGGCAGCTTTAAATATGGCTTTCTTTCCAAAAACCACTCTAAGTTCCCTGTTAGCAGGCACTCTGCCTCGTTTACAGTAGAAAAATTCAAAAATATTGCTAAGTACCACAATAAATTATGGTACAATAAAATATGAGTCAACCATTTAAAAATTGTCTCAGAAAAATACATAATGACACAGGAAGATGTTTATGACATGTTGGAAAGTATAAAAAGAAAGTTATCGGACGTGGTTCCATAGTGTAGCGGTTAGCACGTCTGTTTTACATACAGAAGGTCCTCGGTTCGTGCCCCAGTGGAACCACAGTCCACGGTCTATGGCCGTGCCACCCTGAACAAGCCCGATGTCTGATCTCGGAAGCTAAACAGGGTCAGGCCTGGTTAGTACTTGGATGGCAGACCACCTAGGAAGACCAGGGGCTGTAGACGTAAAAAATAATAACAAATAAATTTAATAAAAGCAAGTTATCAAAAAGTAATATATATCCATACATATATGTATGGATATATATATGGATTTCTGATCATTTTTATTAACATTTTATTATCTGCATTTTCTAATAGTTTATAATAAAAATAGTTTATAATATGTAAAAAATTCAATTAAAATATTCATTGAAATCATCAAGGAGCTGAAAGAAGACTTGTAGACCAGAGTCTAATCTCCACGTAGGACTTGGCTGTCCTTAGGCCAGTACTAGTCAGTAGAAATATAATAACAGGAGACAAGAGCAAGGGCCAACTATGTAATTTATATTTTTCCAGTAGCCACATTTAAGAAATAAGAAACAAATGAAATTAATTTTAATAATTCAGCTTATCCAATATATCCAAAGCATTGTCATATTTCAACACATAATCAATATAAAAATCTTGAGACATTTTATGTTCTTTTCTCTAGGACTTGGAAAACATTGACACATAGCACACTTCACGTGTTCGATAGGCACCTGTGACCAGTGACTACCGTTGGGAGAGCAATGAGAGGAAGGTGTGTGGCTGGGATAGGAGAGCCTCAAAGAAAGAGGGGGTTTCCCAAGAAAGCACCAAGAAAAGATGCAAAGTAGCAGAGGGAAGCTAGGAGAACTCTCCTGTTGCCTCCCAGCGCTTTGGCTTGGGGCTGGGGAGAAAGAGCCAGCTCTTTCTGAGCCCCGTGCCCATTGGGGGGGAGCTGGCTTCCAGATAGGGCGGGGAAGTGGGAGAACATTCTGTGACAAACAAGTGTGTGAGGGAGCGGGGGATGGCGACAGCTGAGTGGGGGTTGCAGAGGACACTCTGGGAATATTGGCAGAGGGCACAGCGGTAGGAGGATGAATCAGGTGCTAAACGGTCCGAAACAACACAGGAATGAGGATGTGCAGCAACACGTGTCCAGAGGGCTTGCATTCGGGGTGGTGGCCGGGTCTAACGGGGGTGAGAAGCAGGAAACTGATTGGTTCCAAACAGAACTTTGGCAAACAAGTCTCTCCCTGTCCTGGGGCAGAAGGACGCGAGGCTTCTGGAAGCCTCTGCCGCCAGTTCTCAACAACACACATAACTTACACTCTTGAAATGATCAGATGTTCCACAGAGCTTTGTATACATAATCTAAGAATTTTGAAGTTGAGTTTTTAGAGCTAATCCCCCTCAAAAATTCTAGATCTCCCTCCTCTCTAGGCCTATATCGATGAATACTTACATCAAAGAGCAAGGACCTAAACTTAATCTGGAAAGTATTAACAACTAAACATGATAACAGAGAGCTATGAAATAAAATGGAACATCACATTGGCAAGACGTTTCCTTCTTTTCTAAAATATAGATCTATATAATTTACACTTTAATTTACTTAACCAATTTTCGTAATAATTCAGGAACTCACATAATAAATAGTAAGGTAATCCTAGTATATATCAAGTGCTCAATAAATATTTGAAAAAAAAAGAATTAAGTAAATTTGCATATATTCTATCTCTGTATCAAATTGGTGTCAAGTAAATACCACTTTTGCTTTTGTTAGCAAACTCCATTTGAGAGTGAATGGTTCAATTTTCCTTGCAAGATGCCACAGAGAATTGTTAGAAAGTGACCCAAAAAATCTATACCTTTCTGGAGGAGATGATATCTTCTCTTCATGATGAGAAAAACCTCAGAGTAAAGGAATCACATGTTTCTTCCTTTGTGAACTCTTTCCACAAAGCATTTTTTCTATTGTTCTAAATGTAAAGCATTCTTTTTTTTTAAAGAAACATTCCTCTGAAATTATTTAAGGGTCTTTGTGGTCTCAAATGAAAACAAATACTAAAAATAAAATACCATTCTGAGATTATTTTGAGAATTTTCCAAATTTTAATTGTTCAGTATGAATAGAATAATATTTACTATTTTATATTTGTTTATAATATAGTGGAATGGTCTTATGACATGTAACTTAGATAAAAATATCATACAGACTATAGCTATTTTATGATAGTAACTAATGATTGTATTTATATCATTCTTTTCTAGATTAGGCATATTTCTGGTCAACATTTATGATGGCAAACAATAGATTCAAACTCTAATGTTTATTGTCAGTTTTTTAAAGACAAAATAAAAACACTTAAAAACAAAAAGATGAGGATTGTTAGACTAATTAAAGACAGAAATTATGCTAAAAAGAAGAGGGATTACCTGAGTCCGTAAAAGACCTAGATTACTTTGTAAGATACGTTAAATGACAATTTTGGTAGAATTTTTCTAGAATCATTGGTTAAACAGAAGTTGAAAGTCTTGACGGAAAGAGGAAATAGAGTTTGAGAATGTCTTTGATGAAGCATAGAAAAGGATTTACATTTAGGAAAACAAACCATGTTATTAGAATAATAACCACAGGAGTTCTCATCTAGGCAAGGGGCAAACCACTCTGAATCTTTGTCCTAACTAGAGGTGGAGAAAAACAAGGAGAGAGAGGAAGAATACTAACCAGCTCTACCTCCCAAATATTTTCATAAGCAGTATGCTTTGCTCATCCAGACAACCCAAATTGCTGGTAACACCAACGATCTGACTTACTAACAGCCAAGCCTCTAACTTCAAGACTTTTGCTGAATTTAAACTTTCAAATGAAAGACGTGTGTGTGTGTTTTAAAGATTATCTGTTACTATTTGAAAATGGGAGTTACAGTAAAAATATCAACACTTTTGTTACTTGAAAAACTATACTTTCATCATTTTTTATGGTTGACATTGGGTAATTCTAATAATGCCAAAAATTCTTGAAGATAGTTGAAAAGAGTACCCACAATTCCCTTAGCAAGAGGGAAGGAATTGCATAAGTGGATATTAAGTTGAATTATGTCCAAATTCTTTTTTCTGGGAAAGAAACAAAGCAGCCAAAAACTGGTACGAATGTGGAACAAATACGGCAGCACAGAAAACATCCAGACTAAAGCAATTACTTCTTTCGTGTCCTAGCATGCGATCACTGCTAGAGCAGGTTGGAATGAGATTAGACCCCAAATAAAATGAGCATTACGTGGTTTTTTTCCAGGAAACTAGTTAAGAAATTAAGAGGAATGTGGAGGCTATGGTTATTAAAATAAAATTTAGTCAATCACTTGCTTAGAAAAGCAACTGTTTACAGATGTTCTCGTGGGTGAGAAGGACACAGGCCACAGTGACCTGAAGCACATCAGATATGAAGAAAAAGGAAACCTACAGTATGACAAGATGTCCTCCAACGCCCACCATAATTTGATGAGTCTCAAAAAGCCCAGGAAATGTACATAAATTGTCACTTTTTTATGGCATTGAATAAAAAACCAATTATTTATAATTTACCTTATAATGGGTAAGCCAAAAATATCACGTATATACGCACACATTGCTCATTCTAGGTTGTGGGTACATGATTATTCACTGAATAATTCTTTCTACTTTTCTGTGTGATGAAATTTTTTAATAACAAAACATCTAAAAATCATTTAATCAAACAAGAACTATTTAAAACAAACTGTACAAAAGGCTAAATAATTCAAATATCCTATTAGCTGGTGACAAATATATATATATACATACACATACACACACACACACATTAAGATTCATCCTAAAACTTAGTTAAAAGGCACTAATAAAGGCTGTTTTGTATGTTAAGCTTATTAGAAGAGTGTATATTTTTTTATTATACGATAAGAACCAAGACCCCTGGGGAATAAACGGAGTGAGTAAATTTGCATTATAGTCAATTAAACATAAAGATGTTTTGGTGTTTGCGTTTACACCAAAGAGATATACAGTATTTGTCAATGAAGAGAATGAAAGTCTCAAACCAATAGGGATGTGCCCAGCCCTGTGGAGGATATTCGTCCCTCAAAGGATTTACACTTGGGCAAGCAAATAAGACTTACACACACAATAATTAGAAATGGCATAAAATACAGAGCTAAATTAAGTACAATTGTGGATTAAAATATATTACAGATACAGATAGAGGACCTATCTGGTAGGTAGAATACAGTCCCTCAAACATGTCCATGTCTTAATCCCTAGAACCTGAGAATATGATACTTTCCATGGCAAAAGAGACTTTATAGGTGCGATTAAATTAAGGGTCTTGAAGTGGAGAGATTATCCTGAATTATTCTCGTGGGTCTACTCTAATCACAAAGATTTTTACAAGAGGGCAGCAGCAGAGTCAGAGATGTGACAAAAGAAACAGAGGTTAAAATGATGCGAGTGATAAACCGAAGAACCTGGGCAGTCTCTAGAAACTGGAAAAGGCAAAGAAATAGTTTCTTCCCTAGAATCTCTATAAGAAACACAGCTTCGACAATCATTTTAGATTTGTAACTTCCAGAACTGTAAGGAAGTAGATTTCTGTTGTTTGAAGCCATTAAACTTGTGGCAATTTGTTACAGCAGCAAGAGAAAACTAATACACCATATTATGAATGGGAGTATTATAGCAGTCAGGAAGGAGAAAGAGCAATATTTATTAAATAGAGAGGATGTCTTGGAGGAGAGGGGATATGTGAAAGGCTCTAAAGGCTGTATCAGCTGGGATCGCCTTTGTCTGCATGGAACAGGAAGCTATTGTAAAGATGTAAAGAAATCCAGCCACTTGTTATTTTCACACCACAAGAAGTTTGAAAGTGGGTAAGCCAGGCCAGTATGTGATTCTATAATGTCAAGTCTTTGGGGTCCTTTTAACCTTGGGTTCCTCCACCATTAGCATGTCGCTTTCAGCATTATGGTTGCCTCATAGCCACAAGATACTCTCTCCATCTCTACCTTCATCCTAGATAGGAAGGAGAAAGCAACAGAGAGAAAAAAGTAGTACCTCTATCAGAAAAGCAAAAATTTCCTGGAAATCTCCAGCAGATAAACTAGAACTGTGTCACATAACCATTCTTAGCCCCCAAAGAAAGCTGGCAATATGTAAACTAATGTCCCAAACAGGACTAGGATTCTGCTAGTAATGAAGAAGAGGAGAATGTACTTCTTAGGTAGGCAACTAGAAGTATCTGAAGCAAAGGACTGACAGAGTTTGGATAGTTGCAGAAGCCAAAATGGCATTCTAAACAGAGCTTCACAAACCCAGGCAGAACTAAATTTCAAAGGGGATGAGAGAGAAGACCATTGTCACTGGCCTCCAATACGTGATTCTTCTTCCTATCTTGGTAGTTTTCATGGCAATTAATTTCCTGTAAGTACCTTCACTGACTGTCAACAGGAAGACACCCCCACTTTCTACTCCCCAACCATGTCAAAATTCTCTGCACTAGGGAAACGTCCAAGATACCCTTCCCTCTTCTTTTTTCTGCCAGGTCGCCTTCACCCCCAGAAAAGAAGGCATGCTGATACGGAGAGAAAGGAGCGAGGACATTTATTGGACAACCATTTTAGCAGTACAATCAGAGCATGACCTCTCTCGCAGTCTCTGTGTCTGTCTGTCTGCCTCTGCCTGCCTCTCTCTCTCTCTCTCTCTCTCTCTCTCTCTCTCTCTCTCTCTCTCTTTCTCTCAGATTCTCTATCTTCTCTCTATCTTTCCTTATCTATTGGCTGAATGGACAAAATTCCAAGAATTTTAGAGAAGGGCAGAGCCACATGATGAAGGAGACAAGGTCTTCAAACGACCACAGAGAAAGCTACCCGCTGAGTAGAAACATCTGCTTTGAACTTTGTGGGAACAAGAATTAAACTTTTATTATATTAAATCACTGAGATTTGGTGGTTTGTTTGACATAGCAGCTAGCATTTCTTACCCTACACAATATGACTACATAACTTCGAGTCTAATGATTTATAACATTTTGAGGAAAAAAAAAATAGAGGGGTACTATGTTTCAAAGCACAAGGAATTGGGGACAGGCCAAGTAAACAGGAAATTTTAGTAGAATGCAATAAACACAATCTGAAACTTGTAAAAATGGAACTCATAACCCAATATTGGAAGGACTTATCTTACTAATAAAAAGCAAACAAGAAAAGGAGGCAGAGAAATGGCAGCACTCCAGAGTAAATCAGTAAAGCCCTATCTAGGAATCCAGGATTTCTGATAATACATGCAAATTAGAAAGTATTTAGTTGGGGATAAAAAGAGAAAGAACACAAATTAAATGGCTGTGGGCATGCTCCAGAGAGCACCAAGTTAGATAAAAATCACTGCTTTCCTCATAGAGATTAAAATTTCATGGTAGACTTGAATTGTACTAATGACATCTCAGCTTCTAAAAGTCCCCTTTTGCTGAAAACCAAGTATCAGTCTCAGTCTTTACTCACCCTCCTAGTAATTTCATCTTTCAGAAGCTACAGGAAGCCACAAAGGGAACTGATGTACCAGACTTAATTCTGAGAAGTAAGGGAAATGTTGTTGGTGATTGGATGTGACAGGAAGTGACCATGTCATTTTGGAGCCTTAATTAGGCAAGAAAAGGAAAGCTGAAAACTGTTGAACATGTACCATTGACTTGAGAAAATAAGACATTTGATTATTTTAGGGAAAAGTTAGTTAGATATTACCAGAGATCCTAAAGAGAAATTTGGCATAAGAGGGTCCACATAGTTTAAAAGTATGAAATTCTAGATAGATAGCCTTGAATATCCTGTCTTTTGTGGGAGAAAAGTGGAGAGACATTTAAAGAAATCATTGAGATCCTATAAAAGCTCTCTGATTGGCTCAGACTTAAAACTATATATTTGAAAGGGAAAAAAAAAAGGATAGACATAGACATAAAACCTGGAATAAACACCTATGAGTATAGATTTTGTGAGAGTAGAAATGGCACCTATTTTCCTTAATTCTGTATTTGTAAAACTTGTATCAGAAAGTCTAAAAACTCCATAAGTAGTCCACAAACTCTTAACGCAACTAATGCTTTAGTAGTATGGCGTAATATTAACAGATGGTGTAGAGATGACACTTTTGCTTCCATGTTTTTCATCAGAAAAAGTGATCTTAAAATATTTAAATTGAGACAATCAAGTTAAATATTGTAATAAAGAGGAATGATCCTTAAAGTAAATGAGGACATAGTAAGAAGTCATCTAGATGTTTTTCAATACATTTAATTCAAAAAAAGTTCAAGAAGACAGACGGGCACATACTTGACTTCCTCTCCACTAGATCCCATTGAAATGGAATAAAAATATTCAAACATAACCCAAATAAATGACTCAGTCCTAAATTACAGCCTTGACATGGTGTCTTCTTCAAAGAAAAAATTCTGACCTGTAAGTAAGATAATGGGGGATACATTCTTAATTAATAGCAAACATCTGTAATACCCTTTCCTATCTCCTCTCTTCTCTGGCTTCACCCACAGCATCACTATCCCTAATACTCTCAATCTCCTCTCTCTCTTTTTCCTACTCTCTCTTTGTGTGTGTGTGTGTGTGTGTGTGTGTGTGTGAATTTTCCCAGATACTTACTCCCTCAGGCTCTTTTCTTTCTCCCATTCCCTGCACCCCTACTGTAATATCTCAGCACTGTAAGTGGCAGTTGGAATGTCTGTTCTTTCCTACAACTGTATCAAATCTCTTCAGAATTGCTGGACGATCTAGTGCCCCTTCACGTCAAAGAAGGAAATGTGTGCTGCTCCTTAGGAAGTATAATTTTTTACACTAACAAGTATTCAAATCTTTATGGAGAACTTCTTATGCACAAAGTCCTCATTACCCAAAAAAAGGATAAATCAATAAATGTGATAAAGTAAGACAAGTTGGCATCAGACAAATGCTGTTGAAAGAGTTTTTGATGGAAAGTGAGTTAAATCATACTGTCGGCCAGAGTTGAAAAAAAAAAAAGATTAATAAACAAACACAAAATTCCCTGAAGCCTGAAATACCAGAGGTGCCAAGGGAGGTCCGACTCAAGGTTGGCAGGTAGAAAATGCCTTGCATCTGGAGCAGCAATCAGGTAAGAAGACAGCGAGATGCACTTCTATCCCTGTCACATAAAAGCAAACTGCTCTGCTGGCCTTTGCCACTGAGTTTGAAGAAACAAAGTATTTTCCGGATCAATAGCTGCATACCAGGTGTGAGGGGCTGTGTTGATCGATTCGAGCAAAGAGGAAATATTAGGAACAATAGATGAAATTAAATTTACCACTTGATTAAGTTTATGATAACCTACCCTCATTATCCAACACCCATCTGTCTTCTGAATTGGCCAAACAGACAAGGTAAATGAATAAGTAACAGTAATTACCACTCAAGTGTCTTTCGATCTTTGGTGGTAGCACTAACCTCTGCACTTCCCCCTGGGAACT
This sequence comes from Pteropus vampyrus, assembly GCF_000151845.1. Taxonomy (NCBI): domain Eukaryota; kingdom Metazoa; phylum Chordata; class Mammalia; order Chiroptera; family Pteropodidae; genus Pteropus; species Pteropus vampyrus. The sequence continues at coordinate 9,376,499 of NW_011888787.1, read as the reverse complement.
CAATACTGGCTTTGGTTTTAAAAATTTGTCCTTTCTACTATCATAAACCTCAAAAATACATTGGACTAAATATTTTGCTAGTTCCTTAATATGTCTATTCTGACTATTCATTCAGGCCCTGGGGAAACAACCACAAGACAGATCTGTGGATCCACCAGGCCCACTATGAGAAAGACTTGGGGAGAAACCCCATTTAACACCTACATTAGTCAAGATGGTGTATGTTACGCAGCAATAACAAATAACCCCAAATATCAGTGCCTTGCAAAAACAGAGTACAGTCTCTCATTCGTGTTGCATGCCATCATTGATTGGGTTTAGCTCTATTCCACCTTGTCTTCACTCCAGGACCCCGGCTAGTAGCTGCTATCTGGAACATTGCCTATCTTGTGGAAGAAGGAAAAGAAAGATGGCAAAGCACTTAAAAATATGTATTAAAACTTTTGCCTAGAAGTGACATATGTCATTCTTGCCTTCACTTCATCAGCGAAAGAAAAACACTCCGCCGCTCCTGAGTCCCATATGGCATAACATAATCCCGCTATCTTGAAGGCACTGCAGGGAGAGACAATGGAGTATTTGGCAAATAGTAATAACATCTACTACATCATCTGACCTGCACGGACTTCCACCCTGACCGGTAAACCTCAGTGGCATTTTGGAACCCTAGGAAGCAATGTCAGCTGAGAGGCAGTGTACATTAATCCCAGAAAAGTCTATGAATTTTTCTGTAGAGATTTACTGTATACAGTTGTAGCCCTGTCACAGGATTATTCCTCCAGGAGATAGGCCTTTTCTTCCATTCAAGGGCGGCTAGATTTGTGGATTGGCTCAGGTCTGGAAATAGGGTGAACAGCATGAAGTCCCCATTGTGATTAAAATTAAGCCTCCACTCACAGACCTAGAAGTCTTCCATTTCATATATAAAGTAAGACGTTGTCACATAAAAGTAAAGCTGCCCATTTATCAGTCTTAGGGACACCATGATCAATTAGCCACCTTCGAAAATGTCTATGGGTTAAACCATTGTAATTATCACTAATCGGTTTCACCTTATCTTGTCAGTATCTGCAGCCACTTGGCCTGTCACTCTGAGATCCATCATCCACACTGAAACCAAAGAGCCCATTTCAATGCAGCATCTTCAACTCTCACCCCCAGCCTTCAAGGACAGACACTAGAAAGCTTTCCAAGAAAGCTGGTCCTCTTCGGTCTACTGTCTTTCCCCACATTTTGATAAAGGTAGTATTCTCTGAGATGTATGAGTTTGCTAGGGCTATCATAATAAAATATCGCACACTGGGTGACTTAGACAACAGAAATTTATTTTCTCATCATTCCAGAGGCTGAAAGTCCAAGATCAAGGTGTCGGTAGGTTTGGCTTCTGTTGAAGCCTCTCCCCTTAGCTTGCAGATGGCCGCCTTCTTGCTGTACCCTCATGTGGCCTTTCTTCTGTGCATGTGCGTCCCTGGCATCTCTTCCTCTTCTTTCAAGGGTGCCAGTTATATTGGATTAGGACCCTATCCTTAAGATTTCATTTAACCTTAATTGCTTCTTTAGGACCCTATCTCCATAGATAGTTATATTGGGAATTAAGGCTTCGATGTATGAATTTGGAAGGATTGAGAGGGAGATACAATTTAGTCTATGATACATTTTTTCCTAATACGTCTTAACTTTCACAAAGCAGACCTCATGTGGTAGAGAATTCTTGTTTTGCAGTTCTTCAGTGTGCAAGATCAATCTTTTGGTCTGGTTTTTGGTTATACTGGTCCCATAATTCTAAAAAGTAAGATTTTATTTAAGGGCCATCACAGAAGCACTCTGGTTTTCTGAGCATGTCTTAAGCAGATATTTTTAAACCCTGAGGTCATCATTTCTTTCTGTAATCTCTCCAGTGCACCCAAAATATCCAATCTACCCACGGTCACTGTAGTCCTCACTCCAACAACATCCAAATTTTGCAGCAGGCACTTGGTGTCCCAAAACTGCAAGTTTAATATCAAGCACTTCATTCTATGCAAGTATGGGTAATAATTGGCTGCAGTGCTGACTTAAGCTATGACCTTCTTCAAGTCACATAAATTTCTGATTTTCGAGTTTCTCCTACTGTAAAAATACTGACCTAATTAAACAGAAACACAGTGAGGATAGATTGTTATGAAAATGTCGGGGTCTGTAAACATTGTAATAAATGTGTTAAGCTATAAATATGTACATTGAAGGAAGCCCTTGATTTTTAATTTCAAAATAAACTGCCAGTTTGAAGTATAATGTTACCTATATTTCCTGAATATAATGCTAGATCTAAAAAAAAAACCAAAAAACAAACAAACAAAAAAAACCCACTTTGTTTTGCCCAAGACAATGGCCGCCAATACACACTAAGAATTTTTTAGTTTTTTTTTAATTATTTTTTGATATTCACATCAAATAATTTTCTAGAATCTAAGACTAGGAAGAGACCATAAAGATAATATCAAGCCTCCTATCCAGAGTACAGTCATTATGTTAATAAGCCATTTAAAGATCTGGTCATTCAACCTCTCGGTAAGCTCGGAGAGAATGCCCGCTTCATGTGGCGACCCTTTCAAGCGCGGTGGAAGCTACTTTTTAGAAATGTCTTCCTTTAAACCAAGACGAAAGCTTCTTCCTTTGAATTCCTACTCTTCGGTCTGCCTTCTGGAGCTAAACACAGCACACTCATCGCTCTTCTACAGGACAGCATTTCAACTCCGATGACAGCTGTCAGAGCCACCCAAAGGCTTTTCTTCTCCCAGTTCCCAGCTCCTTCATCATTCCTAATGGGACGTGATTTCCTGAATTCGGCCTCCTTCCTATTTCCCCAACGTCTCATGGTACTTTTCCTTTTAAAAATTTTTATTTACTTGTTTTTAATTAAATTTATTGTGGTAACATCACTTAATAAGATTATATAAATTTCAGGTGTACAACCTCATAATACAACATCTGTATACTCTATTGTGTTCTCATCACCCGAAGTCTAGCCTCCTTCCATTCTCATGGTATTTTTCCAATGTAGTCCTGAGGACTGATGACAGAACTCTAGAAGTAGCCTCTCAAAGGGAAATAACTCTGGGGCCTGCCTCCCTTCCTGTTCTCCTCCCACTGGTGCCGTTGCCCAGATGCAGGCAATGATAAGACACTCTGCACCTGGGCCCTGCTTTACTTCCTGCCTGCCAGCCATGAGCTTCTGATGCGGACAATCAGAGCTCCCCAGATCCAGAGGCCCCACTATACATTTTGCCTCCTGGGTGCCAAATACAAATGCCACTCAGCACTCGTCTTCACACTGCCACTCCTGGCGGCCCATGTCAGCTTCAGCACTGAAAACTCTTTATGCCCAAGGACTCTTTACTCATCAGTGACTTGCCAATCTGACTGTACCTTGGAAATCCTTGGGGGCCTTTAAAAAATAATTCTGATGCTGCTGCCCTACTGATAATGGTATCAGAGATTCTGACAGACTTGTACTCACATAGGACATTGATGAAATTAAAGAGCTCCCAGGGGGTTCTGACATATAGCCAAGATTAGAAAACATTCAAGAAATCTGGAACCTTCCCAGGGTACTCCCTCCTCTGGGAAGATGTTTTATCTCCCCCAGCCCAGTTATTACTGAGTTCCCCTAGTTATGCTGCCCTGACACTCTTCAAGTCCTAATTGTAGGCATTTAATATTAAATGTTGAATGTGCCTTTGAGACCCACATCCTCTGAGAGACAATCTCTTCTCTAATTAATCCCAACAGGATGCCAATGTTTTGTTAACTCCCTCATATCCACCATGGACTTGGGTTATCATCTTTCTCATTATCTTGCCATCACCTGCTAGAGGACCAAAGCCCACATAGACCATGTTTCTACATCTTGGCCTCCGCTTCCTTGATCTTCATCTCCACCTCATCTCAGCCACTCACTCCCAAGTTCACATTCAGACCCTGTCATTTAAACCAAGACGAAATCTTCTTCCTTTGAATTCCTACTCTTCGGTCTGCCTTCTGGAGCTTCATCTCCACCTCATCTCAGCCACTCACTCCCAAGTTCACACTCAGACCCTGTCACCACGCAGACAGCTCCCCTTCGAAATTTTAAATTCCACTGTCCTATTCCAACCATTCTCTGTTCGGTTCTCATACCTTTTTTCTATAATTATTTTTCAATTTCAGTTGACAAACAATATAATATTAGTTTCAGG
>NW_011888787.1:9362346-9370957 GCF_000151845.1 Pteropus vampyrus | reverse complement strand
CTATTTACTAAGGAGAGAACAAGACAGAGGCTTCCAAACAGAAAACAAGTGCTTGCCTGAGGAGAGAAGTAATTGCTTCTTTATCTCTTAAACATGATATTGAGGGCAAGCACAGATGATCCCTGACTCTCCCTATGCCTTCAGAGAAAAAGACAAAATGTCACAAGTCTAGAGCTAAAATACTGCAGGATGCATAAGAAGGTTAGAAGAAGTCCCCTAGGAGATAAACTAAAAGCCAAAATGACAAACATCATTTATCATTAAAACATAGTATTCTTCTTAAGGCTATAGTCAACCCTACCCCCCACCAGCCTCTCTATGACATCTCCCCAAGAACAGGATGGCCTTTGAGATGCTATTTTGTCCCTGCCCTCACTCCGCCCTATTTGCCATTCTTTTGAAAGGATATAAAGTCTCTCCCTTTGACACACAAATACTCAGAGAATTACGGAAAACACTTCCTGGCAGTTATTAGTATTACGGCTAATTATTATGTTTTACTGAAAAGCAAACATTAAAAAATATATTCAAATAAAAGATATTTTGAGAGAAAGTAGTTAATAAACTGTACTATCTGGTTTGTTATTCAGGGACTCCGAAGTAGCTCTGTGTGTGAACAATTCTAAGCCTTGATTTCATTCTCTTAAGGACCACTTAAAAGAAAAGCCACAGGAGAACATCTCCAGAATTATTTTAGATGTCTAATGAGAGCCCTTTGCAAAGCCCCATACACTACTGGTGTTGGTGAAAACTGGACTGACCTTTCACCCAGCGAATTCCACTTCCAGGAAATCATCCTAAGGAAATAATTGGTGATATACACAAAGTTGTTTGTAAAGGGATATTTATCTCATCACTGTTCATAACAGTGAAAAAAAATGAAAAGAAATGTCTAACAATAGAGGATCAGCAAAATATACTAAGCAGCCACGTACCTTGGTTGGGCAAGTGCTGGGTCAGACTCAGGAAGATGGTGTATTTTTATTGCATTCTTCCTACTATATCCATTTGTGTTAAAGCTTGAGAATTATTGAGTGTCTGACCACAATTTTTGCGTACCCATAAATTATGAGAGAGTAAGAACTTCTAGAAGACCTCAAATCCTTTCTTTTGAAATTCAAAGGTTTTGTAAATTGTGAATTTGTAAATTGTAAATGGATTGGGACTGAGAGGGTCTGAGTATGAATTTCAGGAAAGAGTAGTGAGAACCCTAAAAAGTATGTACCATATAGCTGGACAGGATCAAGAGCAGTGGACTGGTTTTAGAAAGGGCTAAGGATCGGGATAGTAGCTTCTGTCTCAGAAGTCTCCCTAACGCAGCTACCCTAGAGGAAAACTTATATTGGAAGAGCTTTAACCCTTAGGGCCAAGGTTGTGTATCTGTGGGGCACAAAAGGTAAAGCAGAGAGAAGACAAGGAGTCCCTCGTCCCAGGAGGAACCACTGCAGCATCCTATTCCAGTGGTGATGGGTAATGGAGCAGGGCAATGGGGCTGGCAGGAGTGGTGGATCCAGCTAGCCAGATCCTTGAAGGGCTGCCAGGGCCCCCACAAGCCTGGCAGTGACTACGCAGCTAGTCTCAGTGGTAGGGGCAAGAGCCACTTCACTACAAAAACAATACTCACTGGGGCACAAATGACCTTGCTTGGGGCTTCCCTCCACCATCACCTGACTCTCATTTAATCGACCTATCACAGAGGGAGCTAGTAGCTCTGTGAGAGTGAAATTTGAATCTCTGGATTAGTAGGCACCACCATAATTCCTGTTCTGCCAACTTTAGAGCAAGCTGTTCTCAGCTGGTGGTAAATTTTCTGGAGAGCTAGCCCCACGGCCAATGGTAGCCTCAAGGGAGCATCTGAATTCCTACACTACCTGCAAGTAGCAGAAGGATCAGGACAAGTTTTACGAACAAATTAGCTCCCGTAGTAATTCCAGAAATACCAGAGAAAAAAGAGACTGGGAAAAGATGGACTTTTGCTAGTTTGGCTAATGGGAGTCATTAGCATTTTGAGGTATCAATGTGAAGATGACAGGGGGACGGGTGGGCACTACCCAGAATTATGATAAATCTCTCCAGGATACACTTGCCCCACAGACAAATTACTCTATCTGGAACAAGAATTATTTGATATTTGAAACAACTCTATGTACTTTTAGTGTATAGAAAAAGTATGGACTCTCAGAGGCTTCTGGTGGACTTCAGTGAAAATAAAATTAAAGAAATATTACAAACTGTTTTCAAATGTTTACTTATAAGAGGGTCAAGAGAAACAAGGGAAAAAATTAGGCTTATTAGAAAAATAGAAGGGATTTGGTACTCTGGAGGGCTTACTTGTGACAAATGATCATAATTTTGAAATCACCCTGATGACCACCTAAGCCCTTCCCGTTGCAAGCATTCTATGGACTAGAATCCCATGCCCAAATCCAAATGCTTCCCTCTACTTTGGCTATGCGAGGCTGGGCTCTCCTGACAAAGGGGTAGTGTAAGGAGATCATCACAGCAGCCATTGTCTGTGTGGATTGGGAATGGGTGTGTAAGGAGGGTTCGCCAACAGAGTACAACACTAGCCCAAATGAAGTGCTTGCCCAATACTATAGGTACGAGGCTGGGGAGCTTCTGAATATTCTTCTCATCCTTATCTTGAGTGCAGATTCTGCCAAGAGACAGAAACATCTTTCTCTCTTGAAGCTTTCACAACTGAGACACCTCATTGAAATCTTAAAAACTTTTGATTTAAAGACTCTTCAATATCCAGAGGGTAGAAGAAGAGATGGAGGAGGAAGATACAAGCAAGGTTATGTCTTTCCTAAGTGTAACAGAATGTGTGTTCAAGGCAACAACATAAAAGAGAGATGTAATAACTTTGACCCTGAAAATAATCCCATAGAAAGAGCACTCTGCCTTAAGTTAACATCCGGTTAGACCCAGATGTTAATCAATGACATTATCTCAAGAATGATCATATACTTTATTGTTGACATCAGGGTAACTTGAGCATGAAAGGGGAACATTTCATTATTTGGGGATATTTACACCCAAATAATAGGCATAAAACCAAGACTGTCTAGAACAAAGCTCCAAAAAAAGAATTAAACAAAATAGAGATAAGCAATCTACCAGATGCAGAGTTCCAAACACTGGTTACAAGGATGTTCAATGAACTTAGGGTAAGAGTAGATGAACTCAGAGATGAACAAAAAGATAGAAAATATAAAAAAGAACCAGTCAGAAATGAAGAATACACTAGAGTAGTGATCCCCAAACTTTTTGGCATCATGGTCCAGTGCTCCTATGAGAATCTAATGCTTGATGATCTGAGGTGGAGCTGAAGCAGTGATGCTAGTGCTGGGGAGCGGCTGCAAATACAGATGATGCTTCACTCACTTGCCACTCACCTACTGTGAAGCCTGGTTCCTAACAGGCCATGAACTGGTACTGGTCTGCAGCCCAGGTATTAAGGACCTCTGCATTAGAGGGAATCAACAGTAGATTAGATGAGGCAGATAACTGAATCAGCAATTTAGAAGATTAGGTAGCAGAAAACATTCAATCAGAACAGCCAACAAGAACAAAGAATCCAAAAAAAAAAGAGAATATTTTAAGGGTCCTCTGGGACAACATCAAGCATGCCAACATTCGTGTCATAGGGGTACCAGAAGGAGAAGAGAGAGAGCAAGGAATTGAAAGCCTATATGAAGAAATAATGATGGAAAACTTCCCTAACCTGGAGAAAGAAATAGAAATACAAGCTCAGGAAGTGCAGAGAGTCCCAAACAAAATAAACCCAAAGAGGCCCATGCCAGACACATTATAATTAAAATGCCAAAGGTTAAAGACAAGTAGAGAATCTTAAAAGCAGCAAAAGGAAAGCAGTTAATTACCTACAAGAGAGCTCCCATAAGACTATCGGCTGATTTCTCAACAGAAACTTTGCAGGCCAGAAGGGTTTGGCTATTCAAAGTGAACTATTCAAAGTGATGAAAAGCAAGGACTTACAACCAAGATTACCTAGCAAAGCTATCATTTAGAATCAAAGGACAGATAAAGAGCTTCCCAGACCAGAAAAAGCGAAAGGAGTTCATCAACACTAAGCTAGTATTTCAAGAAATGGTAAAGGGACTTCTTTAAGAAGAAGAAGAAAAAAATATCAAAAATATGAATAATAAAATAACTATATAATTATCAATAATTACTTTAAATGTAAGTGGATTAAATGCTCCAATCAAAAGATAGAGTGGCTGAATGAATAAGAAAACAAGACCATTACATATACTGCCTACAAGAGACTAACTTCAGATCAAAAGACACAGAAACTGAATGTAAAGGGATGGAAAAAGATATTTCATAAAAATGGAAACAAACAAACAAACAAAAAAGCTGGGATAGTAATACTCACACCAGACAAAATAGACTTTAAAACAAAGTCTATAACAAGAGACAATAAGGATCCAGTAATCCCACCTCTGGGTATTTATTCAAGGAAACCCAAAACACTACTTTGAAGGGACGTGTACATCCATATGTTCATTGCAGCATTATTTACAATAGCCAAGTTATGGAGACAACCTAGGTGTCCATCAATGGATGTATGGATAAAGAAGAGGTGGTACATATATACAGTGGAATATTACTCAGCCATAAAAAAGAATGAAATCTTGCCATCTGCAACAATGTGGATGGATCTAGAGTGTATGGTGCTGAGTGGAGTAAGTCAGACAGAAAGACAAATGTCATATGATTTTACATAAATGTGAAATCTAAAGAACAAAATAAACAACAACAACAATAAAAAAGAAAAACAAACTCAGAGATACAGATAACATTTTGTTGGTTGCCACATGGGAGGAGTGTTGAGGAGTGGGTGAAAAATGGGACAGGATTAAGAAGTACAAATTGGTAGTTACAAAATAGTCTTAGGGTTGTGCAGCATAAGGAATATAGTCAATAATATTGTATAGTGTCAGATGAGTACTAGATTTATTGGGGTGATCATTTCTTAAGTTATATAAATGTCTAATCACTAAGTTGTATACCTGAAACTAATATAATATTGTATGCCAACTGTAATTGAAAAAAAAAACCCAAGATTGTCTTAGGCCAACCAAAATATTTTTTGGTTTTTGTTTCTAAGTGTTATAGTCCATATGTTTCTATTGGGTTATTGCAGAAAATCAAGGCAAACTTTAGAGGTAATATGAACTACTGCACTCTGAATAGATGCACCAAAATAGATCCATATACCAAAGCCACAAGTCCAGTATATTCCAGACTCAATGCTAGAAGCCAGTTGTTTTCAGCGACTGTTTTAAGACGTGCATATGATCAAATGCGTAGGACTAATCAGGATAAAGAAAAGATAGTATTCTTCTGTTATATAAGTGTCCAATTTGAAAGGATGTCCCAAGGGATCTTGGAGCTACTGCTGTTCTCTAGAAATTGACGGTAAAATGATTAAAAACAAATTATATGAAAGTTTGTTTATATGACCTACTTTTATTTGGCAAGACCTTAAAGAATCATGAACATAATTGCTCTCCATCTGGGAGATACGGGCTTACAGTTAGACCTTGACAAATACCAACCCTGCTAGGTAGATCCTCAGTTTAAGAACATGTAGGACATATAGAATTTCAGCAGTGATGAAAATCTCTGTGCCATTGCTGTCAGCCCAGGTCCATCAATGATAAAGATTTAAAAACTTTCTTCAAGTTTAGTGGTCTGAGTTGAAGTGACCAAGTCAGAACAGTGGCGCTACTCTGGAAAGGCAGATAAAAGAGACAACCCAAGGACAGGAACTCTTAGAGAGATCTTATTGCCCCAGATCTCCTAGAAGCTCTGTGGGAAGATTTGTGAGCATGCATTCAAGGCCTTGGCAAACTCCATGAGTTAATGGGCTTGCATTTGCTGACACATCCTCCCCCAAATCTTTTTCACAACTCTGCGCCATTTCTAAGGGTTAGAAGCTATGATTTATCCAGGTGATTCAAAAGAGAAGAAGCCCAAGGTTTTTGCCATGTGGTCTATCCAAGACTGAAACTCAACACACTCATTCTAAATTAAACTTCCTGCTGCCTAAGTACATTTGAAAGTCAGGAATGTGTTTATGGAGTGCTTCTCTGTATATGAATGTTCACAGTCCCCTAATGTATGAACTTATTACCAGTGTCAAACTAGATATTACTAGGAAATGACAGAACACACCTCAGGTAAAAGGTGAAATAGCTGTTTTCAGAAACTCAAAGAAAACTAGAGTCTTAAAATTGCTTTAGACAAGCTGAATTGTTGCCTCATTGATGACATGTGAATGGCCTTAGCACAACAAAGCATAGTCGCAGGGAGAATGACGGCTGGCAGTGGAAAGCAGCATCGCAGCAACAAGGAAGTACGTGCCCTGGGCTTGCTGGTCAACTGCAGCCTGGGTAGCAGATGGCACCCTGGGGAGTTAGATCCAGCATAGAAGAAGAAAATGGCATAGAGAGTGCTATAGACCAGGGACTGGGCCACACAGCAGGAAGTGAGAGGCAGGCCAATCAGTGAAGCTTCATCTGTATTTGCAGCCACTCCCCAGCAGCACTAGCATCACCGCCTCAGCCCACCTCAGATCATCAGACGTTAGATTCTCATAGGAGCACCGGTCCCTGGTGCCAAAAAGTTTGGAGACTGCTGCTATAGACTGAACGTTTGTGTCCCTAAAAACATGTTGAAAATCTAATCCCCAGTGTGATGGTATTAGGAGGTGGGGGTCTTTGGGAGGTGATTAGGTCATGAGGGCAGAGCCCTCATGAATGGGATTAGTATCCTGATAAAAGAGACCCCACAGAGCTCCCTATCCGCTTCTACCATGAGGACACAGGCGAAAGACGACACTCTATGAACAAAGAAATGGGCTCTCACCAAACACGGAATCTGCTAGCACCTTGATCTTGGATTCTCAGCCTCCAGAATTGTGAGAAATAAATTTCTGTTGTTTTTACACCACCCAGTCTAGGGAATGTTGTAATGGCAGCTGAATGGACTAAGACAGGAGACGAGGCAGCCGAGCTTGCTGGGTTCCTAAACGCCTGTGAGACATCCCAAGGGCTCCATAAACAGATGTAAGCTTCTTCCAAACCATGGAAATTCAGAAATAGCAAGGGGAGTAAATTTTAAAATAGAGTGCTGACATGGCTTGGTAAATACAGGCTCTACAAATAAGAGACTGTTTTCTTTCTTTTTCCTCCAACTTGTGCGATTTCATGAATAATGTTTTTAGTTAGTTATATTCAAAAGAATTCTGTTTTGATTATGATTCTTGTTATTTACCTCCTATTGCCAAAACAAAGGCAAAATACAAAATGGTCTGTGCACTGTTATTACAACTATCTAAAAATATGCAAGCATAATGACAAAATAAAAGGTAAGAATCAGAGAAAGAATTGTCTTTAAAACTTAGAGACATGTGATATTTAAAACCAAAATTCATTGTCTTTATATATTCTAGTCATGATAATTCTTAGTCATTGATATTTCAGAACAAGTTTTATTCAGAATCTTTTATCAAAACAGTTTAGAAATAAATAACATTACTTTCTCCATAAAAATGTCAGATTTGGCAATTAATTATACACTAATATCTCAGTGAGCCCCCCATTCTCTAAATGTTGCTTCCTAGTTTCAAATGTGTTGGGAAATAGATGCACACCTGAGCAAAGAAGCAATGGTTCTTAAAGTGAATGAAGACTCTCTCTTCGAATGTTATCAGTTCAATAAAGTTTTATCCAGAAAGTGTTTTAAAAGTGTAACTTGGAGTCTTTTATTAAATAAAAGGACAAAGCTATAACTCTGGTCTCCAATCTCCTAGCCTAGCAGCATTCCAAACCCTTCCACTGCTTTGAAGCACAGACAAACCCTCTGTTCTTGTCCTGAGATCAGAAATATTCTTATTCCAAAAGGTGTTACATTCCACATAGGACCATGCCAAACTTGATGGCCAAATAGTACAAAGGAAGTTCTTGTGCCTTTCACAGTGAGCAGTTCCTAGTAGACTAACTCATCTGAGAATGAAGGGATGATTTTGGATATCAGCACACCGAGACGTGTGTGAACCCTCCACAGATGGTGACAGGCAGGAAGACTTTCCCAGGTAACATTAGGAACCCAGGGCACTGACATCATGAGAAACAACTTAAACTATTTTTCACTTTAGCAAATAGCAAGGCCCAAAGGTCGGGTCAACAAATAGGACTCCAAGGAATCATTTTGGAGCAGTGCAAGGTCAAGTGCTAACGACCACAACCCATCGCCTGGGTGTTGCACTTGGGAGTACATCAGCCAGCATGAGTCCCAGCTCCCTTGCCTAAGAGAACCGCATGCTCTTCCCTTGATAGTCTGGGTTCCTCTGCATCTGTGTGACTACTAAACTCAGGAAGTTTCGAAAAACCAAGAATTTAAGACAGAATAAATCAGCAGATAAATGAACTGCGTTTGATGGTATTCAATGCCTACCACACACATTTCACCTTAAGGAAATGAGAGTGTGTTCCTGTAGGAAGAGAATGCAAGATTGGAATGAAATCAAAGCTCTTTCCAGGGATAGTGAGGGGCAAGGTGCACCCTCCTTTCATCAGAT
>NW_011888787.1:9356253-9360196 GCF_000151845.1 Pteropus vampyrus | reverse complement strand
TTTTTTTTAAAGGGGAGGAGGTTTCATGCATTAATTAAATGGTAAACATAACTGGGCAATGATGATTGGATTTTTTTCCCCTCAACCTACATAAGGTCATCCACTCCCAGGAGCAGACAAGAGCTTTCTTAGTCAAGAAACCAATCCTTCCCCCACCCCGGGAGCCGCCCAGGTCCAACACCCCACCCAATCGTGTGGCTTCCTTTCAGACATGTACCTGCGAGACTCATCGTAACCTAAAATACTCCTGATTGTTTTTTTCCAGGGAAAATGAGAATTAAACACTTTACTGTCTCAAAGGGATGCTGTCATCAATAACGGGAGGAGGGCTGGGAAGGGACAAAGACGGTCACTGTGCAAGGCCACGCTGAGAGCAAGTAGCTGCTGCCACGAGAGTCGCCAGGGAGGCTCTGTGGAATGGAATCATTCAGAACTGAGGAGGAGGGCAGGAAACGCTGAGAAAGTTTTGGTACAGCAAGAGCCAGTTAAAATCAGCTTCAGGGCAAATATCTGGTCAAGCCATGGATACCTGAATTCAGAGATCGATACCTTCCAAATGATGAAGGTGGTGGGGACTAGAGGTTGAACTAGCAGTGTGGCAACCAATAAATCCTTTCTTTGGAAAAACGGCTCAGGGAAAATAAATTGTGTTTAACTGGGATTTAGGGCTATTTTATTAAAACACAGAAGCTGAAAAGAGGATCTAATGAATTTTTTGTACATTTGAAAAACAGATGAAATATATCAATTCTTGGGGCAGTGGTGGACAATAACTGAAGAAATAAAAAAGCCGACTATTTCTATAACCATTCAATATAATCGACATTTCAAAACCTTCTCATAAAGAAAACTAAATCCAGAGAGCCTCATAGGCAAATTCCACCAAATATTCAAGTAAAAAATAACTCTAATCTATATAAACTCTTCCAGATAACATAAAAAGAAGAAACATGCCCCAACTCCTATTCTCAGGCTGTCACAATTCCATACCCAACCCAGACAAACACAGCACAAAAAGGGAAATTAATCACCTAAGTCGGACTCTACTCAAGAACATATCCTGAGAAAAATATTATACCTTGAATCCCAAAATGCGCAAAATGATAATATAGACGATCACATTGGTTTTTCTTCTCAGGAATAAAAGTTTGGCTTAAAATTAAACATCGATTAATCTAAATGATTATTTCAATAGATGTAAGAAAAGCATTCAATAAAATTCAATATCCATTCATGATTTAAAAAAAAAAAAAAGCCTTAAGAACCACAAAATAGAAAGTTTCTAACACTGAAGATTTTAAAATAGCCAATAGCAAACCATACTTAAATGCAGTGCTTCCAGCATTTCTCTGTCAAGCACTGTCTGGCACAAGACATGAATATCTACTTATCGCAGCTTCTGTTTAACGTAGTAGTGAAATTTTAGCCTGCACAGCAAGACAATAAAAATATACCAAAAAAAGGAATTGAAAGGGACATATATGTCAATATTTGCATAGCATGAGTATCTACATATAAATTTATAAACAGCTACAAATTAGCAGAGTTAGCAACAATATAGCAGTTGCTATTTACAAAGTCCATTTGACAATGTCAGTTGCAATGGTCTACACCTCAACGAACAGTAAGAAATCAAACTTTTTTAAAAAATGCAGTTTAAGGTACTTTTAAAAAAAACACATTTAGCTAGGGAAAAACAACTAACAAAAGATGTAAAGCCTTTTACAGAAAGAACACTTTATTACAAGACGGTGAAAGACCTAAACAAATGGAGAAATATGCCATATTCTGGGAAAGATTTAATATCATAATGAAAATTCTCACCAAAATGATCTTGAGATTCACTTATATACTTTTCAGATTTCCAAAATATTATTCAGAGAAACATACAGAAGAAAAACAACTAGGAAGAGAATAGTTGATACAAATTTCAGGGCAGTTAACTTTGGGTGGAGCCGAAAAGAGAATAAAATAGGGAAGGAGTTCACAGGAGGCTTCTGAGGTTTTGACAGGATTCTGTTCCTTAAACCAGGACCTAAATCAGCCGGAATTTTTACAATGTTTCACTAAACTGTACATTTGCAATTTTTTTACACTTTTGACTAAAAATAGAGATTTTTTTTTCAAAATACAGATGGGGGGGAGAATATTAGTAATTTGCCCAAATTGTCCATTGGTTATAGTTCTCTAAAAAAAAAACCTCCCGATAATGTTAAACTACTAGACTTGGTAAGTACCAGGAGGGTCGGACTCGATCTTGTTCTTCATCCAATTTTCCACTGGCTAGTGCAGTACCTGGGATGGAAAAAATAGCTCCATAAATATTTTTTTAATGAGCAAATTTTAAAAAGCCTCGTTAATTCTCTAGAACGGCATGCATCCATGCCAAAGCCAATTATGCTCATCCTCAGGACTGTGCTTGGTGTTCACATAGCTCTAAGCCCGGCTGGTGCTCCTTTACTGCCTGCCCACTGTCTATTGAATTTCCTCCCTGCTGAAACGCTTGACTCACTTCCTCATATATAGTTAATGAAGTTGTCAGCAAAGCCCCTTCTCATCAGACAGCCCGGCCTGTGTTCACTTAAGGTCTCATTAGCATGCCTAATTCTATTTCCAGAAAACACTGTTAATTAAACTACCAAATCTGTGAGTGTGGCCCGGCATCACTCTTGGCATTTAGTTTGCATTCACCTGCCAAGAGAAATTGGGGAACCTGATCCCTTCCCTGGGACTTGAATAGCATACCTGGGGATTTCTTGAGGAGCAGGAGGGGGCGTCCATGAAGAAGGAATTGAGGTGGTGGTTGGAGCATCACAGAAGACTGGGCTCAGACATCGGCAGTCCATATGCTTCAGTGCCTGGCAGCAAACTCCTGAGCCTACCCTGAGACTCAGGGCTCTGAGCTCAGTCCCCACAAAAAGCTGCCATTGCACAGATTATTTCTCCCCAGGAGGGTATTGCATTTTTTTAAAAAGACATATATGGTACCACCCCTCACCCCATAATTCCCAGGGGCTCATGTTCATGAGTGGCTTTGGAATGGGGTGTCTTCCAGTGACCTGGATATAGTAACCCCAAGCAATTAAGAGATTTCCATGCTGTTTCAGGAGAAACTGGGGGTCTGAGTAAGATGAGGCAAAGTTGACACACATTCGTCTACTCTCAGGCAGCCACAGAGACCACCTGCTGCTACTCCTCCCAGCCCTCCCCTCCAGGGTCCTGGGCTACCTGTGTAACTGAGTTCCTGAATCGGCCCAAAACTCCCCAGGGAAGAAATGCAGATTAAATTTTACATGTGATTCTGAGCTAATTAGATATAGAAATACACCAAATTCAGAAAAATAAACGTTAATAGAATTGTAGTTCTTGTACCTCAATTGCTTCCCAAGGTAGGTTATGCTAGAATCGTGAAGTTGAGGCTACTTCCTGTCCCTAACAGCATGTCCTCCTCTAAACAGCACCAGCAGTTTATGGTCCTAGTGATGGAATTCAGGTGGCATCACTTTGCCTGGCAATCCAAGCAGCGTCCTGTATCCTGAAGACGTGTAACTTTGAGCATATCATGCAGGCTCTCTCCACCTCCCTTTTCTCCTCTGTGAAATGGGGATCGCCCGACCCTCTTTCTAGAGTTATTGAGAGGGTTAGTGATATGACATAAAATAAGATGGGTTGTACAGAGTGGGTACCCAATAAACGCTAGCTACGTGTATCAGTATTATCATTATTATTCCATTTCCCTCTCTCACTTCCTTCCCAGAAGGGCTCAGTGAGGCCAAACCTTGACTCTGAAGTCAGAATGTCCTGTGTTCTAACCCCGGTCTCTGAGGATTCAGAGCAGGCGTCAGCACGCTCTTGTCTGCCAATTAATAGAGGTACAACCTTAGGCAAGTCACTTACCTTCTTGAAACCCACTGGAATAACAGTACCAACCTCAAAAGATCCT
>NW_011888787.1:9349729-9355358 GCF_000151845.1 Pteropus vampyrus | reverse complement strand
CCCTAACAGCATGTCCTCCTCTAAACAGCACCAGCAGTTTATGGTCCTAGTGATGGAATTCAGGTGGCATCACTTTGCCTGGCAATCCAAGCAGCTTCCTGTATCCTGAAGACGTGTAACTTTGAGCATATCATGCAGGCTCTCTCCACCTCCCTTTTCTCCTCTGTGAAATGGGGATCACCCGACCCTCTTTCTAGAGTTGTTGAGAGGGTTAGTGATACGACATAAAATAAGATGGGTTGTACAGAGTGGGTACCCAATAAACGCTAGCTACGTGTATCAATATTATCATTATTATTCCATTTCCCTCTCTCACTTCCTTCCCGGAAGGGCTCAGTGAGGCCAAACCTTGACTCTGAAGTCAGAATGTCCTGTGTTCTAACCCCGGTCTCTGAGGATTCAGAGCAGGCGTCAGCAGGCTCTTGTCTGCCAATTAATAGAGGTACAACCTTAGGCAAGTCACTTACCTTCTTGAAACCCACTGGAATAACAGTACCAACCTCAAAAGATCCTTGTCAGGTAATTCACAGATATGAGTCAGTTTGGTCCTCAGTAAACAGTAGTCATTATTATTACTTCCTCACTTCCTCAACTCAAATTCCTAGTATCCCAATGCTGAGAACCTTAATTTATACTAAGAAATAAGTTATTAACAGATTTAACCCTAACAACAGGTTATCTGTTAACCAAGGACAGTTTCTAATTACTGGGAACGTTGGAAAGATACTCTTGGACGGGAGGCTCTCCCTGCCTCTTCTCTCCCTATCCACACGCTTTGGAGCACAGCCTGAGACCTGCTCCTGACTCCAGAGAGAAGCCGGATGACGCCTGCTCTGAATCCTCAGAGACCGAAAAGAGTTTCTATTCATATTTTAAAAAGAGTAGAACAGCATGAGGTTATTAAGCAATTATTTCCTTGATGCAACTCTCTCCGACTTTTTTTTTTTTTTTTGGCAGTTTTTCCCTCTTAATTTGGCGATTTAACATCTGTCATTAAAGATACTTCTGCAACCCAGAACCACTGTGAGTGTAACTTGCATATCGACCCTGGGGACGAATAAGGGGATTTAGGGCCAGGGTTCACTTTGCGCGTGGCCCCTGTGCCTTGTGGGAAACGGGAGGTGGGAGGGCATCTCTGAGGCTCTTTGAGGCTGATCTGGCTGAGCATTAACAAAAGGAGAAGTAGCCCTTTTCCTTCATAGTAAAACTCCTTAACAGTTGTAATAAAGTAATTGGGGGATTATCTGTTTACTAACCCCCCTGCCCTGCTAGGCATGCGCGTGCCAGTGCACACACACACACACACACACACACACACACATTAGATTACTACCTCCATTATGCTGGACTGAGTCACCAAAACTTGTCCAACACTTAGCACCGTTCTGTCTACTTAGTATGCACTTACATATGTGTTGAATAAATGGGTGAATTTAAAGTTTCCAGTGGAAGGGGTTTAGTTTGTTTTGTTTTGTTTTGTTTTTAGAAAGAGATTTTTTTTTTACGTCCTCCTTCCTTGGGAATAAACTCTGTTGTTAGGTTAGGATTTTAGGGGCCAAAAGTTCAGAACCATTCAGAAAGAGGGCGGGGCTAAGGATCAGCAAGCTTTATCACTGATATAACTAAACTGAAGCATGTGGCCTAGACGTGTGACTACAATAGACTCCCTAACACCCCAGAGTAGACGGACTTAGCGGCACTCACCCCTCACCCCCAGCGGAACAATCAGAAGCCTCCCTGACTGGGTCAGGCCACATGATATTTAACAGAAAGCAGATCAAAATGAGCCTGTTCTATGTTCAGGTGAGTCCGAAAAAGTAAAACGCGGAAGAGGGCGCTGGCTGAGCCACACATGTTCAGCTCCTCCCAAAGTCAATCAAATAAATTGCCTCCTGCCGCAGCCCATTCACGGGGTGGAAAGAGCTGATGACGGATTAAGAGCAAGGCCAGATGCATCGTCTTGTCCTGGAAAGACCCACTTCCGTCAGATCAGCAGTCAGTGAGGGTCCGGTAAGCCCTAAACTGAGGTCATGATACTGAACTCACACAAAGGGCCAGCCCGACTCAGTGTGACAGGTGACCTAGAGAGGGCCTCCCAGACCTGGCCTGGGCCGCTGCATTGCCATCAGAGACCAAAAGACAGACACATGCACAGACACCTGCCCAGCTCTAACGCAGCTCCCGGGACCTTGCCCAGCCAGCTTGCGAAGTGTCCCCCGGTTCCCTTGTAATGGCAAGGGAGCGGCTCAGTTGCCACATCCTGAAGGTCAGATGACAGCTTAGTCTTGTCTGGAAATGGGATTCTCATCAAAGGTCCCTGAAGAGTGGGGAGAGACCTGGGCAGATCCAGCTGTCATCGCTCAGCCCGCTTTTCTTGAGCCCCTCTCTCATTTCCCTCCCTTTCTCTGGCACCTGGTCTCCCACCCAAAGTCCCCGGTGCGCTTGTCCTTCATTCCCTCTGGCTTCCCAGAGCCCACCCAGACCTGCCTTCCCTGAAGTGCCCCCCAAAAATCTCGAACTTAAGTCTCCATTTTTCCCATCGTTATTCCTATCCCAAAAACTCAATCTCCCTGAGGAAAGCTAAGCTAGATATTAAGAAGAAAACATCTCATTGAATTAATTTACACAAAGGCACCTTTTTTTTTTTTTTTGTCCAAAACACAACTTAGTAGAATTTCAGCAGAAGTTGTGGCCCCTCTTTGCCTCGGCAGTGATCAGCTCTGAATGTAATTCCTGGAATGCTACAGCAAATAACAATTCCATAAGAAACTAGCCTTGGGCTGAAACTGATCCTGAAGATAGCAGAACAGAAGACGAAAGGAAGCTGGGTCCTTGATGATATAATGGAGCTGAAGATTATAAGATTCCAGGAGCCTGCCCTTTCCTTCCTATAGATTTCTCATTATGCAATATAGGGATTTCATATTGTGTAAGGGCCGGGATTAAAATAAAGTGAGGAGTTAAGCAAGTACAGATTCTGTTTTTATTTAAAATTTCAATATTTTGTTCAATATGGATTTTTCGCACTAACCTTGATTTTTTAAATTGCATTAAAATGGTATTAATCTTAATAAAGATTAAGTTTTTTTGGTGCTCCTTCCCGAAGTTTGTACCCAAGGCAAGTCCCTCAGATACTTGACCATAGTCCTCGCCCTTCTAATTTCCGTTGTAATTTTGGTTACTTGCAGCCAAAATCATCCCCAAGGTGAAAAGCAAAAAACAGAGTTTCATAAAAGCTATTAGAAAAATTGATTCAAGTGAGATTCCAACTTTAGACCTGAGGAAATGCCTTTGTGCTAACTGCATTGTGGGAAGGAGGGAGAGCAAATGCATGGATGCGAATCGCTGAGCTGGCCACAGCCCTGCAACCAACACAGCTCATTGCCTGGTCTCATACGAAACCAGAGTCTTGAAAGTCTGTGGGAGGGGGATGGGTAAGGGATCTAAATGCTGGTTTCCCCTTCCCCTCTTCTCTTTCTGGATAGAAGTCTGCCTGCTGGGGCTTTGACTCCACCACCATTCCTAGTTGTGTTCCCCTCGAGCCTCCATGAGTCCCATCTAGGCATTTTTTAAAATGTCTTTTTAAAGCAACTGGCTGAGATCATGTTGCCCAAGCACACTCAACAGATCAGAACCACTATTAGTAAGAGGCAGGTGTATACGCTTTGCTCTCAGGAGACCCACGTCTGCGGACGTGCTCCAAAGTCTGCTGTACCCTGGTCAAGCTGCTTCATCTCTGAGGCTGTTTCTTCATGCATAAAATAAAGACAACAATATTTCTCTAACATGACTATTTTGAAGAATAAAGAAGATAAAATGTGTAAAATTCTTATAAGGGTGTCCGATACTTGGAAAGCACTGAGTAAATGGAAGCACTTTTATTATTGTTGTTATTAGGACATGCATGTGAGAAGCAAAAGAAGAGCTCTCTATTCCACTGAAAATATATTTTTGAAAATAAAAAATGAAAGAGTTACATAGCTGGTAAAGAAGGAAAAAATAAAACACAATTCAGTTCCACTTAACATGCATATACCAAGCACCTATTGTGTGCTAGACACTAAGATACAAAGATGAGCAAGACCTAGCCCCTCGCCCTTAAGAAGCGCAGAGTCTAACTGGAGACGGATGAAACTAAGCCTCTAAATTCAACGAAGAACCTCTGACCTATGCAGCAAGAGGAGCAGGGAAGCAAAAGTGGCAGTCTCTTCCAGGGTTCGTTGGAGAGCTTTGGAAGAGGAAGTCTTCCAAAGGGAGGTGATGTTAAAAACGTGAGTAGAAGGGGTGAGAGATAAAGACGAGAGGCCTCAGAGGCCGACACGGGAGGGGCCCTGGATGCCACGCTGGAGAACCTGGCAGCAGCCTGGGGGGCGGATGGGAAGGGAGCATGGCTGGGAAGCAGGAGACATGGGAGGGGACTCGTGATGATGTTAGAGCAATGAGCATAGCAATGGGGACCCAGATATTGCTATCGGGTGGCAATATCCAAAGCAAGAGATGACGCATTGCACACGGGGGCAGGTTAGGCTGTCTATCTCTGAAATGTACCGAGTTTGGGAGGTGGGGCCACCCTCCAGACTGGAGGAGAGAGCTGTGTAGTGGTTCCATTCATAAAGCCATCCAATTCCTGTGCTGCCAGGTCTGAGGGTGTGAATGTTGGGTGACATCCTGTAGGGTGATGCTTGTGGACAGGAATAGGAATAAGTTGGAGGTGGTAAAAGGCAATTGCTGACCTACACCTTCCATAGAAACCTGAAAAATGGCATCCACCTTCTGGCCAGTGGTCAAGTGCTTAAATACGCTCTAGAACAGGGGTCCCCAACTCCCGAGCCCCGAACCAGTACCAGCCCATGGCCCGTTAGAAACTGGGCAGGAGGTGAGCAGCAAGCTAGTGAGTGAAGCCTCATCTGCATTTGCAGCCGATCCCCAGGGCTAGCATCACCGCCTCATCTCCCCCTCAGAGCATCAGGCATTGGATTCTCATAGGAGCACCGGTCCCTGATGACAGAAAGGTTGGGGACCGCTGGCCTAAAATGGCCCAACTCCACATCTAAACTCAGCTATGTCTTTCTCAAGCATTTCTATTTTCATTTCAGCCCTACAGGCTACAAGTGCTGCAGAGACAAAAGATGGAAATGTGTTATCCTATATTAGCGTCCTTCATATCTATGTGCTTAATCTTTAATATCTTCAATTAAGTCATGAGAAAATAATTATACAAGCCATAATTTCACCATCCGCAGGGAAATGATTAGTTTATTATCCTTGAGAGGTCTGTACCAGAGCAACTAAATCTTTAGACAAGGAGCTAATTTAATTTTGGTTCCTCTCCTGCTAAGATTTCATACTCTGGGGTAATATAAACAAAACAAGGGAAAACATGCGAGGTCTCCAGGTCAAGAATATTAGCCTGATTTTTAATAAATAGAAGTTTGGCTGTTTTACTTCCTAAGTCCCCAGAGCTCTTTCTCACATACTATCTCTTTTCATCGTAAAGACCATACGAAGTGAAAATGTCAAAACCAAAGTAGATAAGTTATACTTGAGGCAAACCTTATTTTGGGAAAACTCTTATTTTTACATATTTCTATTACCAAACTTATAACACTTTGAATCATAGAGTTTTATG
>NW_011888787.1:9346269-9348469 GCF_000151845.1 Pteropus vampyrus | reverse complement strand
TTGAAATTGTTTTTTGCGTCAGTCTTTCCAATAGACTGTGAGCTCTGAGAACAAAAACTACCTATTATTTATTTTTATCCGCATCTAGTGCCCAGGAAAGGCGCTGGTGTGTAGTCAGCGAGCACCAACAAACACTTGTGGAATTGATTACTCTGTTTTCAGTGGTACCGTGAATACTTCGCTGGTGCTTCCCATCTACATTTAGTACGTTCTGGGTTGATTTCTTGTTCTTTTCAATTGTCTGCATCTCACTATTTCTTTTCGTTCTATTTATGTAGTTCAAGTGGAAAAGGCAAAACCTGACCTCTTTTCTTATCCCTCAGGCTCCTCTTCTTTATTAAGCTGAAACCAAGAATATTAAACCACAAAGAGACTTGGGGTTCGAGCCCCTCCTCCTGTAGATAGCAATGAGGACAGATTTTCTTTTGCTGGATTTGATTTATTCTTTCATAATGGAATAAAAATTAGCTTCATGGAAACAGTACATACAGCCAGAGGTAATTCAATGACTAATGAATGAGAAATTATATAATAAAACAGCTTAATTGGCTATTCTTGATTCAAAAGGCACAGCCTCTATATTTTACAATGTTTAATTTCCTTTCATTTTTTTTCTAATTTTGTCATTGTGTGGTAATTACATCTCCCTCTTTGAAAACTGTGCCTTCCGCTCATCCTTTGCCTGCCCCTGTAAACGGACCACACCCACCCACGCTAGCCATCATTGGGACTGAATTAAGAAGTCACCCCACAAAGGAGCAGGTCAACACTCTGCCTCGGGGACACTCCCAGGCCCCCTCCTGCTTGCCGATCCCACTTTTTCTCCCACACAGCTTCTAGGCTTCTCCCCACTCTCACATTTGGGGTTTGTACCGTGGCCCCCATACTTTCTCAGTAACATGGATCGATGATTAGTTTGGACTTCCAGTCCCTCCAGGATGGAACTTCCTAGATCGCCCTTCCCGATCCCCCCTGCGACACAGCAAGCAGTGCTCTGCCTCAGGCCACAGAGAAACCCCCATGGGAGCACAAGCTATAAGGCGCTCCAGCCTGACAAGAGAGGGAGACTGACAGGCTTCGATGCTGCCCACAGGTCAGCTCCGTACATTTTAAACGCTCCCTCCCATCAGCTTCCCTCAAAGCTTAGCTTCATGAAGGTCTGTTCTCCCTGGCCTCTCTCATTCTCTCCTTGCCTACTAAAGCCCACCTCTCCTGTGGGGACACTCCTTGCCCCCCACAGGGTGGGTGGTGGGATGTGTGTGCTCCTCACTCATCCTCCTGCACCATCCCTTACAGGCATCCTCTTATCAAAGCCCTGCTCCACCAGGGGCCTGCCATCCGACCCCTCACTACCCTGGTTTTCAACATTTTTTCCCCGAGTTCCTGGTCATTGCCTCTCCTTCATTAAAGACTTTAGGCAGCTGGGTCACTAGAAGTTGTTATCACCCCAGACCGCTTCTCTGTCAGATTTATGACTCAAAATCGGTCTGGCCCAACTCTCTCCTTCCAATTTATTTGCCACCCTTGTTCTTCAAATTCTTTGGGACCGCTGGCCCATCAATCCACACCCTTCTCCGGGCACCTGCCTCCTCCTTTCCCTCTTGTTCTAACTCTAACTCCGAGGTCCTCACGTCAAACCTCTCCTCTCCAGGATTCACAGTTTTCTTTCCTCTCTGTGCTTTCCCAGCGCCTGCCCAGTGAAACTCTGGTGAATCAAGCCACCTACTGTCCCTGGGCGTACGTCGGGGATGTTAAACACTGCTGGGGAAAACCAGGTGCGGCGCGGCAGGATTTCCCCTCCTGCCAGTTTATTTTTTCTCTTCCTCTCCTTCCCCCAGTGACCTCCACAGAGTGAAAGCCAATGGTCTGCTCTCCACGCTCAGTCCTCACCTTACCGGATGTGGCTTCCGACACATCCCGTGTTTCAGGTTTTCCAACGTCACCGTGGCTTCTTCTCATCACTTCTACTGCTTCCTCCTCCCTCCTCTGACCCCGAACTGGGAGCGGTGGGGATGCACCAGCTTCGGGCTCCATCCCTGGTCTTCTCCTCCTTGTCTATACTCACTCCTAAGATAATCATCTGATCTGGCTTTGAATACCATCCAGATGCTGATGGCTCCCAAATGCGTATATGCGTCCAGCCTGGACCTCTCCCCCGAATTCCAGATTTGCCTTCTTGAAATTGTGCCTTGTTATCTCA
>NW_011888787.1:9337306-9343839 GCF_000151845.1 Pteropus vampyrus | reverse complement strand
CATGGCCAGTTACTCCTTATCCACAGGGGATCCGTTCCAAGACCCCCAGTAGATGCTGGAAACCTTGAATAGCACCAAACTCCACATCTATACTATATTTTTCCTATACATACTTACCTATAGTAGTATTTAATTTAGATTAGGCGCAGTAAGAAATTAACAACAATAACTAATAATAAAAATATTATAACGATATACTATAAAACAAGCTACGTAAATACGTTCCCCCTCAAAATATCTTATTGTGGTGCACTTACCTTTCTCATGATGATGATGACAATGTGAGACGAGTGGAGAACTTTCACCTTTTCACTTAGAGGAAGCGCTTTACAGCTTGTCTCTGCCGTGTCCAAATCGCTGGCATCACCAACTCTTGCGCTTTGGGACCGTTATCAAATAAAATAAAAGTGACTTGAACACCAGTGGGGCCGTCCCAGGGCAGTCGGTCTGATAATCAGATGGCAGCTACGCAGCTGACGGGCGGGCGGCCAGCCATACGGCAGGGACGCGCTGACGAGGGTGATTCTCCTCCCGCGAGAGAAGGCGCGAGACTTCGTCACGCTGCGCGAGACTTCATCACGCTGCGCGGGACGGCGTGCAGTTTAAAACTTAGGGATGGTTTGTTTCTGGACTATTCCATTTAATATTTTTAATATTATTTAATATTTTCAGACCGAGGTTGACGGCGGGTCATCGAAACGGCAGGGGACGCGCAGAATGGTGCCAGGGCCTCACGGGCATCGGGACCTGCTCCCACAGCAGATGCTGGGCGGTCGCTTCCCCTTGCCAGGTGCTGTGCTATCAAGAGGACACTCGGCGACAGCAAGCAATATTCAAACCCAAGACACAAAGTGTTTCTTCCTATAAATGAAGACCACACGGTAGTGCCCTATGTAAATTACCTCTTCGTGAAGTAGTGCTGCATAAAGTACTAAGTATTTTATTTAACGAATGCCATCTCATTTCTACAATGATCACCCGTGTGTTCGGTGTGTCTTCTTCTATACAATGGTGAAAGCACAAAGTGGAAGTATACTTGTCGCCCATTATAATGATTAAAGTTGTACTTTTAAAATGTCCGTACAGAGAATCATTTTCACCTATTTACATCTGTCTCCACTGACGGCTGTCATTCGAAAATCGTTGACGTGTTCAAGTTGGGAGATTGGAAGATGGAGCGCGGGCCAGTCCAGGCTCTGCTCGTGCTCTCCTCTTTGCTGGTCACATTATTCCAGTCAGCTTTATGTTTTAAATGATTGCTTTTAATTTTTATTAAAGTAGCACGTGTGTAGGTATCTATTTGAAGGCATCAGCCTCCCTTCCCTCCTCCAGTTTTGTTCCCTGGAGGTAACTACGCATAGGTCTGTTAGCCTTTTGGTACTTTCCTCCATAATCTCTCAAGAAAACGCTTCTGCTGCTATATCTAGGTCTGTTGGTGGTGGGCTGCCTTAGTTTGGGATCTCTCAGAAGCCAACCATGAGACAAGGATTCAAGGGCAAGATGGGGAAGTAAGATGAGGAGGGGCGGGCAGCCAGGAAAGGGCACATCATCAAAGCAGCTGCCACTCTGGGCACCTGGAGCCAGACCCCAGTGCAGAAACGGGAGTCTGTGGAACACGGAGCCCAGGATCACAGGTTCAGTGCTGCTCCTGTCACACAGGCAGCCAAGGGAACTCCAGCATCAGGAGAAACTGAAGCAGAGAAATGCAAAAGCTGGCAATTGGACACAGAGCCATTGCTCAGGGGCAGGGGTCTGAGCCGGACACCTATTACAGCTGTCTCACCGAGACAAGCAAGTCGCTAGCACGCAGTGCACCTCCCCTTCCCAGCCTCCTAAGACCATTATTTTTAGGCCTTTGGAAACCTAAGACGAAATCCCCCACACTTCCCTTTAGCTTCTCCTCCCCTCTCCTCCCTCTCAACTTCTGATTATGTTTGCTTTCCCACTTACACTATTCTATAGCTATACTTAAGTCCGGGGTGTTCGGCCTATAGTTTCATTCTAAAAGCGCCTTGACGTGCCTGCACAGTATTTTTCACAGCAGAGCTAGTGTTCACTATAATCACATCTCTTTTGACTTCGAGCTTTTTAATGTTTTCTGAAGCTTGTCTTCTAATGTTCTTGTATTTCTTGCCTTTATTTCATACTTTCCCCTAAGCTCTCCTCCCAATGAGGGATCAGGTGTTCTGTTGAGCCTCCTTTTCTCTGTAGCTTCTTTCCAGCGCACCCCACTGTATTGCTCCAATCTGGATGACTCTCTGCATCTGTTGTCATCCTGAGATTTTTCTGACACTGCTATCCTAGGTTGGATCCCCTTTTGCCTGTATCCTGTTCCCCCTTTTTTTCCTGGTATATTTACTTCCTGCTTTCACTTGAATAGACCCTAAGAAATCGTGTGTGGGAAGTAAATTTCCTTTCACTTTGTAAATTTATTTCTCGTATCTTTAACTTAGTAAATAGTTTGATTCTTTTTAATTCTGGATTGAAAAAAAAATCACTTTTCTACTGTCTAGGGATACAGCTGCAAAATCTGATGCATTTTGCTTCCTAGTCCTTTGCAGATGGTCTGCGTTTCCCCCTCCACTTCAGAAGCTCTTAAGATCTTTTCTCTTAATCTTTGGTGTTCTGGACTTTTTGCAAGGATGGGTCTAGACGTATGTGTCTTTTTTTATTTATTGTGCTGGGCAGCAGCTGCCAGAGTTTCTTCCAAAGGCAGAGGTGGGGGAGAAATACCCTCCTGCTAGTACCTTCCATTGGCCAGCTCCAGCTGGGGGCAGCAACCTGGGTACCTGGGAAACACAACCTGGAGAGGCTGGCTCCCCAGAATACAGAGCAGGGAAGGGGAAGGGCAAGGAATGGATCTGAGAGCAGACAAGCCCAGGACCAGCACAGTTAAGGGATAGGGTCATAGAGAGGATAATCTCATTTTGCTTTTTATGGTTTTCAAGATTATAAAAGAAAGACATACTAGTCGTAGACACTTTTAAAATATGTAGGTCTACACTGAAAAGTGGATGTCCTCGTGCACACCCCACCCATGACTGCTCCTGCCAGAGAATAGCGCTGCTCTGCGCGTCTCGTGCAGAGCCTTAGCTCCGTGCCTACGAGCTTCATAAATGCACGTATGTGCAATATCTCTCCGTCATGCAGTTTCATCATTTACATCCCCTTTGCTAAATTCCGTTAGGCTGGTTAAGTTTTCACGTTCTCTGTTTTCTTTGAATAGATTAGAAATAATACAGCTATTTCTAGTCTTATGGTTTTGACTCTTAAATATTTCAGTGAAACAGTCCATATGCATATATACACACACACACACACACACACACACACACACACACATAATTTGATGATTATGTCTCTATTACCCAGTCTAAGATATCATAGTATTACTGAAGTATCCAGAATGCTCCCTAAATCATAACCTCTCCCACCGAACAGTAACCACTAATCCAAATGTTGCTTTTCTTAAAACTGTATTTTAAACCATATTTTTAAATATTGTATGGGTAACTAATTGTAGTGGGTTTTTTTTTTTTTTTACTTTGTATGAAAGGTGACAAGCATTAAGTATTTTTCTGCAACTTGTATTTTTCACTTGATATTATAGGTTTTTGTCAGATTCATACATATCGCTATGAAACTACAACACACTACTGAGAGAAAATTTTTTTATTAATAAATGGGTAATAAATAAGTACCTTCTTCATGAGTCAAAAGATGGCATTTCTCCCCAAATTAGTCTATAATTCAATGTAATCCCAATCAAATTTCCAACAGGCTTTACTGTAGACACTGACAAGCTGATTCCAAAATTCATATGAAAATGCAAAGAATCTAGAATAGCCAAAACGACTTTTAAAAAGAACAAAGTTAGATGACTTATAGTATTTAATTTCAAGACTTACGAAGCCACAGTAATGAAGAGAGTGAGGCATTAACCTGAAATACACAAATGGATCAACAGGACAGAACAGAGACCAGCAATAGACTTTCAACAAAGGTGCAAAGGTGATTTCAGTAGAGAAAGAATAGTCCTTTTAACAAATGGTACAAGAACAACTGAATAACCATATGCTAAGGCTTGAACTTCAACCCACACCTTGCACCACAGACAAAAATTAACTCAAAGCAGATAAGGGACCTAAATGTAAGGCCTTGAAACTACAAAACTTCTAGAAGAAAACATAGGAGAAATTTTCTGTGACCTTAGTTCAAGCAAAGGTTTCTTACATACAAAGCCATGATTCATAAAGAACACACGGATCAATTGGACTACGTCAAAATGTAATACTGCTCTTCAAAGACACACTGAGAGGATGAAAAGACAAAACACCAGAGCAGGAGAAAATACGTGGAAAGTATATTCCTGATAAAGGACTCTCTGTATATTCATGCAGAATAGAGAGAACTCTCGCTGCTCCATAATAAGCAAACAACTCCCAAAAATGATCAAAAGATCTCAAAAGACACTTCACCAAGATGAAGCCTATATTACGTAAGTTTTGACATACCTATACACCCATAAACTCAGTTTTTGTCAAAACTGGTGGCAAAAAGAAGAAAAAGCACATGAGAGAGGGTGCCAAGGATCCCGGGGGAGAGGAGAGGAGTGATTTTAACCTCAAAAAGAAAAAGGCCAAAAACCCAGAGGCCGGGAAGGAGACAAAGGTTAAGAGAGATTCGCGTTCGACTCTCCGCCCCTTCCAGACAAGAAGGCCAGAGCCCAGGCTTCCCAGCGACTCCCAGGCCCAGCGTCAGGGCGCGGCCACCCAGCGAATCCCAGGGAGCGTGGGCAGTTAACTGGTAAGCCATCACCAAGTGCTGCAGGCGCTTCCAGCTGGATTTAAGTTGATTTATGGAAAGTGAGAAAATGTCATGTTTTTTGCACATCCCAGTTGGTGCACCGAGATTCGTGTGGGGAATTCCTGTGGGGACTAAGAGATGTATAAATGCAGCCAACAGATCATAAATGCTGGAATTTACATTAATTCATCCGGAGCCCATGGTCATGACTGGTGTAAAGAGATGAGTGTAAACTCTGGGAAAGCAAAGCGGATTAGCGAATACCAAGGGCCTGCTGTAAGTTTAGGTGTGAAAGAGTACTTTAGAATGTTCTAGAAGCCATGGTCAAAAGCACCTCTGTCAAGAGTAACAAGAGACAAATTACTTGCTACTGTGATCTGGACTTTGTGGAAGTGAATTCAAAGCAGGAAGGTATCAACAAACAAAACATACATAAATAAAAGGATCACTTCCAATACTTTGTAATCTATATAAACAATAAACAAACAGATAAACAAATCCTGGGTGGACACAAGGTGGTCAGAGAAGGAAGTGAGGACAACAATAGCCTTGTTAGTTTAAGATTAAAGTTCCTAGGAAAATATCGAGTAAGATTTTAAGGTCTCTAAGTTAATATCTCTTTTAGAAAATCAGAATTTCCCTGGAGAGGGAGAGGCATAGGCATAGAGTAGCCAACAGACGTGTCATCTGGGGACGGGGCCAGTATGTTGGGACAGCAGCAGGGAAAACTATTCTGCGTGTGATGGACATGACAGATCCCAGAAACTGCGGGCATTTTCCAACAGTTTCCAGTCATGAAATCCCCAACCCCAGAGGAGAGACTCCTGAATCTTGGTTAGGAAACATCACCAAGAAACTGCTGCCATTGCGGTACTGGGGACGGAGAAAGCGGGAGATGCTCAGCCCATGAGCCTCCCTCAAAGCCCTCTCTGGCTTCAAGGCTCACTACCCTCCCTCTTGCTCACTCCGCTCCAGCCACACCAGCTTCCTGGATGTTCCCTCCACCCGCGGCCTTTAACTGCATGCCCTCTGCCCGCACTGCCCTTCCCAGACACCCGTGGGGCCCATTCTCGGACCTCCTCCAGGTCTTTACTCAGTGAGGCCTCTCTGTGTGCAGTGCAACCCAGCCCCAGCACCACCTTCCACACTCACCACCATCCGACATAGTACATATTTTATTTAGTGTTTATTGTCTCTCCCCACTAGATAATCTCCACGTGAAAGGTCCTGTGTCTTTTATTCAATGCTGTGTCCTCAGCCCCTAAAAGTATCTGGCACACAGTAGGTGTTTAATAAACACTCATTGAAAGAACAATAAGTATGTGCGAATGCTTATGGACTAAATGTCCAAGTGGCCCAGGCTTCTGCTTTTGCAGCAAACAATGCTGCAGTGGCTGTGGCTGAACATTGAAGTACGGAGCTATGGGGCCCACTTGCATACCTGCTAAAAACAAAACGAAACAAAATAAAAACTCCTAACACCCACCAGAGGACTGAGAACAGGCATCTTCAAGTGCACTGTGCTCAGCCAGCAGCCGCAGGACCAGGCCAGGCCCAGGCAGCTTGGACTTCAGCACAGCTCTGTCCTGCAAGGACCGGGGAGGGCAGATGGAACGCCGCAGGGCGTGCTGTCCTAGAAAGTGGTCTGAACGAGTTCAGTCCACGCCACACTCGTCCCAAGGGAATATGAAAACGGAGGGAGAGGACGGTTGTTGGTTGCCCACCTC